>NC_052632.1:81513238-81816268 GCF_016161935.1 Mauremys reevesii | reverse complement strand
CCAGTCATTGACTCTGAAGGTGCGAATGTGCAGCAGCACAGCAGTTTGTCTGGGAGGTGGCTGTAGTTTTGGGGAACAATGTGTGGGAGCTGTCAGGGCTGAAACACTATCTCCCTCTGCCCTGTGCCTGAGGTGCTGTCTGACAGCATAAGCGGGATATTTCCAGACATCTCAAAGGAGAGAACTGAAAAAGAAATACTCTCGCTGTCTCCTTGTTATTGCAAGGAAATTAATTACCACTGTGTGTGCACCCCTCACAGAAGGTACACGGTGCTTGCTAAAGACTTGGCTTGCTGTCAAGCCCATCCTTTTACTGAAGGTATGACGTGTTTATGCACAGAAATCCTTAATAGCCTGGCTGTTTTCTCCTGTAGGTTAGCTGGGGTCCAGTAGCAGCGAGTAGGTAGGTGGGGGCCAGGGGGATATCCAATACTAGCAATGGTTTTGGCTAGAGGCCAAAGGGAAATCAACGAAATAGACTAGGACTATTTTTGTGAAAGTGACTGAAGTGGCAGGCGGCCAATCTCAAGCTAACCAGCCTCACGTGGTTTCAGGAGAAGCTGAAGACGTTTAAACATTTGAGTGCTAGGGGCCCAGGAGTGGAGTGTATTTTGAAAGCGTGTTAAAGGAACCCGGTCAAGATAACAATCCCGTAGTTACACGGGGTTGGGGAGGGGAGGGGTGCGTTAGGGTCCTACAACCAAAAGGATTTCAAAAATATAAGTCACTTTCCACCGCTGATGCTGGGGTTTTTTGTTTTGGGGTTGTTGAATTGTGTTTTTTTTGTTTGTTTATTTGTTTGTTTTTTGGTATTTTATTCATTATTGGAGCTGGTCACATAATGCAGAAAAAAAAGTTACTCAGAATTTTATTGGTGACATTCACTTCAGTTCAGAGGGATGGTCACAAGGCCTATATGCCGCTTAAATCCCACTTAGCCCATAGGGCTGGCTGGCTGCACAAGGATTAATTTCACCCTCCCTGCATAATGGCAAGTTTGGTGAATACCCTCAAATAACACTGGATGAGCTGTGCTCATCTTAGCATTGTTTTGTGTTCATAGTCAGTTCCACATTTTCTCTGCTGCACTAGCACAACACAGCTGGGTTTGGGTTGCCAACATCTGTTAGATGTTTTTTTTTAAAGTCCCAGACCCTGGAGTCATGTGATTGTGTGAGACCCTCTGCTTTCATTGTTAAAGTTTTCAGCTCTCTTAGTTATGGAGAAAAGCGAGAACACTTGACCCCTAAAGACTCAAAAGCCAGGAGGCAAATGAAACCAAAAATATTTTTAAAATGGCATCATATTTAAATCAATCTTTCAATTTTTGGAGGGGCCTGACTCGCAGTTTTTGAACATTTGAGATTGGCAGTACAAGGCCTCCAGCACTGAAGGGAGAAGGTTTAAATCCACTCAAAAGTCTTTTCTTTTTTTAACCTTCATGAAGCTATCTTTTTCTAGCAGGTTTTGTAAAACTTTTTAGAAAGGATAGACTACATTTATTCGCAAGCAATGCAAAAGCCTCCTTGTAACTATCTATACCTGTCCTCAGTAAATTAGATTGTGATGCAATGATTATAGGTAATGTGGGGATAGAGGTGCAAAGCAGAGACCCACGGAAGATAAACTAGAGAAATAAGACAGCATCTCCATGGGGAAGGGATTAAACCTGTCTCAACTGGAGCAGCTGGGATCCAATTCCAAAACTCATTTTTTTGTCTTGTGAGTAGGAGTCGTAAATGGTTTTGGAAGTAACTTTGATGTCTGGAAGTTAAATGCCTCCTACACAGAGTGCAGCTCATGCATGTTTGTGAGAGTTTAGCAAAGGATGCTTCATTTTCTGCTATTATCTGGCTAGCCTGAGCAAAGGAAATGCATATTGATTTGACAAACATCGCTGTTGGCTTCTGCCTTTATGCATTTCTTAATTGTTATTTTGCAACACTCATGTTCCCTTCAGTGGGCTGCTGGAAATTTCTTCTACATATGCTATTAGCTTGGAGGAAAAATCCCCCAGAGAAAGACACCCCAACTCCCCAAATAAATGCCCCTTCCCTGTTAGGCATTCCTGTCACTAATCTCCTAACAACCCCACATTCCCGTGGTTCCAGGACAGTTTTCTGTCTGTTATTTGAGAGGATTGTTGAATTTTGGACTGTGATTTTACCTTGTGTGTTTGGTTAAAAAAATAGAGACCAAATTTAGGTGTCAGATCCATCAGGAGGATTAGAACTTGCCGAATTAAATCAAAGATGCAGCAGCAAAGGGAAATTGCAAGGAATGCCCTAGGAAAGAATTCAGGGTAAAAAAAAAAAAAGGCTCTGATTTTTATTCTTTAAGTGGCACCTCTGGAACTTAGGAGAGCTGTAGAGTGGGCCCAGTCCTGTCAGGGAAGCACATGACACCCTGAAGGATCAGCCCATTATGCTTATTCCAACCCCCTTTTCAACCTGATAGTGTAGCTGGTTCAGCATTCAAACAGCTACAAGAACTGTTGTATTTACTAGTAGATAGCTATCTGTGTTATTGGTATTATATTGGTGTATTCAAGGGTCACAGTCAAGTATTTTAGGCTCCCAATTTAGGTTTTGTCCTGTGTTGCAAAACCTAATATAAATAGTAAGGGGGTTTGCTAATTTTTTAGACCATAATTGCAAAGATTTTTTTTTAAACTTAATCTTTTTCTTGCTGGTGCGGTGTTGAACCCACTTCTCCAGCAGCACTGGGTAAGAAACGAGACTCATCGGGAATTAAAATGGAAACTGACTAGTTTGTTTACTTTTAAATGTCACTTAGGTAGGACAGTGAAACAAAGGACATAAATTGAACAGTATAAATCGTGTAAAGTGAATGAGAGGGTGGAAATAGTTCCAGTTTGAATAAGGTGCAGGTTATTAGTAAGACGGGGAAGGGTTTAAAATGGTTATTTCCCCAGTGTTCCTTTATATAGAGTTCAATACGGCCCCTGTATTTACTTTAACAAAAAATATTTTGTTACTCCTCCTCTTCTAAGTTCTGCAGTCATTAAAAAAGAAAAAAGATTTTTGTATTTAAGATGAATGCGTCACTCCTGTAATTAATTACCAGTTCTTTGGCACTGACAACACTACATGACGGTTCCACAGAAAATTCTAAGTATAACTTAATAACTACTTTGTCAAAATTACTCCTTAAAGTAATTTCTTTATGAGGCATATATTAGACTTCAGTTTTAAACTGGTGCCTGAGAATTAGTAATAAATTTGTCATGCCTGTAATTATTTTACTTTAAAAATGTTATGGGAGTATTTTTTTGTGTAGTGATAGGCCTAATTCATATCGACACATAATGCAAAGCTTGGAGCAGTGGATGCTTTATAGCTGGGAAAGGTGTTCTTTTTGGCTGAGAGAACTGTTCCGTTTTAATACACCAAGAACTTACTTTCTGTCTGGAATCTGGATGAGTTTGGAGACAGTCTTTTCTAAGCCTCGATGGTGGAAGACAGACACAATGAATTTGCATGATAATAAACTGCACTGTTCTCTTTCTTTAGGGATCTTTCCAATAACAGGATCACCATTTTAGATGTTCAGGCTTTTAAACATCTGACTTCCCTGGAAGAACTGTGAGTACACGTTACCCCTTTGTAGTCTTATAGCAGATTTAAGGCATATTTGAGCAGTTATGTAAAAATCCCTTTTGGTGTCTGGCAAGCTACCCTTGTTCCATAACACTTGCTCTGAGCTTCCTGGCCCTCTATCCCCTATGCCCAGGGCTCAGATGCATCAAAAGCCTATTTTACTGTTTGACACAAGCCTAATTTGTCCAGTACAGAATACGGAATGCACAGTGCATTTAACTGTATGAGCTAGTGAACTCTCCTGGCATTCAGAAGCTTGGATACAATTTGATTCAACCCAGTGACCAGGCTGGTCGATGGTAGAATGGTCAAGTATTGTAAATGAGGACATAATAAAGGACTAGCCCTGGGGATAGTGGTATCTCAGCATGTTGGTAAGGGGTTTTAGAACTTGGTGCCCAAATCCCACTGAATTTCTTGGTATCCTGGACCCGGTGCCCCTTTTACCTGGGGTGCTGCCCCCTGGCAGTAACCCCTTTCTCTCAGGGTCTCCCTCTCCCAGGGGAACCCCCACCCACTGTCCCCACTTCACCTCAGTATGTGGCTACTGCCAGTCATTGTCTAGCCCCGCACCCTGGGGCAGGCTGCAGTATCAGCCACTCCTCACTGGCAAGGAGGGTTTGGACCTGCTGCCTTGGCCTATCCCTGGGCTGCCCCCTGCAACCCCCAGTACCCTTTGGCCTTCTGCTAGGCCGCAGCCTGGGGCTTTCCAGGCTGGAGCTCCCCAGCTCCTCTGCCTGTCCCCAGCCCTGCTTCACTCCGGTACCTTGTCTAGCTCCCTGCAGCCAGGCCCTTCTCCCTCTCCAGGCAGAGGAAGACTGTTTGGGCTCCTGGCTCCCAGCCTCTTTATACAGGTCGGCTGTGGCCTGATTGGTGCGTGGCCCAGCTGCAGCTGCTTCCCCCATCAGCCCAGCTTTTAGGGCTGCTTTAAGCCCCGAAGGGCAGGAGCGGGGAACCACCCCGCTACACTAGTGCATTGTTTCCAGCTTCACTCATCTGCATCTCTAGCCCTTGTGGGCTACTTCACAGCCTGTGTGGGCAGCCCTGCCTCAGGCCTCTCCCCCCACTCCCTCCAAAGCCTCTTGCACAGCTACTGCACATGGGAAGCAGAGCCTCCCCCCACCAACCACACCCCCACCCTGAGCTCTTTCCTACTGGCAGCAGGTTGCCTCTTTTATAGCAGGTCTTGTTCCCCTGCTGAAGTCACATGACCTCTCCCAAAAACTCTGCCTTAAAGAGGCCACAGCCCCTTAACAGATGTGCTGACTAGGGCCTGTAAGGGCCAGCACCTTTTTACATCTGGTTTATTGACTTCTTCACCCCTGAGGGTCTGTTGGCTCCTAGAACCAGTAAGAGAAGGTGGGCTGATGGCAGGACTGTGCCATTAATGACTGTATCTTTGAGATGAAAAGTCCTAGAGCCGGGCCCCCAGCTATCCAAAGCTCAGGGTTGGATTTTCATCCTGTAAGAATGGCAGAAAATTATTCTTATCATTATGAATGATTATTAAACTTTTCTTTCCCATTTTCCCTGTGTTACAGAGATATAAGCCACAACATGATTTCTACGTTAGAAGATGGAATATTTGATAATTTATTTAATTTAAGTTACATGTAAGTTCTTGTTCCTTAATCTTCAGCTCTCTGAATATGGCTCTTGTTTTCAGAATTCCCTTCCCCTGGCTCCTACTGCATCTCAGGTCACTTAGGGTCTGTCTATACTGCAATCAGAGGGGTGACTGCAGCACGGGTAGACATACTTGAAGTAGCTTTGTTCTAGCTAGCTCCAGTATCAATAGCAGTGAAGCAACAGCAGCATGGGCTAGCACATATCGGGGGTCCTTGGGTGGGGGTTATACACCCCGTGCTGTGGTGGCTTCACTGCTCTCATTATTCAAGGTAGCTAGTTCAAAGCTAGTTCGGTAGGTCCGTCAGACTGACAGCTGCAGTTGTGGAATAGATGTACTCTGAGGCTATGTCTACACGGCCCCACAGTTTGGTCTGGGAAGCTGTGAAGAGCTGTGTGCAGTGAAGTGCTGCACCGTAACTCCCCTGTGTGAATGCTGTGCCGCTAACTAAAATGTTCCTAGTTCACATGAATGTGGTTGTGTTTCAAGAGGACAATGTTAACACCAACTTTTAGTTTGCGCCTGTGACATCCACAGGGGGAAGTCACACTGCAGCACTTTGGTGGGCAGTGCTGTTCTCACCCCTAGAGTCCATGGGGGCAGGGTAGACGATCCCTCAGGGAGTTTGCAACAGCACAAGTTTTTTAACTAACTTTAGCATTTTCAAAGCATGTGACTGAGAAAAACAAAATGGCTGGGAGCGGCGAGGCTAAATCTCTGCTTGACTTCCTACTGTGGGGCAGGAGCCACAGTAGTCCAACCTGGGACTCAAGGAACTGCCGTTTAGGCACCTAAGTCACTTAGGTGTTTTTGAAAATGTTTACCCAAAAGGAATAAACCCCAAAGGTGAAATCAACATAATTACAACCTCTGTCACTTGAAATAATTAAACAGACAAGAAGAGTAGAACTTGCAGGGATCTTTTCCCACTGTACTCTTCAAGATGAATATGCAAATGAGCAAGAATCACTTTCCGTTCTGCATTTTCACTCCTACAGAACGTTAGGTCAATTGTTGACAGTAATAATAATACTGTGTAGAAGAGCCATGCACGGGATGAGTGTAGAGTCCTGCAGTGGGACTGGGACCTGGAAGACCTGCAGCCATAATAACGGGAGCGAGATTAAAGAAGAGTTGCACGCAGGACTCTATCATCTAGCTCTTACATAAATAGGAGCATGTGGGTCTTTGTCTTCTTCCTGTGGCTGGGCCACAGGTTGAGAGATCATTACACTTGCTACATGTACCAGCAACGGGATTTAATTCTTTAGCTCAAGCAATAGAGGCTTGTGCTTTTAATACAAGAGAACTGGGTTCAAACACTGCTGGCAGCACAACTACAGTTGGTTGTGCAAACATCTTCCCACCTCTGTCCTCTTTGCAGCTGAATGCCAAAGGCTGTAATTTAGGCCAAACACAACTGCAGTTAACATTTCCATCTTTTCATTAAACCGCCACATGACAAAACTGCCACTGCGTTTGCATTTCTTTTTTGATAGATCAGTTTGATTCTCATAGATGTTTTTTAATGATGCTGTAAAAAATCTCCCTTAGCTACAGAGGTTGCTGTTGCAACCAACTGATGTTACAGGGCAGACTATTTTGAATATAGGATCATGGCTGTAATTTACTTCTAATTGCAACAATTATTTGTATTGTGAGAAAAAAGTGCTTGCAGTACTTGCCTAATTCTAGCCTTTAGAAAAATCATGTTAATTATTGCTTGATTCTCTATTCATTAACTCCCCTAGTGAGTCTGTATGAGACATTTCCTTGGAGTGGTGCAGATGGGAACAGGGGGATTTTTATGATGGTGTAATTAACACTTATCATATGGTTCCCATTGTCAAGTTAATGCATAATCTTCCTCTATTCTGTTCTAGAAACTTAAGTCTGAATCCATTTCTTTGTGACTGCAAACTTTCCTGGCTCCCCCGCTGGGTGGAAGAAAGAAAAGTTAACGTTAGTCAGCTGTTGGATACAAAATGTGCCCAGCCTCCTGAAGTGGCAAACCTTCCTCTTTTCAATATTTCATTCACCAATGATGTTACTTGTGGTAAGGAAGGGGGATGGGCTCTGGTTTATGGTAAAGGTAAATCTAGTGGAAACATTGAGATCAAAGAGGCTGACACTCCTCTAAGGATTCTTCCATCCCTCAAGTCATCTCAGCCAGTTCTCATCTAGCCCACTCAGTAGCGGCGGCAAGTCATTCTCATCTGATGGCTCGATGGTGAATCTCAGACAAGGTCCTGGTAGACTGGAATCCGTATCAGTAATGAGGCTCCTCTGTTGTGTGTCTCAGCAGAGAGGCTAAGGATTGGATGGGCCAGGGGCAGGAAGCTGCTGTCTTTTCACCCCTAGAGGAGGTTCCTCCAAGCTACCTTAGAGGCACATTGGTGGGGCAGTGAGGGGAAATCTTGTGCTCCGGTTGCCCATGCCACACCTGTGGTGTGGACAAAGAGAGCTTCATTTTCCCAGCAGCCAGCACCTTTCAGCAGCACATTTTTGCCTAAATACGCACTGCATTTCACCTTTATTTTTATCTCCGCTTCTCTGCTCAGACCAGAAATCAGTGCCTGCCATGCCAGTGACTTTATTAAGGGAGTCTCCATTCACTGAGAATAGGGCTGAGAGCAGTAAACTCATTACTCACAGGCCACCAAAGCAACCACCAGATGGTGGCCTCTATGTCCTTTTTCCTTAGGCCCCAATTCATCAAAGCAAGTAAGCACGTGCTTAACTAATTGAAATCCCTCTGAAGTCAATGGGACGTTAGCATATGCTGAGTAGGGATGGAGATGAGCAACTGCATAAATGCTCTGCTGAATCAAGGCCTTAATCTGAACAATAGACTTTCCTGTAAGGCAGGGGTTTCAAACTCAATTTACCTTAAGGCCAGTGCCAGTCCTCAAATCCTCCCAGCGGGCCAATGTCACTCATGCCGCCCAGAACCCACCCCCCAAAAATTCACACACACCCCAAAAAAACCCCTCTGCCTTCTACCTACATAAGGCTCTGGAACGGAGTTAGGGTGGGGAAGGAGGTCTGGGGTAGGGGATTGGGGTGCAGGCTCTGGGAGGGAGTCTGGGTGGGAGAGGGGGTCTGGGGTGCAGGCTCTGGGAGGGAGTGTGGGGGCTGGGGGTGTGTGGAGAGGGGGAAGGAGGTGCAGGCTCTGGGAGGGAGTTTGGGGGCTGGGAGGTGTGGGGAGGGGGTGCAGGCTCTGGGAGGGAGTTTGGGGGCTGGGAGGTGTGGGGAGGGGTGCAGGCTCTGGGAGGGAGTCTGGGTGGGAGAGGGGGTCTGGGGTGCAGGCTCTGGGATGGAGTGTGGGGGCTGGGGGTGTGTGGAGAGGGGGAAGGAGGTGCAGGCTCTGGGAGGGAGTTTGGAGATGGAAGGCGGGTGTGGGAAGGGGAAAGGGACGGGGGTGCAGGCTCTGGGAGGGAGGTTGGGGGCAGGAGGGGGTATGTGGGGAGGGTGTGTGGGTGCAGGCTCTGGGAGGGAGTTTGGGGGCAGGAGGGGGTATGTGGGGAGGGTGTGAGGGTGCAGGCTCTGGGAGGGAGTCAGGGGTGTGGCACTTACCTGGGGGCCTCCACATGCTTCTGCCCCCAGGCACCGCCCTCACAGCGTCCCATTGGCCGCAGAGGCACTTGGGGTGGGGGCAGTGCGAGGAGGCACAGCCCCGCCACGCCCTGCTCCTAGGCCACAGGGAGGGACCGGCAGCCACTGGAGTGAGCAGGCAGGTGCCACTCAGCTCCGCTGCGCTGCCGGGGCCCCTGAGCGGAGAGCACCTGGGAGCGGCAGGTGGGGCCAAGGGAGAGACCCGGCCCCAAAACTGCTGGAGCCCTGCGGGCCACATTGGGTTGGCTCACGGGCTGCAGATGGCCCACGGGCCGGGAGTTTGAGAACCCTGCTTTCAGGTGTCCCAGAGAAGATGAAGTCCTGCCATGAGTGCAGGGGACTGGACTCAATGACCTCTCAAGGCTGACACCTCTGCTCCTCAGGCAGAGTGGAACTTCCTACCGTAAGGATAAAGCTGGTCTGTGTGGGAGACAGAGCTTTGTCAGGGGCCAGGACTGGCAGGCACTTAGATTCTGCGGTGAAGAGGGCAGGATAAGAACTTGTATAGAACAGGGTTTGGGAAATGCCCTTGTAGTTGTAGCTGTGTTGGTCTCAGGGTATTAGAGAAACAAGGTGGGTGAGGTAATAGCAGAGCTGTGGGTGCCTGGAAAGCTTGTTTCTCTCACCAACAGAATTTGGGCCAATAAAATATAGTACCTCAGTCACCTTGTCTCTCTTTGGGAAATACGGGCAGTTGTTAATGGCTAGCGCTGATCACATGTGGCCCATGGGATGTAATTGGCCTGGTATTTTAAAAAAGGTACTTTCCAAGCATCTATAATCATAACAAGGGGCTTTTCTCATGCATTTCTAAATAGGTAGCATGGCTCAATGACTGTCCTGGGGTTTCAGCGAGACCCGGGCAGGCAGATGGGATCGTTATGGGAAACCGACGCGAGGACAGCAGTGTTGAGATGTTTTGGGAGCACTGTTGTAGCAACAGTCAGAGACAGACCAGTAAACATGCCTCAATTGCGTGGGCAGAATTGGACGCGAGGCAAGGAAATCCCAGCTGGGCTGAGGCTGTGTACGCTGCAAAATCAGTGTGTGTTTGTGGCAGGGAAAAAACCCCACCCATCTTAGGCAGGTCAAGAGTTGGGGAACACAAGTGAATAAGTTGCTGCCCTGGGAATGGGATCTGCTGTGTATGTCTGTGTTTGGGGGGGGGAAGGGTGCATCATGTGACTATGTGTGTTTACCCATGTGCCTGTAGGTTTATATCCTCTGCTTATCCACAGCACAGGATGGGGCAGCAGAAGCTTCACCCATATACTGCCCTGTTGGGGTGCCAGTGTGCATGCTCCGCTGCTTGGTTGGGTGTGGGCTTATTGCTCAGATACCAGTGAAGTTAAGTGAATGACACCGGGCCCTGCAGAGAATTGGCAGCAAAACCAGGAAGAGAACCCACCCCCCACATGCCAGCCACACTCACTCCGAAGCAGGGACTCAGGATCAGATCAGCTTCATACCCTGTGGGAGTGGAATATTCTCTGTGGCACTCTTTATTTACTGTGCCTTGCTACTCCATAAATCTGTGCTGATGGCCGGGTTTTCCTGTCGTCACCGCTACAAAGGGATTGGCAAACGCCACGGGTGGATTAAAGGGTTCCCAAGCAAGACTGCAATAGGAAATGCTCAGAATAGAACCCTCTGCTGTGTAGTCTCCCTGCAGCTCCCGGCCTGGGGAAAGTCCACTTGCAGAGGTGTGGTGTCTAACTGAGGGTTCCGATGAGTTATGGCCTGGTGTGGTCAGTTCTCAGCAGGCTTCTCTGTTCTTTCCCCTCTAGGAGCGCCTTACATAGCATGTGTGCCCGACAACTCCACAGGGGCAGCCGAGTCCGTCATCCTCTTCGTGACCGTTCCTTCTGCAAACCTCAGCGAGGAGACCTGCAGCGCCCTCTGCTATGCTGAAGCCCAGGAGTACGGCGGCTTTGGTGACCAGGAGCAGTGTCTGTGCGGTGTGGCCCTTGAACCAAATTCTTCCTCCGGTTGTTTGCCGTTTTGCACTGAGGACTCTGCTAGGCGGGCCTGTGGTGGCCCTTCCCTTGTCCGCTCTAGCTTCCCAGCACGGCTGCACGCCTCTTTCACAGGTCCCCACCGCCCTCACAGCCTTCACCACATGTTGGCCTTCAATGTCAGTATTCCAGTTGCTGTCAGCACTTTACAGTGGGACTTCGGGGATGGATCAGGGCTTCTCAACACTACCAAAAACGCAGCGCTCCATCAGTACGCCTTGCCTGGGCGCTACAACATCACCGTCACCCTCTTTGTGGGTGCCAGGGTCACCTCCGTGCAGACGGACGTTGAGGTGGTGGCTCCCCCAGAGCAGATAGACCTGCAGTGTCCTACCCTGGTCAGGACGAACGAAAGCCTGGACCTACGGATCAGGAATAGGGGTGGCACCAACCTAGCAGTTGTGTATAGTATTACTGCAGAGACTGAAGAACCGGGCAAAGGTGAGTCGAGTTTGGCTGATGAGGTGCCTGCTGAAGTTGGGTTGGGCTGGGTGGAGGGAAGAATTACACTGAGAACTGGTTCCTCCAAAAATTCCTTCCTTTCGAGGCCCTGCCAGCACCGGGAATGAAGGGCCCACGTGACCGCTGCCCTGCATCTTGAGTACTTATACATCACTGCCAATTGGAGTAAGATCTCCTGGCGGCATTTTGCACCCACGTTGCACTGGTGGAAAGGAATGCACAAGACACAGGGCACCGGAGAACCAGACCCACTCAGTCCAGATAGACCAGGTATTCTCAGTACCCAGGGTTTCTTCCACTCCCCCAGCACCTTTTTAGTCATCTAGTCAATCTCGCTAGGCGTGCCCTGGAGAACCCTTGTGTGGCCATGCCCATCTGCACTACAGTATCTGAGCACCTCAAGCTTCTTTTCTTTACATCTTCCTCATATCCTTCCCTACCTCCTCCTTATTCACTCTCTTCTCTAAATTCTTTCTGCCTTAGTCACATTTTCACATGCCCCAGATTATGTAACAACCTCCACCCACTACGGCCCATTCATGGGGTAAGAACCCACGCCTCTCAGCACCAAATGCACAAGCCCCCTGTGGCTGGAGCTAAGGGAGTAAGACAAAGGGCTGGTACTTCTAATCGGTTCCTTAGGGTTAGTGTCCACTACAGGGAGACATGGTCACACCTGCTGAGCTGATGTCTTACGCTTGCATTGTGGGGTCTCGCCGGTGGGTCGGGCATCCCACCTTCCAACACATGTCCACCTCAGGGGCTTCAAGCTTTGTTTTTTTTCCCCTCATACAGTGGTTCACCCAATGTGCCCGTCAGATGGCCTGGTCTTCCCCGGCAACAATCACTGTTACCAACTGGTGGTGGAGAAGGCCCAGTGGCTGGAGGCCCAACAGCACTGCCAGGTCCATGGTGATGGAGAGCTGGCTTTCGTGAGCAGTCCTGAGATGAAGAGTTTCTTGGTCTCTCATGTCATCAGGTTAGCGAGTGCAGTCACGGCTGGGATTTGCTATGGGCAGGGTCGTTGCCTGGTGCATCTTCGTGCCATTCTCACGGCACCCACAGTCCAAGGGGCACCTGTGCTCTGCAGGGATTAGCAGCAGACAAAGGAAGGGGTGTTATGACCCCAAGGTGAATTTACCTGTTGGCTGGGCATAGCTGGCTCTGCTGATTAGCCCCCCCACCCCCTTACTCCCTGGAGTGTCTGGGAACCATAGAATCATAGAAGATCAGGGTTGGAAGGGACCTCAGGAGGTATCTAGTCCAACCCCTGCTCAAAGCAGGACCAACACCAACTAAATCATCCCAGCCAGGGCTTTGTCAAGCCGGGCCTTAAAAATCTCTAAGGAAGGAGATTCCACCACCTCCCAGGGTAACCCATTCCAGTGCTGCACCACCCTCCTAGTGAAATAGTGTTTCCTAATATCCAACATAGAGCTCCCCCACTGCAACTTGAGACCATTGCTCCTTGTTCTGTCATCTGCCACCACTGAGAGCAGCCGAGCTCCATCCTCTTTGGAACTCCCCCTCGGGTAGTTGAAGGCTGCTATCAAATCCCCCCCATTCTTCTCTTCTGCAGACTAAACAAGCCCAGTTCCCTCAGCCTCTCCTCATAAATCATGTGCCTCAGCCCCCTAATCATTTTCGTTGCCCTCCGCTGGACTCTCTCCAATTTGTCCACATCCCTTCTGTAGTGAGGGGCCCCAAAACTGGACACAATACTCCAGGTGTGGCCTCACCAGTGTCAAATAGAGGGGAATAATCACTTCTCTCGATCTGCTGGCAATGCTCCTACTAATACAGCCCAATATGCCGTTAGCCTTCTTGGCAACAAGGGCACACCGATGACTCATATCCAGCTTCTTGTCCACTGTAATTGCAGGTCCTTTTCTGCAGAACTGCCTCTTAGCCAGTTGGTCCCCAGCCTGTAGCAGTGCCTGGGTTTCTTCTGTCCTAAGTGCAGGACTCTGCACTTGTCCTTGTTGAACCTCATCAGATTTCTTTTGGCCCAATCCTCCAATTTGTCTAGGTCACTCTGGACCCTATCCTTACCCTCAAATGTATCTACCTCTTCCTCCAGCTTAGTGTCATCCACAAACTTGCTGTCCATGGGTGCAATCCATCCCATCATCCAGATCATTAATGAAGATGTTGAACAAAACCGGCCCCGGGACCAACCCCTGGGGCACTCCGATTGATACTGGTTGCCAACTAGACATGGAGCCATTGATCACTACCCGTTGACCCGATGATCTAGCCAGCTTTCTATCCACCTTACAGTCCATTCATCCAGCCCATACTTTTTTAACTTGCTGGCAAGAATACTGTGGGAGACCGTATCAAAAGCTTTGCTAAAGTCAAGATATATCACGTCCACCACTTTCCCCATATCCACAGAGCCAGTTATCTCATCATAGAAGGCAATCATGGTCAGGCATGACTGTCCTTGGTGAATCCATGCTGACTGTTCCTGATCACCTTCCTCTCCTCCAAGTGCTTCAAAATGGATTCCTTGAAGACCTGCTCCATTTTTCCAGGGACTGAGGTGAAGCTGACCAGTCTGTAGTTCCCCAGATTCTCCTTCTTCCATTTTTTAATGATGGGCACTATCTAAAGATGGGAGAAGCAGTGCAATATGTCAGGGTTACTGCAACCATTCATCAGAAACCCAGCCTCCCAGGACGTGTGTTCTTGGGGCCTGGGGATGGCAGAATATAGTTGCATCAGGGTTACTGCATCCAATGAGGAAAATGCTGAGGTCTGGGTGAAGGTGGAAGGTTGTCACTGAATGAGTAGGAGGAAGGTACTGGAATAAGCACAGCCGTACCGCAGCATCCCTGTCTGTGACCCTGGAGTGACGACTGAGTTTGTTAGGAATTAAATCCCGCTAGAGAAGCATTTTATTCTGGTTTATTGCGTATGGATTGTTTGAAAGAGACCTTGGAAACCCCATTCCCTGTCTGCTCTCTGTGGGCATTTAAGAACTCAGGTCCTTTTAGTGAGGATCAAAGCTTGCCCTATGTTCCTTAGCTGCAATTTCCCAGCGCCCCAAACTTTGGCAGCGCCCTCCACCCCGGACTTGGCAGGAGGGCTCTGCATGTCCTGTTTGCAAAGTGCTTCAGGAGTCGTGGTGACAGGAGGCAGGCGCCATAGAAAGAAAAAGGTGATGCCGTGAGCCTGCCTCTCTCCATTGAGTCTCACGCAGCTGCCCAGTCACATGGTGTCCGCCTCAGCCGAAGACCCTTTCGAGACAGAGCAGCCCACCTCCCCAAGTGTTGGGCTTTGAAGGCATCTGTTCCACCTCACAGCCAGCGCTTTCTAAACAGGCAGCATGGAACGTGTCAGCCTTTGATGAAATCCACCCCACAAATGCCCTTTCTGCAACCAGCCACCTTAAAGGGGAAGTGCTCAGACCTTCCCAGGGGCTTGACAGCTCCATGCAGATGCAGATATTGGCGGGGGCTTCTTAATAAACACGTCCAAGAAAGCACACGAGACTGGAGCAGCTGCATGTGATGTAGCCTTTGAACAGGCCTGCCCTGGGCCCAATGGCCTTTCTCCTGAACTTGTTTTCTTGTGTTGCTCCATTCACACTGGGATTGATCCCGAGATTACAAACATGTGCGCCCGGCAAGGCCAAGTGAGAGGAGCCCATCCTTTCCGAAGGGTTAGGAGCTGGTCATTCGGTGCACTGATTTATCTTACATTGCGTGCAGGGCTTTGGATGGACTGCAGTGGCAATGAAATCATGAGACCTAGAAAGGAGCGAGCCGACCAAGCTGTTTCCCAGCTGCCGCAGCTCATTGTTCTCCAGTCCGGCTCCCTTCTTCTCTTTATTTATTTATTAATTTATTAATCCGTTCAGATAAACATGAATGAGATGATTCCAGGATGTGATTTCCCTGGCGATAAAATGGAAATGAAGTATAAGCCATGGTTTTTTGGAACGTGTGACTTCCAGGGTTTCTTGTGGGAAAATGACAGAAGCAAAAATCTGTTTCCCATTAGCGCACACGGCAGTTATGGTCACTCTCTTCTCTTCCTCTCGCCCGTCATTTGATGATCTTTCCCAGAACCAGTGTGCTCTGAACCAGTTCTCCCCACCAAGAACCAGGGCTCTGTGAACCAGTTCCCCCACACCTACAACCAGTGACTCTCCCCTTCCAAAATGCTGGAACTTTTCCTCTCCTTCCAGTGACCCAAGATAGACAGATCATTAGTTCTCAAGAAATGCTACTGCTGTAATAAAGAAAGTGCAGTCCAGCTCCTACTTCAGCTGAGAGAATTTACCCTGATTTAGAGATACTGGACCCACCAGCCGGGGAGGGGGCAAGGGAATTGTCCAGTCAATCTTGGTTGGTTTGTTTCTTTTTTTATTTTTTTTATTTTTGATGACTTGCAGTTAGATCAAAGCTGGAATTAGAAAAGGAAAAACTCTATTGGGTTTTACTGATGACAGCAAATAGGCTGTTTCCTAGCCCGCTCTCCTTAATCCCTTCCAGTGTTTCAGGAACGAAGCACAGCAATTATTTGTTTTTTTAATCTGATTTGTGATAAAAATGACTGATTCACAGAACAATTATGTTCATCGTTGTTTTTCAGTATGACCTCATTAATCATGTCTAAGGCCACAATTTAATCACGGGTATTTTTAGTAAAAGTCATGGACGGGTCACGGGCAAGAAACAAAAAATCACGGCCCATGACCCGTCCATGACTTATACCATAAATACCCCTGATTGAATCTTTGTGGGGGAGGGGCGCTGTGAGGGGGGCTCTGTGTGGGGCAAGTCTACGGCACCAACTGTGTGTGGAGCCCCGGGGGCCTGTTGCCACTCCCGCCGCCTGGGGGGGAGCCCCGGGGACCCGCTGCTGATCCGGCAGCAGCCTGGGCGGGAGGGAAGCCCCAGAGGGCCAGTGGCTGTTCTGGCCACCATGGGGGGAAGCCCTGGGGCCAGCCGCTGAGCTGTGGCTGCTCCTGCCGCCCCCAGGGCCAGCCACATCGGCCGCTGCTCGGGCAGTCCCGGGCAGGGCCGGCTCTAGGCACCAGTGCTCCAAGCACGTGCTTGGGGTGGCACTTTCCAAGGGGCGGCACTCCGGCCTCCTTTTTTTTGTTTTTTTTTTTTGCTTGGGGTGCAAATGCAGGGAGCCGGCCCCGAGCGGAGGTGAACTGCAGCGGTGGGGGGCACGGTGCGGGGTGCGGGGAGGGCCGCAGGAAGTAACCCAGGGTGGGCAGAAGAACCGCTCCCCCCCCAGATCACCTCTGCCTCCTCCCCTGAGCGCACCGCCACTCCGCTTCTCCCCCCTCCCTCCCAGGTAAGCCTGGGAAGGAGGAGTAGGAGGGGAAATGCGGCATGCCCGGGGGGAGGAGGCGGGGCCAAGGATTTGGGGAAGGGGTTGGAATGGGGCGGGGAAGGAGCGGAGTTGGGGCAGGGCTGGGGGGCGTGGGGAAATTTTTTTGCTTGGGGTGGCAAAAAACTTGGAGCCGGCCGTGGTCCTGGGGGTCAGCTGCCGGGAGCTTCCAGAACCGTGGCTGGTGCGGCTGGCTGCAGGGGCATCCAAACGGCTGCCTGCAGAGCTGCTCCAGCAGTCTGGCTGTCCCCAGGGCCGCCCGAGCAGCTGTCCCCAGGGCCGCTGCTTGGGCACCCCTGGGGTCAGCCACACTGGCCGCTGCGGAAGTCACGGAGGTTGCAGGAAGTGACAGAATCTGTGACTTCCGCAACCTCCGTGGCATACACGGAGCCTTAATCATGTCATCTGGTACAGACTTGGTGGTGGAGAGACACCAATTATCTCCTTAGGCTGCTCTTTGCAAAGCAGCTTGCAAAGCACTACCTTGTGAGCATCTCAGATTTCAAAAGTGAAGCAGTGATGGGTGCGATTTGGAGGGGATACCTTTGAAGTGATGGTACAGGTGGTGCAGGGAAGGGTCGACACGCGATGCTTTCTGCTGTGAGTTAATATGGATCAAATGCCTTAGCATACGAGCACTATCTTTTGGGTGAGATGTAAAGCAGAAGTTCCTGGCTGCCTTTGACCAATGG
Source organism: Mauremys reevesii (assembly GCF_016161935.1). Taxonomy (NCBI): domain Eukaryota; kingdom Metazoa; phylum Chordata; order Testudines; family Geoemydidae; genus Mauremys; species Mauremys reevesii. The sequence continues at coordinate 81,798,885 of NC_052632.1, read as the reverse complement.
AGATCCTACAGGATTTTCCACAAGAGCCAACTTTGGTGGTCAGCCAAAATTCCAAATTGGGCAGTTATATTCCATTGACCTAAATCAATCCTGGCAGTTTCCACTGTATGGGACATTCTTCTTCACTTCCATGTCCTACATCGCTTTGCTCTGCTCTTGTATTCTATGGTGTTAAACTCTGCACCAACGCTATTCCCAACTCTAGTGTTACTGGAGAATACTGTAGTAGCTTTTCTTAATGAGAAGTTCCTATAGGTGAAATGCAAGGTTTATAAAAGATATAGGCAGCCCTGACAGGTAATGGAACTTCTCCTTTATCTACAGTGCAGCTGTTCAGGAGAGCCCATGTTCTATCCCCAGCATCATCAGGAGATTCCAAGTGCAACTCAATGACATGTGTGAAGATGCTACATGGTCCCAGCTTTGCTATATTATTATATGGCAGATTCTGGTAGCGCACCCATCACCATGGCATCTGAGCTCCTTAGGAGGCAGCTTGCCTTATGAATTAAATGCCTTTATAACTATGGCTTTAACTCATTAGCAGGTCACAATATGGTTTGCTACTTAGGAGACTGTCTTTCAAGAATCACGTCCTTGAGGTAGAATGAGCATCGCAATCATTTAGTAATTAAAAGGGCTCTTTGAATATTTTGACTGACCCATGGATGGAAGCTGTTGTTACGGTTATTTTCATCGAGAACCCTGGATGGATGGAGTCTGTCCCAGATCCTTTCAATACTTGTGATTTCCTGAAAATTCTGGCATTCTTTTGCATTGTTTTGAAGGGGCCTTGATGTCTGGATCGGATTCAATGATTTTGCAAGTGCTGGAGCTCAGCAGAGGGGCGAAGGATTTAATCTGGAGAGCTGTCAGAACTGGCTGCCAGGAGAGCCCCATCCATCAAACGCTGACCACTGTGTCCGGATGGGCCCGACGGGCCAATGCAACACCGACCTGTGCATGGCCAAGCACAGCTATGTGTGCGAGTACAAGCCAAAAGGTGGGCTCTCCCGCTGCCCTGCTGTCAGCAGGCCTTCTGCACCTGGGTCCTGGTGGGAGGTGGCATGTGTCAGTCCAAAGGGAAGGGCCCCATTGTTTTTCTGGTTAATCATCTTTGTTAGATGGAAGTTGGGAATTTCCGAGCCTCTTACAAATGTTCTGGACGTAAAAGCATGTTCTGTGGAGTCCCCAGAAGGAAGGCAGAATGGGCCAAATGGCCTATTTTATTGCCACCTACAGTATTTGAGCGTGCACTAGTTTGGAAGCGCAGATACCAGGCTTGAGTGCATAGAATAGGTCATTGCTCACTTCAAGCCTAACCTAGTAAGTAGGACAACCCATTGATTTGTAATTCAGACACGACTAGCAGCCCTAGGAGAACAGCCAACTGACTCGCCAGCAGTTGGTGTTTCTCTTGTGGGTTTTGAAGCAGGAAACTTGCACACTGATGGAGCTGCAGCCCAGCCCGCTAACGCCTCCCAAGTGTCTAAAATGTTCTCTAAAAATACGCACATACTGGGTTATCACCCAAAGACACGGCCTCAGATTCTGAATAAAACACACACAAAATATCATGGAGAAACATGCTCTCAGGCAGTGGGTCTTGAAGTGTATAGTCCCCATATGTCACAACAAACTCCCTCTCCCTGCTGGGAAGTTAGGGAGGAAGACCGAACAAAACATGGCTGCACCATGCGCTTTTTCATTCTTTGGTCTTTTTCTATGTTAACGGCTTGTGCAGCACCCCAATTGCCTCTGCCTAGAAAGGGGAGGCATTTTACACAGGCATTTCCTATGATTTTATTTGATTTTTTTTTTCAGTTTGCACATGAAGGGCAATAAAAGCCTCACGGCAGCAAGTCTCGGAGCCCGGGTCAGCTGACTCAGGCTCTCGGGGCTCAGGCTGCGGGGCTAAGAGTAGCACTGTAGACAGTTGGGCTCTGGCTGCAGCCTGGGCTTTCAGACCCTCTCCCACTCGCAGGGTCTCAGAGCCCAGGTTCCAGCCCAAACCCGAATGTCTACACTGCTGTTTGAACCTCACAGCCCCAGCCAGGTGACGCTGAGACTTGCTGCTGCAGGTTTTTTAGTGCAGTGTATAAGCTGAATAAGGAAAAGAGGTGGAGGTTAAGTGAGGGTTAGCTACACTCCTGGGTCAGCTTTGACCAGCTAAATTGAGGTTAAAAAGGTGGTAAGCTGCATCTACGCTAGGAAAAAGTCAGGGTTAGCTAACCTCAACTTCCTTTCATAATCTAGAAATATCCCAAAAATTTGCTAGCACAGAGGACCCTCTGCCCCATCCCTGACAGTGGTACATCTGTACCCCAGCCTGGGATGGAAAGTAATGCTGGCATGCACAGGGTTACCTTCTCTGAGCTCACCAGGCCTTCAGGGCTGGTTCAGCTCCTGTGTCTCCTGGAGCCTCCAGCTTTATGGGCACTGCAGGGAGGCTGCCTTCCTTTCCTGCACCTGCAGTACAACTCGTCTGCTAGAGCTGCAAATGTTTCCTCTGTTTGGAGAGCCACGGTCAGGTTCCCTGAAGTTCGTGAACATGTTGGAGAGCCAGGGACAGGCTTTGGGTGTGCCCGTGCCAAAGCTGGAATGTGCACTGGCTCCAGGCATAGGCTGGGTATCTGGCTGCCTAAGGTGCCACCTTTCAGGGTGACTCTGAGTGGAGAGTCCACTGCGTGAAGAAGCCATCTTAGCAGAAGACCCCACCCTCCTGCAGCATAGGAAACCCCCCTCTCTCCCATCACACAGGCAGCAGGAAGAAGCAGACCAGCTGGAAGACAAATTCCTCACCCCAGGGAGAGGGAGTGGAAGACAGAGTGGGATGTTAGGAATAAGAAAGAGAATAAAGATGGGAGGGGGGTCAGATAAAGTGTAAGGTAAAGAGACAGGGGGACCCACCCTGACTGTGAAGAGAGGTCCCAGTAACTGCTCACTGATACAGTACCCCAATGCCTGCCCTGCTTATGAGCAAGCCTGAGCTAGGTGAGGTGATTTTGATGGAAACCAGGTGGCTTTGGTTGAGTTTTACATAGAATTTGGGGGGCTGCATTTATACCCAAAAATTCAACGCAAACCTCAGGGCGTGAATCCCGTGTGAAGGAGGACGGGCAGAGTTTGCAGGATTCCCAGAAGCCGAAGCCGCTGACCGTTGTGCGGCTCTGTCATCGCGCTGGGAACGCTGCAAACATTAATTACACAGGGTGGGAAGGGAATCAAAACCACAGCGTGGAGAGAAAGGTAACTGAATCATAACCGCAGCTGCCTCTCCCCCAGAACTGAGGAATCATGTGATTTGAACTGGTCCAAACCCCATTTTGTAATTCCCCCTGTGATGGGTGTTACCGTTCTGATCTGTGATGTGATCTAGCATGAGCAGGGCCAAGGCATAAGCACAGGCCTTGCTGGCTCTCATCGGCTTTGCCTAATGCTTCCCTTGAAAACAGGAATTCTCTTGAACGCCGAAAACTTTTACGTGGGCGACCCTGCGTTTGACACACCCAGGTCTGTGAGATACGTGACAAGAGAAGCTTCGCTGCCGGCTCCATTGGACACTGTGGAGGTAAGAAGGGCTCACGTCCTAGCCCCATGAAGGGAGCTCCGTGAGTGGTGCAGCAAGGTGAAGGCCTTGGGTTTTGTTTTCCAGACGATGGTGTTCCCCAGTTTGGAATTTCAGCAGGAAGCATTTTTAACGGCCCTTGAGTTTGTGACTCAAGAACTGCAGCGGTCTATTCATGTGAGGTTTCAGGTGCACAGACCAACACGCAGAGAAGGTACAACATCTCCTCTCTTTCCCTGACTCCAAGTTCTTTTAAAGGCCTTTCCTCTTCTTTTGAAAGGAGGCCTGAGAGAGGCTTTATGATGTTTATATTTTTTAAATCTTGAGAAGTCTCAGGTGAGGTCTCATCTTCCCTCGTTTTGCTGGGGGATGTCCTGGGGGCATCTCAGTGCATGTGTATCGATTGGAAGTTTGAATCTTTAACACGGTCGCCTGTTCCGCAAAATCTGTGTTGGGCATTGGCGTTAAACTGACAAAACAAAGACCCTTCCCCTGGCCATGGCTGCAGCTTTCCACCACTTCGCTTCTGGGATACTGCTGGCGTCACTCCCTCTCTGGTCCCGCGGCACCTCCTGGGCTGGATAGGCCCTGGAGTTTCTGAAGCAAACATCAAGTGAGAACCCTCCCCACTCCTCACACAACCACCAATGGAGCCATTCCGGCCTTCTCTCCAAATCACAGAGCAGCTCAAAAATGGGCCAGGCCTCCAGAGCTCTCCAGCCTCCTGTATTGGCCGGGAGGCTCCCGCTTGTGAATGAGGGGAGGCACTCTAGACCATGCCTCAATGGTTAGAGCCTTGGAGGACTGAAGCTCTAAATTATGGAGACTCCCAGGAGTCCTCCAGGACTCCAACCATAGAGATCCTGCCTCTAGGATGGCCCCAACCCACATGACATAGAGATGGGAATAGAGCAGTGGGCAAATGTGAGGGAGAGACAGACACTCTATGGCTGTGGGCTGGTTGTGTGGGGAATATTCTTCTCAGAGAGTCTAGGGTTAGCGTGTGTGTTGGGTGGGGAAGGGGGAAACTTGAGGTGAGGAGAAGCTGGGGAGGGGGGGCGTGGAACCAGGACAGCGATGGGGAAGATTGAACCAGTCAGAGAAGAGGATAGGTGGGGAAACGCAAGGAAGGATTTGCAGTGGAGAAGGAGTCACAGAGGAAGTATCTTTGGATGGTGAACAAAAGAGGGGATTTATGCAAAAGAGATTATGACTATTCATCAAAGTCAGGGCATTACATCATTAGCATACAGTCTGCAGCTTTCAGGACCTACCCCCTGAAGTCAGTGAAGTTGCCCCAACTTTCGCTAGGTCTGCATTTGGTCCAAGGTTGAAGCCATAGGATGATATTTCTTATAATGGATTCCGAACGCTTCCTTAAGGAATTGTCGCATCTCATGAAGTATGAAGACTAACCAGATCTTGGGAAGAAATGAATTCACCTTCTGCGTTATTTCTTTCTACTTGAGAATGCAGAAAATGTCACACCATGATGGATTGTGCTCCATCTAGTCCCAAAATTAACAGGGGAGAAAATTTCTTCCTGACCGTGAAACATGACAATAGAGCATCCTTATAATTTTGGCTGAAGAGGGATGAATAGTATGGTCTAACAGGCCTTTTCCATGAGTCTCAGTGCAACTGTGCAGAAGTCACAATTTTTGTGGGAATGAATTTTCCCACAAGAAGGTTTGATGCAGTCACGCAGTCCACAGTTGTGAAAAAAAAATGATATTTTGACATTGGAAAATTGATATTCTGACATCTAAGTGCTAACTTGTGAAAACTAACAATGCATTTTCAACGTTCAAAGCCAGCTCTGCTAAAAAAAAAAAGGGGTCTGCTTTTGCTTGGAAATAGCTCTAAAATTGGAAAAGGGACCATTTTCCCCCTACGAACTGTGCAATCTTAATGAAATTTTCCACTAACGTGGTCGATTTTTGGCCCAAAGAGCAAATGTAGTTGATTGACATTTTTGACTTTTTCAAATTCATGGAAAAATGTGAGAAAACCTTGAATTTTGCGTATTGGGGAATTTATTCTTAATTTAATTCTACACAAGTATGTGCCTGAGCTATCAGATTTGTTCTTTCCTCCCGCCTTCCAGGTTACAAGGAGGGAAAAAATGCTACATATCCATTCCGCACTTCTCAGGATATTGGGAACTGGACACTACTTGAATGCCCTGCTGGTTTCCAGTGGTGTCACTTGACTAATACATGTTTGTCGCTAAGCAGTTGCTGCAGCCCAGTGGAATGTGCCAATGATTCCATCACCAATAGCACCAACTCCCTTTCTTGGCACAATGAAAGCCAGCTCAGCTATGAACTCCTCAAAGAGTTTCTCTTCACCATACCAGCTAACACCTCTGCTCAGTATCTGGTAAGTGCAAATTAACTGGTATAACCAATGTGTGGACAGGGCTATTTTCCTTGGGTACTGAACTATGGGTCCAACCTGTGTGGCAGGTGTTATCCCCATTTTGCAGATGGGGAAACTGAGGCACAGAGCCATGAAGTGACTTATTCATGATCCCACAGCAGGTAAGTGGCAGAATCTGGAACTCCCACTTCCTTCCTCTAGCCACTCCCCCAGTAATTTGTTGCAACAATAAAGTGGATGGAAGGGTCAGTTTTCAAAGCTTTATGCAAGATTTTAACACGGCCACGCTCATTGCATTTAACAAGAAGGTTGAACTGCAGAATAAAACTGATGTTTATCTCAGTTTACAGCACGTCCAATTCATATTGACAAAGAGGGTGGCATTTTAAGAAAGCTCCCTGAGCTACTGGATTTGCTGTGGTCTTTATCCTGGCTGTAAATCCAATGGTAAACTTTCTCACCTGCCCAAATTCGGGACTGGTGATGGGGATGGCGGTGCCTGCTGAGAATTTAAGCCATGGAATCAAAATAATCTCTACCCTTTCACAGGTGATGTTTAAAGGTGAAGACACCTTTGTCAGGCCTAAGGATGTCTTCAGCATCCAGCACGATGCAGCGCCAGGCTTGTTCCTCCAGTGCCAGCCAAGTACGCTATCACCTTACAGAATGAATTACTTAAGCACAAATTCTTCTGACTGGGTGCCCAGCCTGTCTGCCAACCTCAGCAGTGCAATCTGGAAGAATGACACCGTGTGCTCTCTCAGGGTTCTCTATGCCACTGAACAGGTAACGCCGCTTATCAGTCAACACAATCCCGGGCTGGAGCGTCATGGCCTCTACACCGTTAAAGCCACAGTAGACAATGGAGTCTTTAGTGCCAACTTGTCTTGCAGTTTCTGGGTCACTTCTCTGGTGTCAGGCCTCCGTGTCATTCACCCCTCTCCTCACAGTGGCAAAGTCTATGTGCCAACTAACCACTCTTCGCTGGTGGTGAAGATATCCTCAGGGGTGAATGCGACGGCAAGCTGGCTTGGCGAGAACCGGACCTTCCCCTTCGAAGGGGCATGCCCACCAGCCATTGTTCCACTGACAGCAGACTGCACCAGGGACAACAACGACACCTGGTTCTCGGTGGTCGAGCTGAGTGCTGGTGGGGAGAGCGTGAGCACCAGGCTGCTCGTGGTGGAGAACTCAGTGAGCTCCCAGAACATCACTGTCAAAGTGAAAATGGAGGAGCCCATTAGAGGACTCAGAGCGACCCCTGACCCGGAAACCAGAGTCTTGCTAAACACCCGGGTGGTGAGTCATTGCACTGTTGTTAAATTATTAATAATGTTTTCATTGCAGCCTTTAATGCGAATGCTTTGGGTTTGGGAAACAGCCCTGATGGAAACAAGGTGGATCACAGGTGCACTACTAATGAGGACCCGCACCTCCATGCGATCTGCCCCATTTTATGCATGTCAGATAGGGCCTTTGATCCCATGGCAACGTGCCAACACAGCTCCTCACTAGGGAAGATGTGGATGCCCCTAAATTAGGCGTGTAATTTAGCAGTACACCTCCTGATGTCAACCTTAAATATCCCAGCATTAGGGTAGGAGAATGTTACCCTGATAGGAGAATGTTAGCTCAGCGTTTTTTTCCTTGCTCCCATAAATTGCCCAAGTGATCAGGTGCATTGTGGAAGGTCAGGGTTCATGTTCCTCTGACTTCCTTTTGAAGTTCTGATTTGCTATCACAAATACCGTCCACCTGCCAGCTGGAGCTATATATACTTCCTTTGTCTACCAAAGTCCTGTAATTATCCTGGTGTCTTCAGTCCTTTTCTCCATTCCTCTTTCCCCACTGCAAAGTTAAACCCTGCTCAGAGGCCAAGGCATCGCTGTTTGGTAACTACCTATTAGATCTGTCAAATGCTCTGTTTTAATCTTTGGCTGCTTAATGGCAGAAAATATGCAAGTCCGTGCCTGCAGTGCCTGTCAGTCTCACCTCACCAGCTGGTCTCTGCAGCTGTCGGGTTAAGAAGTCCGATTGTGCTAATGAGACATGTTCTAGAGGAGCAGGAATCCAACCCTGGCCTGCCAAGTGCAACTGGATCTATTTAGGCTATGGGTCAGGTATTTCCTAGTGAAAAGGGTCAGAGGTTCAGTTCAGTGAAGCAGCCAAAGCGTGGCAGCATCTGCAAAGTTATCAGAGCTTCTTGGAGCAGGAAGGAAGCATAGTCTTGTGGACAGATCTCCAGGGAAGGGGGGTAGTCAGGAGACCTGAGTTCTGGTCCCAGCTGTGCCATTGGTGAGCTCCATGAAGCATCAGTCTCTCACTGCCTGAATTTCCCCATCTGTACAAGGAGGCTAAGAATGCTCACCCACCTCTGTAAATTGCTTTGAAAAGTGCTCATTACTATTATCTGGAAATATTGGAAAAACAGGTTTTCTAGAACATCCCATTAAGTGGGACTCTGTCCTTTTTTAAGGCATGAGAGCAGTGGGGAAGAGTCGACAGCAAAATAATTTAGATTGTGAATTCTTTGGGGCAAGGCCCTGGTCTGATTACTGTATGTGATGTAAGAGCCATGCTTACCTAAGGAGCTGTAGGCTGGGATTTCAGCAGAATTTAGCCCCCCAACTCCCACTGACTTTTAGTGGAACTAGGATACATCCCTCCCGAAACCCCTTGGAAAGAACTAATTTTAGGGAAGACTACTTTGAAATTACCTTGAAAGGAAACCCAACAATAGTCACAGTGTTGTTGTTATCCCCCCAGCTGAGAGTCTCCAAGTTTCGTCCCCTCCCTTCGCTTCTCTGTTTGGAGACTTTGATTGAACTAGGGGCAATAAACAGGATTTCAGGCTCCCCAGGGCCGACCAGGCGCTGGAGAGAGAAAGACGTCTGACCACCTGAGGCGGGGAGATTAGCTTGGACTATGAAAGAGCTAAAGGGACTAAAAGTAAATCCTACTGTTTACTTTCCATTCAGACTAAAAATGGAATCCCCCAAAATACAGTAACTAAAACGCAGAGTCTAAAGGATGCAGAAACCGTTTCTTGTCCTATCAGCCGCTGTCAGTGAAGCTTGAACTAGCCTGTAAGATTGAATCTGTTCTGTCTCCTGTTCAGCTGGGAAGTGCTGTGCATGCTTCTTTCATGCCCTAGTGCAGAGGTCTGGGGTCCCCTGGGAGGCCACGAGCAGGTTTCAGGGGGTGCTCCAAAATACACCAGAAAGCAAGGTTGGCGTTAGACTCTCGCTGGGGCCAGGGCAGAAAGCCGAAGCCCGAGTCCCCTGGTGCGGGGCTGAAGCTGAAGTCCGAGCAGCTTAGCTTCGTGAGGCCCTCTGTGGGTTGGAGCCCAGGGCAATTGCCGTGCTTGCTACCCCGCTTGCTACCCCCTAACACCAGCTCTGGCTTTTAATCTCCTGAAGCACAGGGGGCCCGTGGAGTTTTTAGAGCATGTTGGGAGAGGCCTCAGAAAGAACAAGGATGAGAACCCCTGGTCTAGTATAAAGTGTCCTCGTACCTTTCAGAGCTACATCCCTGTGATGGAGGCCGGGTCGGATGTGACTTTCAGATGGACGGTAGACGATAAACCATCTTTCACTTTTTACAACGTCGTCTTCAACGTTATCTACCAAAGCCCAGCTGTGTACAAGCTCTCGGTAAGCCAAGGCCTCTCCCGTGGCACTGTTTCAGGTCTGCTTTTCCATTGGGTTCCACCAGCTGAAAAGGAAAAGCAGCAGTTTGACGAGGAGGCAGGGATTTCTGCCCACGCCCTGCCCCATTCGCAAGCCAGTTGGTAACGCAGGCTGTGCACTGCAGCTTCCTGAAGAGGTTTTTGCTGCGCTTGCAAAGCTGCTTAATCTTTAGTTTTGCTCTGTTCTTCTCTTGCAAAGGAAAATGGTGAGAGCTTCCTCTTGTGTCCTCCACTCCACTGCTCTCTCTTCTCCTCCCTTCCCCTCTCCTCCTTTCCTTGCCTTTGTTCTTCTTTCCCCCTCCTCTGTTCTTTGTTCCCCCCCTTCTCCTTTTCTCTTCCTTTGTCCCTATTATCTCCAGGTCTCTCCTCTGCCCATTTGCTTCCTCCCGTCCTGTCCATTCTCCTCCCATGTTGCTTTGCTCCTCTCTCCCAGTTTTCACAGTTCATCTTGGTCCCCTTTTCTGACCGTTCCGATCTTTCTTCTCAGCCCCCCTCCAGCTTTGCCCCCGGCCCTCCGCTCTCCTCCATCCCTGCCTTGTCTCATTAGAAGTGCTGAAACTGCACTTTGGACGCTTGTGTCCTACGCCCTCCGTTATGTCTGGAGCTACTCACCTGCCCCTGCCCTTTAGGAAGCTGCTGATGCTCCATCAGTGGCTCTCAATGCCTGTGCAGAGCAGCTGGAGGCAGCTTGCTAGCGACAAGGCTCAGACAGAGCCAGCGAATGAATGATTGGTAAGTTCAGCGCTGGAAGAGTCTCCTGGGTTGTGTGCACTTGTTGAGTTCCAAGGCACCAGGGCAGAAATTCCTCTCCCTGACTCCAGAATCCAGTTCCACCTTGAACAGACCTAGCAGCTTCACGGGGAAGATTATTCCACTGGGCGTGTGACTTTGTGGTCATGGATGCTTTCCAGTTTGAATGGGCCTCTTCCAACAGTCTATTACCCTGGCTTTCTGCCTCTCGTTACTCCCCCTACCCCATTCACACTTATTTGCCAGCTCTCCCCTGAGCTGCTCAGGCCCTGTTTCCTTTCCCTCTCCCCAGTCCCTTTCAGTGTTTTACCCTGGACTCTCTCTGGTTTATTGGAGTTTGTCACAGGGGCACTCACCACCAGGGGTGCCTCCTCCTGGCTGCCCTGGGGATTAGCTCTTTCCAGGTCCGGGATCCCCTTCTGCTGCTCACTGCATGCCCTACTGCCGCTCAGTCTCTGCGACTGGGTGCTTTTTCTTCGTGACTTGGCTTTCTGACCAGGTCACTATACGTGTTCCCCCCTTCTGGGGTATCAAAGTCTAAGTCTCTGTCCACACTAGCCATCTCAGGCAGTCTGCCCACTCACTGATCCATGGTGCCACTCCCTCAGGGGCTGGCCGGGGAACCCGGGCCCACCCTCTGCTCTGGGGCCTTCTCCTCAGCAGCTAAGGTCTGCCCTATCCCACACCTTGCTTCTTTTCCCCTGAGTCTTTCCTACCTTTCTGGCTCTCCCTCCCAAATTCCCTTCTCCCAGGAAGTAACTGTACACTTCCCTTTATGTCACAACCACACCTCCCTTCCCCCTGGAGCCTTCCTTCTGTTGCCAGTCCCGTGGCTTTGTGTAAGCCCTGCTTGTTCCCTCACAGATGAACTTGCTTCCAATTAGTGGCCTCCTCCTTGCCTAAATCTCTCCCCTGTTTGCCACTTAATTGGCTGATTGGGCCCACCTGGCCTAATTCCGCTTGCTCAGGGCCCGTTTGGGGAGACACCCCATCCCAGTGTCCCTTTAGCCCCGTGAAACCCAGATCCCTCCTTGGTGCTGTACTTCCAGGAGTGTGGTGAGGTGACCTCAGCGCCATTCCGTTTGTCCTGCCTGTCCCTAACAGCTCACCGCGTCCAATCACGTCAGCAATGTCACAGTTGATTACAACGTCACGGTGGAGAAGATGAATAGGATGAAGGACCTGACCGTGTCTGAGATCCCACTGGTCCTCCCTCAGAACACGACCGTGGAGCTTACCGCCAGAGTACAGATCGACTCGGCTGTGGATGCTGCTTTCAAGTGAGTCCTTTGCTCGTTGCCCAAACTTAGGGTCTCACTGTGCACAGCTCAGGGGCTTTGCCGTGGCTGATTTCTCACCTGAGGGCCAATTGATTTAAATGGGTATTCGGCCTAATTAGCAGGCTCTGGCTTATTCATTCCTCCGTGCTCATTCAAGGGAAATTCCAATTCAAGTCCCCCAGAGGTTGACTGAGTGAGGCCTTTGCTAGGTGATCCTTCCTTTGGCTTTGTCTTCATTCCTCACCTGCTCAGAAGAGAATCATCACAGAACTCCCTGTGCAGTGTCTCTTCTCTCCTATGGGATATGTTTTGGCACCAGGGAAGGGCGTGCTGCTATTTGTAATGCCAGATTTTTGGAACAGGAGCCGAGGGATGGTTAACTGGAGCAGGACCGAGGAGTCCTGGTAAAGAAATCTAAACATAGTGGTACCATAACAACAAAATCTGGTATTTACACAGAGACTGGTTTTCAGAGGGGCTTAGCATCCCAGCGTTCCCACTGGTTTCAGCTGGGGTAGTGGGTGCTCAGTGTTTCTGGAGGTCAGTCCCATAATGCCTTTCTTCCGTAACACTTGCTATTTGGTTAGTTAGAAGTGACTCCTTCCCTTTCTCTAACTGCCACCATACTCCTGTCACCATGACACCGTGATGGGATTAGAACAACTCGCGTTGTGATACTCGGCAGTACCCTCTGCGGTAGCTCTCTGGGTAACCACAGTGTTGTGACTGTAGCAGAACACTGGGAATAGCACTGGGGGTGGTTACGGGATTCCAGGTGGGATCCTAAGATGCTCCAAAAGCAGCTTCTGTTTCACTTTGTAACGACCAACTCATGGCCTGCATGTCTGATCTGCATGTCTGCTTTCCTCTCCCCAGATGGGATTTTGGAGATGGTGGTCATGAAATTTACCAGTTTAAACCCCCATATAATGAGTCTTTCCTCATTCCTGATCCCAGCGTCCATCAGGTTGTGATCGAGCACAACGTATCATACACCTATCAAGTACCAGGTAAGCTCTGTTTGCGTATCCTGGGAGAAAGAGGCTTATGCAGTTTTATTGCACTGGGGCTACAGGGGTCAAGAGCTTCAGAAAATCCTAGTACCTCCACACTAGAGAATGATTCAGAGGCCTGCATATATCGTTAGTTTCTTTCTTGATTAAACACCCTCCACTGGTGGTGCTGCTGGTCATTGGCTGTAATGAACAATAGACGAAGCCCTGGCAGAATTAGCATCAAGAATGGTGCTGATGACAACAGGAGGCAGGACTGGATGATCAGACATCATCTCTGACTGTGAGAACCTGTTCACAAGAGCAGTTTCATTTCTCCTCTGGATCACTGGTTCAAATCTAGCCCAGATTGGAAGGGTCACCATCCGATAATCTTGCTGGATGTGTGTTCACATCATAGAAACTACCCTTGTTGGCATAGGCAGATTTCCTTCTTGGCAGTCTCAGGAGATAGGCCAATAGCAGAATGGCCCGTGGAGACTGAACTTCCCTCACATCCAGGGTTCGGGTTAGAGATGAGGCACAGTTGAAGGGCACAGGTAGAAGCAGCATGCATGACCACTCCCCTGTTCATCCACTATTATGTGGATGAACAGAAAAAGACTCAGTCTCCAGAATTGTCAGGCTGGCCTCTTATACAGGTAGGCCAGCCACACATGCACGTCCTATTTTCATGCATCCTTAGTGGTACTGAGAAAAAGAAGAGAAATACAGCATGTGTGTGGTGCAGAAGCAGAGCAGTGTCTACCTGGAATGTTTTTAACCTTTCCCATGAGGCCGTTAAAGCCTGTGGTGGTTGCGTGGACCCCTCCAACATTTCTGCCCATGTTTTGCTCTCTTCATCTGCAGGAGAATACATCCTGGTTGTTCTAGTGTCAAACAGTTTTGAGAACCTCACCCACCAGATCCCGGTTCATGTCCACACTTACCTGACTGACTTGACTGTAGAAGCAGATGCAGATGTTCTGGTCGTAGGCCGGCCTGTTACCTTCAAAGCCTATCCGCTGCCATCCCCCTATGGAGTCTGGTACACCTGGGACTTTGGGGATGGCTCCTCGCTGCTGCTGGAGAGCCAACCTAGAGTGACCCACAGCTATCAGACCAGGGGGGTATACAACGTCAGCCTGACAGCCAACAACACGATTAGCAGCATGGAGACACACCAGCGTTATCGTGTCTTTGAAGAGATCACTGGGCTGAGAGTTTCATCCGACGAGGTGGCAGAGCAAGGCATCTCAATATCAATAAATGCTTCAGTGGAGACAGGGGACAACATCACCTGGATATTTGACATGGGGGATGGGACCATACTGATGAGCACGGTGCCAGAAGTAAAACATAGGTATGAAAAGGATGTCAACTGCTGCACTATTAACGTGACAGCTGTGAATCCCGTGAACTCTGTTTCGCAGACTGTGCCTGTCCGAGTATTCGTCCTGGAGGTCCTCAAAATAGAACCTTCCTCTTGCATCCTGGAACACCCCAACGTCCAGTTCACAGCGTACGTCTCGGGGAACTCCGAAAACTACATTTTCGACTGGACCTTTGGAGATGGCTCGTCCAACGTCACTGTTTCTGGGGACCCTGTGGTGACGCACAATTTCACCCACAGTGGAATCTTCTCTCTCTCCCTGATTCTCTCAAGCAGTGTGAACAAGGCACACTACTTCACCATCGTCTGTGTGGAGCCGGAGATTGTCAATGTCACGCTCCTACCCTCCAAGCGGTTTGTGAGTCTTGGCGAAGAGATCAATTTCCAGGTCAGCGCCTTGCCTCTGTACCAATACAGGTACCACTGGGACTTTGGGACCAATGATTCTGCTAGGTCCGGTGGAACCGAAGTGAGTTACACTTACAAGAGCACAGGGATCTACCTGGTCACAGTAACCGTCTCCAACAATGTCTCGTTCAACAATGACACGGCTTTTGTGGAAGTCCAAGAACCAGTTGGGGTAGCGAAGATTGAATACAACGGGACAAGGGTTTTGGAGCTCAACCAGATCTATCTGTTCTCCGCCAGCGGGAATGGGACCAAAGTGAGCTACTACTGGGACTTGGGGGATGGCTGTAACCAGCTTGGACCGATCATCACCCATTCTTACAATAACACCGGCAACTACACTATCAGCTTGACTGGCTGGAACAATGTAAGCAACAGTGAGAGCAGGCTCAACCTCACCGTGAAGAGGCGACTCCAGGGGCTTACCATCAATGCCAGCAGGACTGTGGTGCCACTGAATGGGTCAGTGAGCTTCGTAGCCACTCTCCTAGCCGGCAACGCTAGCCGATATTCCTGGATCCTGTGTGATAGGTGCACACCCATCCAAGGCTCCTACACCATTTCCTACACATTCCGGTCCGTGGGGACTTTTAATGTCATTGTGACGGCGGAGAACGAGATCAGCTCACTGCAGGACAGCATCTTCGTCTACGTCTTGCAGCAGATCGAAGGACTGCAGATTGCCAGCAGCGACCTCGTAGAGGACGCCTATTTCCCAACCAACAAAACGCTTCATCTGCAGGCGGTGGTGAGAGATGGGACAAACATCTCTTACAGCTGGATGGCCTTGAAGGACAGCACCCCCGTGCAGACATTCAGTGGGAAGATCTTCTCCTTGAGCATCCTGGAGGCTGGGAACTACACTATCTATCTGAAAGCCACTAACATGCTGGGAAGCACAGCTGTTAACAGGACAGTGGAGTTCATTGAAAGTATCGGCCTTTTAAAACCTTCTGCCTTCCCCAATCCGGCTGCCATAAATGCCTCTGTTAACATAAGCACCAGCGTAACCAGTGGCACTTGCCTAATATATATTTGGCACCTGGAAGATGGTTTCTCTCCTGTTACCGTTGAACCCTTCATCATACATTCTTTCCAAAGACCTGGGGCTACAGCAGTCACTGTCACCGCTGAAAACAAGATTGGTTCCACTAATGCATCGGTTTACATCTTTATACAGGAACCCGTAGTGGGGTTGAGGATTGGGACTGCAGAGCTGGACAGCTACATCCCATCGGGCTCCGTGGTGACCTTCAGCGGTGAACTCGAAAAGGGGACCAATGTGACATGGCTGTGGGAGCTACCAAAAGGCTTGCAGACTGGACAGACTGTGGCGGTGACTTTCCCTAAGGCAGGCTTTTTCTCTGTCCATCTGAATGTGTCCAATGACATCAGCTGGGCTGTGGCCAGCAAGAATATCACAGTGCAGGACAGGATTGAAGGGCTGGAGCTTTTTGTGAGCAAGAAGGTGGTGGAGCCTGGGGAACAGATCTCTTTTGTGATCAGCATGTCTTCTGGTTCCTCCGTGAGCTATTCGGTGAACATAAGTGGGGGCTACTCCGTGGTGCTCAATGGTTCTAGGTTCACCCATGAGTTCACCGAGAGTGGTGACTACCTCGTGATGGTGATGGTGCAGAACGAAGTCAGCCGGGAACGCACACAGGTGCTTATCTCAGTCCTGGAAGCCATCCGTGACCTAAGGCTTGTGAACTGCTGTGAGAAGGGCATCCCAACGGGAACAAAAAAGATCTTCACTGCCCAGGTTGGGAGTGGCTCACGGGTGTCATACTCCTGGCAGTTCTCCTTGCAGAAAGAGCACAGCCGTGCCCTGGTCAGCTTGGCGGGCAGAAGTGTCTCCTACGCTCCGGCGGCTCCAGGGCTGCTAGAAATTCATCTCAGTGCTTTCAATGACCTGGGGAGTTTGAACATCACCAGAGTGATCCAAGTCCAAGACCCAATCGTTCAAGTCTCCCTTAAGCCGGCGTTGTCCTTTGTGAACAGGACGGTGTTGTTTGAAGCTTCCGTGCAGCCCAGCGCGTGGCAAGTTGTTTTCTGTTGGAACTTTGGCGATGGTTCCCCAGCTCAAATCACAGAGGTGGCAGCTGCCAACTACTCCTACCTGAAGGCCGGAGATTACCAGGTGGAGGTGAATGCCACCAACCTTGTCAGCTTCATGATAGCCCATCTCACAGTCACCGTCAGAGTCCTGGAGTGCGAGGAACCGGAGGTGGAACTAGCCCTGCCAACACAGGTAGTCATGAAACGATCCCAGAGGAACTACCTGGAGGCGCAGATCGACCTCCGTGGCTGCGTCAAGTACCAGACCGAGTATCTGTGGGAGATTTACAGAGCACCCAGCTGCCTGCACTTTGATGACGCCGACAGGGTTCACCTGCTGAGCGTTGACGTGAGCAGGCCCCAGCTGGTCATACCCAAGCTGGCCCTGGCAGTAGGAAACTATTGCTTCATCTTCTTTGTCTCCTTTGGAGACACCCCACTGTCCAAGAGTATTTTTGCCAATGTGACTGTGACGCCGAGTAAGCTGGTTCCAATCATTGACGGGGGATCCTACCGCGTGTGGTCCAACACGCGGGACTTAATCCTGGATGGTGAGAAATCCTATGACCCTAACCTGGACGATGGTGAACAGACGCCGCTGCTTTACCGGTGGTCCTGCACATCTTGCTCCAAGGTAAGAGAATCTGCACTGAAAAATTAGTGATAATTAGTTGCATTGCAGTAGTCCCTAGAGACCCCAACCGAGGATCAGGGCTCCATTGTGCCAGGCGCTGTGCGCACACACAACACATTTTTGTGTCTGGGCTGGGAAGGCATAAATGGAAGAGTTTGTAACTGACTCTCAGTAGGGTCACAAGGGAAGTGGGGCAGGGGATAGTACCCAGCTCAGAAAGATGGAACAAGATCAGTCGCAGGAGTCCTTGTGATGGCTTATCTTGCCTATATGCTATTCCTGCGCACCGCCCTGAGCATTTGCAGTGAGCCAAGGAGCTTTCCCTGCATCTGCCATTGCACCTGGCCTCTGGTTAACTGTTCTGGTGTTGCTGCTGCTTTCCTCTTCTGAAGGCATTACAAGGACAGGTACCAATTTACAGTCTAGGAGGCTCAAATTATGTATGTGTGTTCTAATCCTGCTCCCATTAGAGTCATTTAAAAACCTTCAATTTCAGCAGGAGCCAAATGAAGCTTTTGAAGGATAAGCACAAGTAACAGTTGGGTACAGGACACTGTTCCTCTCTGGTCGACACATCGAACCAGTCTTGGCCGCCAATAAAAAAGGATCTCCCTTCAGAGTCTCATGGCAAACTCTCTCGATGAATATTGTCTTGTTGACACCGAACTGTCTTGTTTATTGAAAGACCTTTTCTTTGGTCTTTTCCACTTCCTAAATGGAGGTTTGTGCATCAGACTTAGCGTAAATGTAAGCACTCTCATTTGTCTGCCTTCTGGTAGCATATTTACAAGGTATTTAATAGAATTATTTTTTTAAAAATATGGAGGCCAGCCAAAGTATAGGGGTGTTCCAAGAGTTGTTTACTAACCTGATGGAAAATACAGTGTGCTTACCGGTACCCCATGCTACCTCCCTAGCCACAAACAAGGGGGTTGAAATGGGTAATTTATAGCAAGAACTGCTTGTGTCTGACACTGAACATATTGGCTAGGGACTAATGCAATGTGCATCAGTGTAAAGGAGGGTTTGAATGATCTTTTCTCCTTGCAAGCAGAGCTCACCTGCAGGGTGCTCTCTGCACTTCAGTGCCACAGGAGGGGTCATCACCATTTCCAAGGCAATACTAGAAGCAGATGTGGAATATACGTTTGACCTCAGTGTCTGGAAGATGGGTCTGAATCCCGAGTCTACCAATCAAACCGTACGTACCTCTGTCCTCACTGTGCATATGTGTCTGCTCCTGGGCACCAGGACAACGCGCAGGGTCACACTCCCCTTTCCGAGCAAAACTCCAGAGCTAGCTGGCTTTTGGGATACCCACAGTCATAGGTAGGTCCCAAGTCTTGCCCCTCTCCTGACCCCACTTTGAAGGACAGTAACAAATGTAACAAGGGACTGTAGAGCTTGCTGCTGTCTGCATTAATTGGGGAGGAAGCAGAGAGAAGTTGAAGGAGAGATTTGTCTTTGATCCCCCCAGAGTCCTAAGCTCTGTCCATGGCCCTCAGGGGGGCATATACCATATACTCAGTGATGGACACACTTTAAATTTCCAGGGGGCAGTATATCTGCTGACAACGGTAAAGTGTTATGTTGTGTTTCCTCCCGTAGGCCTTTTATTAAGATCACGCTGTCTCTCTCTCTCTGTCTGCATGCGCCATGTTAATAACCGGATCATTCACGGTTCCAGTTCACAGCAGATCAGATTCTGAATTTGCAGTGGCTGATCTGCCTTAGGAGACTATGAGGATCCTACAGCCCACAAGATTAAGAACTGATCCAGCAATGTGCCCAGCAATGTCGTGCCCCAGCCCTACTTCCACTTAACAGCCCTGTGCACTTTCCAAATTGGCACCAGAAGGGCGAGCTTTAGGAGGGCTGGTACTCGCTTTTGCTGTCAACCGTTCCTACCCTTTTTTCCTTTTTAAAAAAGAAATGTAAGGTTTTTCAAGGGCATGTTGTTTATGTCAGATTAAACCGAACACTGAGCGCATCTGCAGTCCGACAGCACTTATGGCTTATGTCAGAAACATTCATCATGGTGCGTTTGGCAATTAAGAGACGTAGTTAGTCTGAAAGTGGAAACTCTTACTGCCTGGATTTTTAAACCAAAGCCGGAGGATAAAGAAAAAAAATTTAAATTGATAGTTTTTCAAGGACATTCCGTACTATCAGCTTTCCATGCATGAGCGCAAAACAATGAATCCAGTGTCATAGGAAATTTGCAAAGGCTGGAGGAATGAGGGAAGCGTCCATGTTCTTCCCCTTCAGTTGGTGGAACACTTCTCTTTTAACAGCCTGCCATGTTAAACAATGTCTTTATTACTGACTTTCTTTACATTCAGAATATCCATTCTGCTAGGGCACCGTGCTGCTCGGTAGGGGATTAAAGGCGTTTAGGAGAAGTACAGAGATAATACTGCACTAGCCAGGGGCTCTGAGGGAATGGGGATTCTAAAGTTCTTATCCTGTACAGCACTTTGTAGGAGAGGCGTGTTAGAGGTAACCAGTTGTAGGCCGTGAAATTGAGAGGAAAGTCTGAGACAACACACTGTCCTGTGGGAAAGCTGCCTGTCCTGCCCTGCAGAGCAAAATGCATTTGATAACCAGTAGGAGCTGCTCTTCTAGCTTCTTTATCATCTCTCATGTCTTTCAAGGGCATTTTAAAAAGGTATTTAGAATGCTGACAGTTTATACAAAGTAGTGACATAAAGAATGTACTGAACAGAGCCATGCAGGCCCAGGGCCAGATCCTGAGACCCAGCACAGAGGCACAGGCTGAGCGCTGAGGATCTCAGCAGGAACAGGAGAGGAAGATGCTGCTGCAGGACCAGGGCTCACTGCATTCCCCTTCCATAGGGAAGAATGCCCAGTGGCGTAGGTAGGCACAGCTCCAGGGCCTGCCCTGCACCCTCTGGATATTGGAGGACAGACAACCCCCATTGTTCAGGGCTCTGTGGCAAGCAGGAGGCCAGTCCTGCCTCCCCCTTTTCACAGCCAGTTTCACTGGCTCAGGGCTCGCTGCCGAGGAAGGGCCAAAGATTTGGCCCAAAGAAAATCAAGGCGAGTTGCAGAAGTTTCCAGGGCCAGATGCGTGCCAGATGTTTGATCTCCGATCCAAATAGACCTTCCCTCTCCCAGTTAGATGTCTTCTCTACAGAGCACAGGTTAGTCTCAACTGGGGTAAGAGTGATTTTTTTTTTTGAAGGATGCCTCATCTTTCAGAGAACCTCAGTTTAGTAACAGATGTACTTAGTAAAACCACAAGAGCCATCTTGGCATCCTACCCAGGACTATACACAGAAACTTTTAAAGCAACCCATTTTAACAAATACGGCAAAACAAAATCAACCAGCCTAGACTGGATCAATGTAGGGAAGTTCTAGAGATCCCAGCAGCGTAGTATCTAGGCCCTGAAGGTGAAATGTCTATGTGGCTTATTCATAGCTTGTCCCACTAAAGGCCTTTGGGAATCTGTAAGTAAACTTACTCGGTGCACAGGTCCCGTGCTGGTCCCTCTGCATTGGGGTGAATTTCACCCTAAATACACGTCCTGCTGAAATGGAGTGAGCTCCCGTGCAGAGAACTGGGCACAAGGACGTTTGCAAACTCGTTAGAAGTTAATAGCAATATCCCCTTTGGCTTTTCTGTGTGTCCTGGTTGCATCAGGCACGGCATGGATGTCTCCTGAGCTGTTCTCTTGCTGTTCCTCCCTCCTCGTAGGTGTTGATCAAGAAGGGAAAGGTCCCCATTGTGTCCCTAGAATGTGTTTCCTGCAAAGCCCAGTCTGTCTACGAAGTCAGCAAGAGCTCGTATGTCTACCTGGAGGGCACCTGCAGGAACTGCCAGAACGACTCCAAGCTTGGGGTAAAGTGGTGATGGGGAAGCCGTTGCTGTTGGAGGCAAAATCGATCCCTTTTGTGTTAGGGGGCGGGAGGGGTAGAATTAAGTGAAAAATAACACTAACGATGTAAACTCCCAAAGAGAAACGGAGCAGCAGGCCTCTGAGGCTTTGCTCAGTGTATCCCCTTCGTCCAGTGCAGTCCCCTGTGAATCTGCAAGAAGCCTGACCTCCACGGGGGTGACGTGTCAGGTTCTTAGAGCAGGGTCTGTTTGTAGTGAACTTGGGGGAGGGGCTCTGACCTCATCACAGAGTCCCCCCCTCCCAAGTCATGTCTGGCCTTGCCACTGTAGAGCCCGCAAGCTTGCTGCAGCTGCCATTCGAACTGAGCCGCTCAGGTTCTGTCAGCAGCAGCTCCACCAAGTGAGCCTTCCCCTAGCCGTGCCCATATGGGCTGTGCGCATTGTGTCCCAGTGGAGAGATCTTCTCAGTAATGGCCCCGGGAGTTGTGGGAAATGTGGCCTCCCTCCATCAGAGTGGCTCACCGCTACCCAAGGGCCTCTGCCACAGGACCGCCAACGTGGGCTCACGTACCAGCAGCTCATTTCACGTCCCTTTGGATTGAGATTTTAAAGTGTTTTCGTCTCTCTGCTCTGTGGCCTGTCTGAGTTATTCTGGCTCAGGGGGTTGAAACAGAGATCGCTCAGTCTGTTTTCTTCACCTCCAGCCACATTCCCCTCCCATCCGCGTACTGGGCTATATGGTGTTGGATGAAACAGGCTTTGTAAGTGAAAGTCCCACTGGAAATGCTGCTCTATATCCCCAGTGAGCTGAGCGGTTTCCTGCGCGGTGTTTTCCGGCCGCCTGTCTCGGTGTGTCTCGTTGTCACAGTTGTACGTTTGTACTATTGACAGGAACAATGCAGGACACATTCAACTTGCAGCCTGTAAAAGCAATGTTATCCCCTGGAGATTCCACCACTGTTTAATTTGATTTCCTGTGTTTTGTGTTGTGTATTATGAAATATTTTGTCAGTGGATGATGTAATCCCAGAGACGAAAGTGGATCTCACAGTGGAAATATTCCCACCAGACAGTTTGGAAGCTTTCCAGTTCTTGTTGCTTCAGCACATGAGAACAAAGCTGAATTATCAACTGCAAATTTGGCAGCCTTTGCCTCTAGATTCTATTTTTTCCCCTATAGACTCAGTCCAAAAACATTTTAGGGACATTACTTCAGATTAAACTAGAATTTCTCCTGTCTTTCTCCCTTCATCTCTGTAGAGATGGGCAGCACATAGCTTTAAAAACAAGTCTCTCGTCTTGGACAAAACCACCACCTCCACTGGCAACACCGGAATGAACCTGGTCTTACGGCCAGGGGCCTTAAAGGATGGGGAGGGATACACCTTTACCCTTCACATCACTGACCTCACAACGGGGGAGGAAGGTTACGCCTCCATTGACCTGCTCCCGAACCGGCCCCCGATTGGAGGATTGTGTCAGCTCTCTCCGAACGGAGAAGTCAAGGCGCTGATGGCAAAGGTTCACTTTGAATGTGCAGGTGAGAGTGTGGTCGTGACAGTGCCAGAGATTAGCCTGGCATCTCCACTGTTCATCGGTGAGTGCGTTTCTCACACCAAGTGAGTTATCCAGATGCATGTGTTCCTTGGTCCCACAGAATTCTCACTCTTTACTCTCAGCTCCACTTCTATTCCTAAGCCGACCCTTAGGTTTGCAAGTACCAGACTGCAGGCCCCACTCAATTTTTGTACCCCAAGCAGGCACATTCTAACATTCATTTATGCACACATTTTTCACATCTAAATCAAGTAGCCGAATGCCTGTCAAGCTAGTTGGTGCGAGTGGATTGTGTGCATAAACCTGGGTTTTGGGTGTGGGGAAAAAAGTAAGTGCCCACAATTACATCCCCACATTCACACAACTCAGAAACTGGACACCACTTAGAGGCCACTCAAAGTGTGGCCTGAATGATTTCATTCTGCTTTCCCTACACAAATATAGTTTCCTTTCCTGCAAGTTCTTTCTGACACAGTCACAGAGACAAAAATATCTAGCCCAATGATGTGAGATATTGCTGTGGGCCAGCAAATAAGTGTCTCCGAAACTCCCCCCCTTCTCCCCCAAATGATTAGTATTAGAGATTCATGCTTTATCGTACACGAATTCTGGAATTCCATGTTTCCGATGGCAGGGCGAATTGGTTTCTAGCGCTAGTCATTCTTGTGATGGTGATCACATTGCAGCTTAAATAGGTGGAAAAGCAAGAGGGGAATCAGAATGATGCAATTTTCATGTCTGGTATATTTTGATCTGCCAGCACTAATTATGAACACTTTGTACCTTTTGCAGCTATTAGTAGTAATATCTGTTAAGCAGGGACAAAGTGCTGGATACAAAATACAGGTCAGTGGGCTATATCCAGTGTAATAAACCATTCATTCCTAAGGCTGGTGGGCCAGGCCTTTTGGGCTATAACAGGCTTGCACTGAGGTCTCAGGCTAATAGCAGCTTTTACAGGGCTTTTGTCTAGGACATTCTATCTAGTCAGGGACCTTGGCTATGCGCTGTATTCAGCCTCTGCAGCACAACGGAATCGTCCTTGTTTTGCTATTGCTCTTGAGTTATGGGGAGTGCGTGGCTATTCCCACGGTGGCGTGTTGGTTTCTCTAGGGTCTCCTGCATTGCTAAAACTCATGCGTCAGAGTTTCAACTGGCCACCTCTAGGGGGACAGGAAAGGATATTTTACCCCCAAGGTATTCTGGGTTGTTTGGGTTTTTTTTGTTAATTTCCTTCCTCTGAAGCATCAAGGCTGGCCACAGCCGAAGCTGGGCTGTGGGGTGGGCTGGCCACAACTCTCTCAGGGGCTTGGCTGGCTGGTTCTTGCTCACATGCTCAGGGTCTCACTGATTACCACAGGTGTGGCCAGGAAAGACTTTTCCCCCAGGTCAGACTGGCAAGGATCTTGGGGAGTTTTGCCTGTCTCTGCAGTGTGAGGGTGCGGGTCGCTTGCCAGGATTATCTGGGGATATTGGGTCCCTGCCATTGCAGGGGCCTTGGTGAACCTCGGTCTTGCCTATCCTCTGCCCGTGGCACATACTAGATGCGGCTCTTGTGGGCTGTGATGCTTTGATCTCTTTTCAGTGGCTGGGTTTAGGGCGTGAGTTGGTGGCCTGTGATATACAGGAAATCAGACTAGGTGGTCCGATGGGCCCTTCTGACCTTAAACTCTATGACCAAATGTTCTGGGGCCCAAAACCCACATCAGAAAACCCCTAAACTTGAGAGAAAGCCAGATCAGAGCTTTGTATCTCAGATCCCTCTATCAGTTCTCTGGAGGCTTTAGTTCAGCCTGTCCCACCCTGTCAAGGCAGCAGGGACACTCGCTGTGGATGGGGTGATGAGTAGGGCTCTACCAAATTCATGATTCATTTTGGTCAGAGAGTCATAGGATTTTTAAAATTGAAATTTCACGATTTCAGCTATTTAAATCTGAATTTCACAGTGTTGTAATTGTAGGGGTCTGACCCCAAAAAGAGTGTGTGTGTGTGTGTGTGGGGAGGGGGGTTACAAGGTTATTGTAGTGGGGGTTGCGACCACAAGCCTTACTTCTGAGCTGCTGCTGGCGGTGGCACTTCCTTCAGAGCTGAGTGGCCAGAGAGCAGCAGCCCAGCTCTGAAAGCAGAGTTGTCGCCAGCAGCAGTAAGGAGGGCATGGGATATTGCCACCCTTACTTCTGCGCTGCTGCTTGCAGGGTATTTCCTTCAGAGCTGGGTTCCCAGCCAGCAGCCGCTGCTCTCTGGTTGCCCAGCAGCAGCTCAGAAGTAAGGGTAGCAGTACTGCAACCCCGCCTACAATAACCACCCGGCCAACAGCCTCCACTCTCCAGCCACCCAGCTCTGAAGGCAGCGCAGAAGTAAGGGTGGCAATACCATGTCTCCCCTAAAATAACCTTGTGACCCCCCCCTGCAACTCCCTTTTGGGTCAGGACCCCCAATATGAGAAATGCTGATGTCCCCCATGAAATCTGTATAGCATAGGGTAAAAACACAGAAAAGACCAGATTTCACACGGGGGACCAGATTTCACAGTCCATGATGCATTCATGGCCATGAATTTGGTAGGACCCTAGTGATGAGGGTAAAGAGGCAGGGGGAGTCAGCAATGTAACTCTGCACAGTATTATGCAAATCAAGGGACAAGAGTAACAGGGGAGAAGAGAGGGCACGGGCCGCTGTTAATGATGGATTTAAAAGCCTGATCCCTAGTGGTCAAGACAATGGCTGCAGCTACAAGCCTGGCCTGGGAGGTGCGCTCGGATCCCATTGACCCTGCCCGGTGTGCTTGGCTTGCAGGCTGGAGAGACACAGAGGACGAAGAGGCCCCCTTGGTGTACATCCTCCTGGCCACTCGCTGCAAAGCGGGGCAATGTGAGGAGTTCAGCATGTACAAAGGCAGCCGCTCTGAGCACAGCGCCTTCCTCCCACCAGGCTTCAGTGCAAACAGCTTCCTCGTGTATGTTTCCGTGCTCGTGCAGGATCAGCTGGGAGCTACGGTCATGGCCCTCAACCGGTAAGGTGCTCCTATTACAGACGGGAAGCAACAGGCCCACGGCCGCATGGTGAAGTAGGGCCCGAGCTGGGCACAAAATCCAGGAATCCCAAATCACAGGCCTGTGCCCTTGGCTGGATAACAAAGTGTGGCTTAGCAGCTGTGCAGTGGGCATGTCTGTTCAAGGGCCATGGATCCTTCGTAAGCTGGGTTCCTACTGCAACCGTGTCCACCTCAGAAAACCCCCCAGCACTGGTGGCAGATACAGCATCAGTGAAATATTGGGCCACAGAGACGAGCTCCAGTCCTTACAGGTGGCCTCTCAAGGACTGAGTTAAGGTGTAGTGGGATGGGAACTTGCATTGCAGCTGCCTCCGTCATGCCTGGTCTGTAGGTAGAGGAAGGATATCATGCTTCCTCAGGCCCTCACAAGCACTAACTTCTCTGATAGACACACACAAATTCACTCCATTTTTAACCATCTGTCGATACACACTTCCCCTCCTCATTCATTTTAATCAAACACAAGCACCATTTGGAAAGCTTTTAAAGACCTTTTCAGGTACGTCTTAAGTTTTACCTCTCAGCTAACAGGCGTGGCTGCTAGACCAGTAAAGCTTGATGAAACCTACCTTGTTAAGAAAGATCAAAAAGCCCTCTGCATGCACATTTCCCCTCACCTGAGTTACTGTTCCTGTGGCCAGTCATCTCGATTCACAGCCACGCTTCCCTTTTGAGGCAGGGTGTCGTTTGCTGGGCGATCTCGCTATATAATTTTTACAAGTAATATTGTTCGTGGGCAATGCATCAGGCAAAGAGGCTGTGACTGACTCGCATTTCAGTTGGGTGGGAGAAGAATTTAATGTTCCTTTCATACTCATAACAAATGGCTGCATTATTAGTAATGGCTTGCAGGGAAAGCCAAATGAATAAATGATACCTGGCCCATTTATCTTGGAGATTTCCCTGCTTGTGCTGCAAGTGTGCTCTGCATCCTGCCCCTCCTTTGCAGCCAGAACCCTTTAAAGAAGGTTGGAAGCAGCAGGGAGCTGGTGCTCAGAATAACCTTGTGTCCCACTGCTGACAAGCAGGGCCAGTGCTGTGTTTAGCTCAGGTGGGTGCACTCCAGGTGGGGGTCGCTGGGGCAGGTCCCAGCATGGGCTGATTTCTGACAATCTCATCTTTCATTCAGTACTGAATAAACACAAGTCCCCCCCCCCCAGTGCATTAACCCCATGCATTGGGCCCCAGGGGACTAAATCCAAGCTGCAAGTGCCCCCTGGATTCTAGAGGATTGACGCCTCTACAATCTAAGTGGACTGAAGACAGTTCTTGGGTGCTTCTTAAACACCCTAAAACTGAACCCAGATCTTACTCCCAGGGTCAAACACCTCCCTTCTGCCAATCCTATGGTTATGTGGAGTTACGCAAGGTAGGAATTCGGCCCCTTATCTCAATTATTCAGAAACAGGCCATCCCTCCCTGGTGAGACTGGACTCTGAGAAGAGCCGTCCATGCCCAGGGTCCGAGCAGGAGTCGGTGATGCTCAAAGGACTCTCTCTAGGTGCTACTGGGGGGAGGTGGGGAGGAGTACACCCATCGCCCTTGGTTCCATTTGACAATCTGCTCTTTACAAACCATGCGCCTCTTCCCCTTCCAGCTCCATGACCATCACCTTGCCAACCCCCGCGGCCCGAGTCCACAGCCTCTCTCACTGGCTCTACAATCAGACCGACACTGTACTGCAGGGCTTGGTGAAGCAGGGGGACCCGCAGCACGTCATCGAGTACTCTCTGGCCCTCATCACAATCTTAAATGAGGTAAAGCAGTGCTGTCTGACCTGCTGCCTGGCTGGCTACCAGCTCTGGTTGGCTGGCCGCTCATTATCCAGTCCATGAGCTCACCTTGGACCTGAGGTAAACTGACGGTTTCACCCGGTCTCTCAAGTAAGTTAGTAGATGTTGGAGACCTGCTGTGGGATGCTGGGCTGTGCTGGAGATCTGAGTGCGTCACAGTCACATGACGTGTGTGAGAGCAGGGGGCACCAAAGTAGGCCCAGGAGAGGGAAATGTATCCTGTGCCCACCCCCAAGCCTCATAGCCTACTTTCCTCCTCCGGATGCAGCCAGCCTTCCCTCACCGTCTTCTGCCCCAGGTTTAAACACTGCACTTACCAATAGAAACCTCAGCCTGAGCTCCCCCTTGGGCTGGCTGCTGCTAAGCTCTCCCTCTCTCGCTAGCTTTCTTACACCTGAGAGGGTGCCACTGAGACCTGCCTGGCCCAGCTGCCAGGATGAGTCAGCAGAACAGCTCTGCACCCACACACAGGGCCTTCCATGGGTGCCCGACACGTGGCCACAAAGTACAACTCATGATTTTTCTCTCTTAACCATCATCTTCCCAGGCTCCCCCCACAACTCCCCCAGCCCCTTTGTTCATTGTCATTCATAGCAGGTGCCCAGCTCCCATAGATGTTTGTGGTTGCCTCTTTCTTGCCGCAGATGAGCCTCGTCCCATCCTTTAGAGCCTATCAGTGTTGGTCCCTCAGGAAGTCACCACAGGGCTCTCCCTTCCCCATCCCTGAAGGACTGAGCACACGGCTTCCTCCGAAAGCCCAGACCACTAGGTGAATGGGGAACAAGAGAACAGGCCCTGAACTCCAGCCATGGACTACTCCATGGCAGTACAGTGGGCACAGATGCCTGTGCCAATCTAACCCACCTGGATTGTCCATAGCATAAAATTGTGTTTCCCTAACACTCTGTAAAGAGTCACTGTGCAGCTGGGAAGCCCAATTTTCAAAACATGGCCACTTACACAGAGCATCCAGATCTCCATCTGGGTGCCCCGCTTTGTGCTTTGCTGTGTAAATGCCAGTTGTATGCACCTAGGTACCAGTTTAAGCCTGCAGAACAGGGGTGCCCTATTAAATTGCCCATCTGACTCACAGAATTAGACTGGAACGCTCTGTTGAAAGCTGGGCCCACCGAGTGGCCCAACAAACAACAGCATAGGCAAGAGAGGAGATCTGATACGATCACACATCAGCTTTGAAACATGACCAGCTGGAGAGAGACAAGAATGTTCTCAGAGCTGGCAGAAGCTGCAGAGGAGAAGACTCTCTTTCACTGACACTGCAAGAGTGCCTCTTACCCTGTGCTACTGAGACTGTTTCCTGTCCTGCTTCCAGTTATATTTTCCACTGGAAGCAGAATGCAAAGAGGCTTTTTAACTTTCAAATTGTATCCAGCAGCAGCAGCCCTGGCTGAGTCTGCCGAGAACCCAGATATCAGAGACTCCCAGCTGGAAAGTCATTAAGTGCTGCAATGGAAATTTGTGGTTGAGTACTAAAGCTCCTGTTCGGCAAGATTCTGATAACCCCCCCTGCTTTTGTTTCCCCTAAGCACGAGCACTTGATGGGCTCAGAAGCCGAGACCGGGAACGAACTAGATCTTCGCACCTGGACGCGGAGGAACATCACCGAGACCCTCATCTCCCTGAATGTCAACACTGTGGATGATATCCAGCAGATCTCCGCTGCCCTTGCTCAGTGCATGGTATGGGACCCTCCAGCCTCATTCTGCTCTGACGCTGAGGGATGGAAAGAAAGGGTAGCTCTGGCCATTCCTTGTTCCGTTTCAGCTTCGCGCACATACACACACGTTGATCATACCCAGAGGACAGGTATAATTTGTCGGTGACATCTGTAGGGCGTGTGTGTTTCTCTCCATCCATCTTTAAGTGCAAGCATTATCATTGCTACCCTTTTCTCATCTATCATTCTCGAAAGGCAGCGAGAGATGAATGTGCGCTCATCCCCTGCAGCTGTTACCAAAGAATTTATACCTGTCCTCTGGAAATGGCCCTAGCACAGCTGCTTGGCAGCAGGCGGCTCTGAGCTGTCATCATTGGAAGTATTGTATTCCACACTATGGCAGCCTAGCTGGTGGACCCTGCTTCCTAGTGCTGGGGCTGCTCCCTGTTGGATTCAGGAGGGGCTCTTCATGCTTCGTCAGCTGGGCATCGAACGAATGAGCCCAGCTATTTAATGGGCTTGGCTTTGGGTGGCCAGCCAATGAGCCAGCTACTCCTCCTCCCCTACCTCTCAAAGGGGCTGTGAGGCTTTGCTTGCCCATCACCGTGATTTCTGAGCACCTCCCTCATACCGATAAATAGCTCCGCAAGCTCGCTCATTGGGAATGCGGCCTGACATGAATCAAACAGACCGCTGCTGAGCGTCACTCTCAAAATCCTTGTCCCCTGACCCCCACTTTGCTTCGAACAGCTCATCCTGGGATCCTTCTCTCCAAAGTCACTGCTTTCTCGTCTGCCTCTGACCCTGCCCTGAACTCTGGCCCCATACATCACTTTCCTCTGCCGGATTTTACTAGTATGAGACACACGTGACCTCTTATTATGAGCCTGCAACCCAGCACCTCATCGGACTGTAGTGGAGCTGGTCAGGGAATGGAGTTTTTGTCCCGTGGTCAGGCTTTGACATTCTGAGCCAGAACAAAAAGCTGAAATAGCAACCAAAAAAAAAAAAGGCAGAGAACAAAAAGTTTGAAATTGGAAAAATAGGGAAAAAAGGCATCGTTTTAAAGTAACTTTTTTGTTTGGTTTTAGAAATGTTGGCTCAAAATTAAACTGCTTGTTTCTATTCTCCCTATTGGGGAGAGTTTCTATTTTGACAAAAACCACATTTTCTGACTGGAAAATATTTCACGTCAGCTCTGCTCCTTGGGTAACAGTCTCCCTGGGGCAGTTCTCCCGTGACTCCTTTTTGCTGTTCTCGCTCTTCCTTCCTCTGCTCTGTGTAACTTGTTTTCATCTTACATGCTGCTGCTGTCTCTTCTTTAGATAGTAAGATCCTCACGGTAGAGAGGTGTCCTCTTATATCTCTGTAAATGGTGCTGTATATTAATGTACAAACACAAGCCACGGGGCTTTCACACCCCTTTGTGCTGCAAGTCGTTCTGACATCTGGGGTGAATCCTCTGATGACAAAAAGAAGAGGAGCTAGGAGCTGGGTGGTGGTAACCGCTTCCATGTGTTTCGTAGATGATTCCCATCGAGCCTGCTGAGTGTGCTGCAGACTCAAGCCCAGGCTTTAAACATAGAACATTCTGTTTCTTAGACACATCTGGGAGTGGATGGGAGGGACGGTCATCAAAACTGGGTGGTGAAATCCCTCCCACAGTTCTAGGACATGTTTGAATGTTGGAGATGGATTCAGTTAGAGCCAAATCCTGCTCCCATTGAAGACAATGGAAAAAACCCAACCGCCTCTGGTTGACTTCAACAGGAGTAAAATTCAGCCCTGAGGTAACAACTTGAAAGAAGCAACAAGAGACACATTCACTCCTGGTGTCAGAACCCCAGGGACTTGGGTGCCCTGCCTTGCATTGGTACCGCTAGACAGGCTATTATTGCAGGGTGAGTTGCCTAGGCAACGCAGTGACGGGAACTCTAGACGTCCGGTAGGTAGGTAGATTATGGTATCCAGCGGACTTGGTTGTGGATAAAGTACAATCTGAAGAGAAATATTACAGATGTGCCACACAGGGTGCACGGCCCCGATCCAGCAGCGCTCCTTAGCACAGGCTGAACTAGACGCAGGTGAGTAGCCTCAGAGCCAGAGCGCTCAGCACTTTGTGGGACTGAACCCAGTAAGTACCATGCCCGGCTGCTACTGCCTTTTATACAGAATTGATTTCTGCTGGATTAGCCTGCATTTCTAATGGCAGGTGGCGAGCAAGGAGCTTCTTTGCAGATCATGTCTGACTGGGACCTTGAACAAGCTGGAGAGCATGATGGCCATCCTCCAGGGCGAAACCACTCAGGGCATCATGACACCAACAGCCATCGCAGACAACATCCTCAACATTACGGGTCAGTTCTGGGGGTCCCCAAGCAACGGGGACATTCTCTAGGAGGTGTTCAGGGCACGGACGTCACTGCGTGGATGGGGGGTAGATTTTAAAAAGATGATCAGGGAAGGACCGGGCTAGAAAAGCTGGGAAAGGTTTCTTAGGCCTTCTCCTGGCTGGGAGATGTCCTGAGCAAAGGCTGCCTACAGCTGGTGTTTATCACAGAGGTGGGCCAGTGCCAAGCCCTCCATTTGAATAGCATCCCCCTCCAGGCTTTGGGGAAATCTGAACCTGTAGGTTGGGCCCACCTGTAATTTATCATCTCTCCGATTTTCCCACTGTCATCCTGCAAGGGCATTTGAAACCGACAGCCCCTGAATTAATGAAGTAGTTGATACTCTAGGGAACAGCCCTTTTATAGGAAGCTTGAGGATAACAGAGGCAGCTTCCAGATGTGTGGGCTGCCATGCACAGCGTCAAGCTGGGCTTCAGCCTTGGCAGATGTGCTTATGGAAACTCCATTGGCCTCGGCGGATGACATCACCTTCAGGTTACCTCTAAAGAAAAGCCCTTTATTGACATGCTTGCAATGGGCTGTGTTTGTAATGGCATTACTCTTTATAGTTCCAGGGGTTTGTTATATTGGTTCTATGTGTCTATTTCCCTCTATCCACTTTTCTCTCAGCCCTTTCACAGAAGGAAGAGAACGCTCACATTAGGATCTTTAACTTCAGGTCTTAACCACACCATAGATTAGAGAAAACGCAGTGATGCAGAAGAGCACTGTAGGTTTAGTTACGGACGATGTAGAGCTTTCATTGTGGAAGGTCATGTGTCACAATGCTGTAGTCCAATAGAAAGCCAGTAAGGAAGGAGCTTTCCTGATGGTTGTGGGAAAGAATTGAATGTTGCCTAGACTGTGGTGCTCACTGCTACTCCGTTTGCTATTTTACCTCTCTCCTTACAGGGGACTTAATACACCTCGTCAACACAGTTCCACAGGAGTCAAAACTCCAGGAATTGTGCAACGATCCCCACCGCTTACAGGTAGCTTCCCAAGCCTACCGCCTGTCCTCCAGCCTGATGCGCATCCTCATGAAGTCCCGGGTGCTGAATGAGGAGCCCCTTGAATTGGTGGGAGGAGAAATCGTGGCCAAAGGCAAACGGTCTGATCCCCTCAACTTGCTCTGCTATGAGAACACGTTGGACTGCCAGTTCTCCATCCCCCAGGCCTTCAACACCACCTTCTCCGACCTGACCGACGTGATCCAAGTCATGTTCCGGATGGACTCCAACCCCTTCCCCTTTGGCTACATCAGCAACTACACCGTGTCCACAGAGGTGGCCTCCATGGAGTTTCAAACCAACAACGGGACCCAGATTCCCATCGGGAGTCTGGACGCAGAGAAGGCCATCACTGTGATGGTATCGAACAATGGCATGACGAACATCTCTGCTGGCTCCGCAATCATTCAGGGAAAGACTTCGGTGAACCTAGTTGTTACGACAGAAAACAACAACAGAGAAGCAGGATTGCATTTCCAGCTCACCTACAGAGTCTTAAATGGTAGGTACTGCACTTTTTCTACTGCTCGATATACTTTTCATCTGAAGGACTGAGAGAGCACAGGACCTGGGGCCTGCATGCGAAACGAGATCTGCTACAGGGCAGGGACAACTCAAGCACAACACGTGAGCACAGTGCAGCAAGGGATCAGGATTGAGAGCTGCACTGCAAGTCACGGCCATATGGGAGTCACTGTTCCCAGTGGGACTAGAGCTCAAATCCTTCGCTCTCCAGGAGCACAGGCCTGAACCACTGGAGCCAAAGGAGAATCCTGTTGGCACATAGCAGCCTCAGAGCTTCGTCCGTGTGTTCCAGTGACATTGGGCAGGGTAGATGCTTTCCAAATGCTCAGAGTCTAGATGCGCTAGGACTGGTATATCATAGTCTCTGTGGACTCCCAGCCACTAGAGGGTGAGAGGATCATGCTTAGGATTCCCGTTCCCTGCTGCAGAGGGGAGGGTTGATACCTAATTAGAGAGCCAGCCGCACACCTCTGAGCCCAGGAGCTGCCGAGCTGCACAAGTGGTGGAGGAAGTTCCTTACTCTCACCCCTACGTCCTTGCAAGAGCCTGGCAGAACCTAGCCCCAGGTTTTACTAGGGCATGTCAGACATTGCAGGATGCGCTACCTTTGGCTGCACTCGCCCGGCACACCTGGTGCCACTCTCCTCTTGCAGGAGGAATGTCAGGTGGGTCTGGGCCGGCTCCCGCTGACTTCGCTCACACAGGGTCAAACCCCAGTCGAGCATTTCCCCCTTGGAGGGCTGGAGCTAATGGTATACAAATGCAAGTTGAGCTGCGCGGTGAGAATGGCCCGTGGGTTACCTCTGGCGTTAGTGACATGCTAAGATACAGCGGGACTGAGCATGTGTTCCTCAGCACCAAAGGCCCAGTCCTGTGCTGGGCAGAGCCACCTCCCTCCCTGCTGAGGGCAATGGGAGTGGAAGGCATGTAAACCCTTAGCAGCAGGTGCTCTGCACCTCTCAGGATGGATCCTTCCAACCAGTCCTGTATGGGCTGCTGACACGCGAGCGTGGTACCAGGAGCAGTGGCACTTAACATTCACTTCTGTAAATATCCCAGGTCCAATCTAGCAGCCGTCACATAAACAAGACACCTGCTGAAGTGAGCAGGATCGAGGCCCGTGCAAGGAAAGCCAGGCTGGGGGTTTGTAAAGTGCTTTCCATTCCCTCTTCCCCTTGCTGCCCAGATCGTTACATCTTGAGCGAGCTGGAGCCGTTCATCGCAGCCTACCTCTCTCTCTCGCCTGCGCCCAACGAGAACAACTGCAGCGCGGCCAAGAAGATCGGGCTGGAGGCCGTGGAGAGACGGGACCACAAGCGCTACACTTTCTTCATTTCCCCAATGTAAGAGAACCACCCCCCCCCCCGGGTAATCTCTAGCCCTGGCTCTCGCTTGTGGCTTTAGACCATAAGCTTTTGGGGCAGCTTACGCATTCTGGCATCAGGCACATCTGCTGCTCCGGTCTCCCCTTGCTCGAAGTCTGGTTCCTGCCGGCATACGTGTCCCTCCGCTGGTAGGGCTGTTTGGTGCTTTTCCCCGTCTGGCCAAACTGCGGAGGAGTCTCCTTTCCGGGAAAGCAGCATCCCAGGCAGAGTCCCGGTGTCATTACTATGACCCTCCTGCTCAGCTTCTTTACTAGGGCCCAGCCTCCCTTGAGCACCTGCCCAACTTCTCCCCACACCAAGGGAACCGCCTCCCAGCGCTGCAGCTCCTTTCCCAGTAACCTTTGCTCCCTCCCCCGGCTCCAAGCAAGCCTTCAGCACCCCTTCCCCAAGCTCAGTTCAATTCACACTACTGAGGCAGGGGTCACCACTGCAGGAGGCTCATTCCCCAGAACTCAATGGCCCCTTCACCCTGATGATGCAAGCTGAGTAAGGGGCTTGCTTCCTCCCTCCCTCCCTTTCAGGGAATACCTACGTGAGCACCGGTGCCAACCTAGCCTCAACCCCACACTGTGAACGTGCTGCCCAGGCCTCTTCCTTCTCATGCTCTATTCACCCCCTGGCCCTGTCTGGATTCTGCTCCTAGGCCCCAGCCAGGCTCCTTGCCCTTAGCCCATCCTGGCTGTTGCTCCAGGTCTACCCATCCCTGGACAGCTGCTATGGGGCAGCTCACACACCCACCTCCTCCCTTGAACCTCTCTCCTGACTAAGCAAGAGGCTTGCCTTATATACTGCAGTCACTTGACTGTCACCTGCCCCTTTCCCAGCAGAGCTGGAACTGCCCTTAAAAGGAACAGACTGCCCTGTTACAGATGCATTAATGGTTCAGCACAGATCACCTACTGTACAGTGCCACAAAACTTAGGGTCTGGAGGAGTGAGCTAGGCACTGGGTGGTCCTGAGTTCTAATACTGACTCTTGACTTACTGTGTGGCCTTCCGCAAATCACCTTTGGCCTCTGTTCCTCATTTTCCCCCATCTGTAAAATGGGAGTATTGATATTCACCCACCTACCTGCCCACGTAGTTCAGGTCTGCATGGCACTTTGAGCACGTAAAGTTCTATATAAATGTTTAGTATTATTATTGTACTGTTAGATTTTGGGATCCAACCTTTCTTTTTTATTGTGTTAATCATTAGCACAACTTCAGGAGTTGAAATATTTCTTTTTTTTTTTCCACAGCAATAAATGTTTACGCCTCCCATTATTTATGAACCACTCCTAGGTGTTACCCAAGAAGAAAGTTGGTGGTCTGGGAATAGGTGGGGCCAGGGTAGAGCCACTGCTGTATAATTTAGCACGGCTTCCAGGGCTTTGGGTAACAAGATTCTCAAAGAGGGATTCATAGTCTTAATGAACAAATCCTTTCCCAGGCCCGCTACGGAAGCGTCACCCGGGTCAGGGTAACGCAGTTACGGGGTGGTGGGGTAGCTGTGCCACCGATTCGCTTTTGCAAAAGAGGAGAATGTGCACTATAATTATTGCACCTACCACACCGGGCTCCTAGTCCATGACTAATAGACATACAAACAATAATAAGTAATAAAGCCTTGGGGAGCCCATGGGTTTCCCCACAGCAAAAGGACTCTGTAAATTACTCACCATTAGTAGGATCCATTTTCCTATGTCGCTTTGCACAGAAGTTGGTACTGAGTCAATTGCTCTCCACGCAGCAGGGCTGTTCGCATGGAAAGACACTTGTGTGCCATAGATCGGCTCAGGGTAGAGATTCGCGGCTCATCCAGGGGCTGGCGGATAAGCAGCCCCGTGCTTGCTCTTCTCTTTTTAGTACTGATGACACCACCAAGGACTATTACTTCAACATCACAAACCATTTCAGTTGGTCGCCGGTGGAGGTGACCCTGAGTTTGTACACCTCCTTGTGCCAGTACTTCTGTGAGCAGGAGAGGAGGTGGAAGACGGAAGGCATCATCCCATTGGAGGAGACCAGCCCGGATCAGGCGGTGTGCTTAACCCAACACCTGACAGCCTTCGGAGCCAGCCTGTTTGTTCCCCCAAACTCCGTCCAATTCATATTTCCTGTGAGTAAAAACAAAAACCAGACACTGGAGCTTTCCTGCACACTGGATAAATTAGCAGCTTGCTGGCTTTTGAATGTGCTTGCTTGAAAAAACAACTGCTGTTCTCAACACATCTCACAAGCTAAGTAGAGTCATGCCTGACCTATGCTTGGATGGGAGACCAGCCAGCAGGACTGGTGGTGTTCCTCTCTGAGTTGCCCCAGCATAGCCCCCTTGGGAACTTTGCTGCGGGAGGTGCCTTGTTTCAGAGAGATGCACACATCGGTCCTGACCAGTTGTAGTCATTAAAAACCCCATAGCACTTTTACTGAGTGGTTAAGCCCCAGTGTCCTGGCCAAATTCTGGTTGCATTTTGCTTACCTTATCATTTTTGCCACTGTTTCAGTTGGATACCGAGTTGTTCCCTTCCTGCCCAAAGCTGTTGCATAGTTTCGTTTTACACTTTTAGAGGTGGCTCCTGCCAGGTGCTCTGTGCCTCCTGATGGAGTTCAGTCTTCTCTGTAGCTCTGTAAGCGACGTCAAGGGGAGCTACAGGCGTTCAGCGCTTTCCTGCATGAAGCCCTGGACAGCTGCTGAATTCCACTCCAGAGGTGGATGCATTTCAGCAGTGAGCAAAGTGATTGATGTGCATATGCATAGTCTGTACTCCAGTTAGGGAGCCTGCAGGATGGACGTCACTATGTAAGACGAAGATATTTGTTACTTATTGTTATTGCAGTCAGCGAGGCAGTGAGCGTGAGGCTGTGAAGGGAGGAGCATGGGGAGGGAAAAGCATCTTTCAATATCTTTCATTTTGCTTAGGCTCCTGGCCCGGGTCTCAACTACATCGTTCTGCTGACGTGTGCCGTCTGCTTTGTGACATACTCTGTGGCCATGCTGATTGTGCACAAACTGGACCTGATCGACATTAACCGAGTGGGGGTGATTCCATTCTGCGGGAAGAATGGGATGTATAAATATGAGATCCTGGTGAAAACCGGCTGGGGCCGAGGATCAGGTCAGTAACAGCGTCACTCTCTGGACTGGCTGACTGTGGGGTAGCTTCCATATTAGTCCTTTGAGACTTCTAGGCACCGCATCACAGCAAATCCCCCTGCATGTCACAGAACTTCCCCAGGGTTCTCCGGAGCAGTGAGGGAGGGTTGCCCCTGAGGATCTGGAAGGTGTTTCCAGCTCTGAAAGGGGTTGAGTTATTCTGCCACGGTCCGGCTCCTTCTTGCAGTTCTGCTGAAAGCACCCATGTATGTCTTTGAGACGTTTTCAGTTCAGGCCAAGTCAATGAGACTTTGCTGGCATGATGAGCTGCCGCAGCGTAAAAAGGAAACAGCCTTCAGGTAAGTGTCAAATATAAGAATGAGCCACAGAGGACGGGTCTTCATACTGGGCTTGGGGCTTGATCCCGTGTCCATTTACCAGCCCTGCCT
Organism: Mauremys reevesii; assembly: GCF_016161935.1. Classification (NCBI taxonomy): domain Eukaryota; kingdom Metazoa; phylum Chordata; order Testudines; family Geoemydidae; genus Mauremys; species Mauremys reevesii. Next base: position 81,760,954 of record NC_052632.1, on the reverse strand, counting down.
GTTCCTGATTGGGAGCGATGGCTCCTTTCTCCCACGATTAGGCACAATTTCTCCTCTTCTCATTTTGCTGAGATGTCGCTCGTGGTTCCCGATCGTTTCAGGGAGAGCCTTGTTTTACTCCAGCTGGCCCTTTGGGGCCAGCGCTGCTATAAGACAGTGAGTTGGATTCTCTCCTGCTTTATGTGCATCGCCAGCACAATTAATCGCTTCACTCTGGTCCCTGAGTCTCTCTTAGCAGTGAGGAGTTAGGAGGCAGAAAGCTTGGGCTGGGATAGCAGCCACAACCGCTAGAAACATCGTCTTTGGACTTTGAAACTCGAGCGGCTATAATCTGGGAGCGTTGATTGAGCGTCTGGACGGAATGCCCTGGTGTCACTGTTGGACAGCTGCTCTCATTGGCGCCAATGGCTTCCCTGGGAGCAGGCTCATGCCCTGTCACCATGTCTGGATCCTTATAGGCGAGCAGGGGACATTTAGGTGGCCCAGGTGAAACAAGGAGTGTCTGGCAGCTGGTCCCGGGGAGTAGTCAAAGAAAACAAGCCTTTCAGCCACTCCATGGAAAGAACATCCAGAACAAACATCTCCTCCCTCCAGGATGTCAGCAAGTTAAAGAACATTAGCTCACATCCCATCTCAGAAGGAAACATACTAAAGCCCATGTATCAATCCCATCTCACCAGCCGGCTCTTCCAAGCTGTGTGTAACCCTATCTCTGGGTGTGGGGAGGCCAAGCAGCAACCATGGATACAAGCATGTTAATTTCTTGCGGGTCTCTGGGTGGCCTCTCAAAAGGGCCATTTCATTTGGTCACAGGGTTGGGGGAGAGAACTCTGCACTGGATGGGATCTGCCAAACTGTGCCTTCCTGTTAACTCCTGCCAGGTACCACCGCCCACGTGGGGCTCACCCTGTACGGCGTGGATAATAAGAGCGGTCACAGGCATCTGGATGGGGAGAACGCTTTCCACCGCAACAGCCTCGATGTTTTTCAGATTGCGACGGAGCAGAGCCTGGGCAGCGTCTGGAAAATCCGCATCTGGCATGACAATAAAGGTGAGGCCTGGGCAGGTGTGCCAGGTTCGGACAGCTGGGACGATCACCATCGGGCTGGTGGTTTACACTGGTGTAAACTGGTGTGAGATCTGAATCAAACCTATGGTATTCGATATTCTTGCAAGGTTTCTGCCTGTGCCACTCTTGGCTACCCCCAGAAACCCTGCACGAGCAGCCATTCTTGCACGGGAGATTGTGCTGGGAAGCTGATGAACTCTGATGGAGAACTAAGAACATTCACTGCCTTAGCACACACCACACCCCGGAGAGACATTATTGTCCAGTGGCCAGGGCATGGGGCTGGCAGCCAGGGGACCTGAGCACTAGCCCCAGCTCTATCACTGCGTTTCCTTGGGAAAGTCTCTAAGGCCATGTTTGCCAAAGGACTCTAATTTTGAGTGCCCCACCATAGACACGTAGGCTGACGTTTTCCAACGGGGTTGCCTGGAATTAGGTGTGTAAATCGACGTGCAAGCCCCAAAATGATTTTCACAGATGTCCTTGGTGCCTCAGCTACTGCAGATTGGGGCTATATTCTATTTACCTACATTTGTAAAGTGCTTTGAGATGGAAGTGTCTGTCTTAGGCCCTTCCAGAGTGCCCCAGACCGTAGCACCTGCGTGCCGCCCAGTCCCGTAGGGATGAGGAGTGCGATTGATAAGCATTACTGACTGTTATTACTCTCCTGATCTCGTCCCCGGGGCTGTGCAGCTGTTGATACTGCATGGCAACCCCTGTGCCCCTGCAGAGGGATGGTCTGCCATGAGCCACCTTGCTCTGTTTCCCTGCTCTTAGGACTCAGCCCTTCTTGGTACCTGCAGCACGTCATAGTCCGAGACCTGCAGACCAGCAAGAGCTACTTCTTCCTGGTGAATGACTGGCTGTCCGTGGAGAGCGAGGAGAGCGACGGCATGGTGGAGAAGGAGGTCTATGCCGCCAGTAAGTGCTTGGCTGCTGGGACACGCGGCCTGGAGCATTCAGTGTTCATGGGATACAAGGAGGAGGGCAGGGCAGTTTGTGGGACTTTGGGGCTTGTTATTTTGTAGGGAATGCCAAAAGAGTGACTGTATGGACCACATCATGGGCTCCCCGTCAGTGCCCTCATGCTGGATTGAGATTGGAGGGGCTCTGCTGGCTTCTTTCTGCCTTTACCTGCTCTGGCTCTGTCTTCTCCACTACCAGAGCGTATGTGGCAAAGAAGGAGGCCACAATGAAACCCCAGCTCTGAGGGATGGGTCCCGGCCTCACCACACAGGCCCCCGGGAGCCCCAGCTCTGAGGGATGGGTCCTGGCCTCACCACACAGGCTCCCGTGAGCCCCAGGACTGAGGGATGGGTCCCAGCCTCACCCCCTAGGCCCCCGTGAGCCCCAGCTCTGAGGGATGGGTCCCAGCCTCACCCCCCAGGCCCCCGTGAGCCCCAGGACTGAGGGATGGGTCCCAGCCTCATCACACAGGCCCCTGTGAGCCCCAGTTCTGAGGGCTGGTGGATCTAGGGCACAGAATGGCCCTGTCTGCAGAGCGTGGCTCTCACCTGCTCAGCCTGACCCTGGCTCTCTTTTCCCGGCATTCAGGTGAGACGGAACTGAGGAGCTTCCCTCGGATCTTCGTGGCGGAGCTGCAGCGGGGTTTCTTCGAGAAGCACGTCTGGCTCTCTATGTGGGACCGGCCCCCACGCAGCCGCTTCACTCGGGTGCAGAGAGCCACCTGCTGCTCCGCCCTCATCTTCCTCTTCCTCTGCGCCAACGCCGTGTGGTACGGTGTGGTGGGAGACGTCCATCTCAGGTGGGCCGCACATCCTACCGCGCTGCTCCTGGTCTCTCGGGATCACCTTACCAAGCCTCTGCCCTGGTCTAGGCCTGTTCAGTCCCCAGCACCCAGCCCATGGCCTGTGCAGTCACCTGGCTGTGTGGCACGCGGACCATGATCCTGTGAAGCCCCTGACCCTTGATCTATCACCTCCCTACGGTCCTCCATTTCCACCAGTGTAAAGGAAAAGGAGCTCCCTGACCTCCCTATCACAGGAATCTGTGAATTGTTACCATGCTCAGGGTATGGCTACACTTGAGAGTTGCAGCGCTGGGAGTTACAGCGCTGGTCGTCCAGCTGTGCAGGGACAGCGCTGCAGTGTGGCCACATTTGCAGCATTTGCAGCGCTGTTGTGAGTGATGCATTATGGGCAGCTATCCCAGCGTTCAAGTGGCAGCAATGTGCTTTTCAAAAGAGGGGGGTGGGGTGGAGTGTGACAGGGAGCGGGGGAGAGAGAGAGAGAGAGAGAGTGTGGATTTTTGGAGCCAACACTGTGTATCGGCTCCCTGACTTGCAAAATCAGAAACTTTTTCTGACCCCTTACTCTTTAACTGCAAAAGCCTGCAGACCACATAAGCAGCTGCCGACTCCCGGTCAAGCAAAAAGCAAACACTCAACCCCTGTGAATCGCGCAGGGAGGGGGATATCTTATTTGATTGTTCACAGATTGATCACAGCAAACAGGAGCTGTGTTTGTTTTTTTAGATAAGCAGCTCCCGGAGCCAGAGCCGCGTTCACAACAAAACAAAGAGAGGCTGCATAACAAAACAAAGGGAATAATTTAGTTAAAAGCATTCTGGGATATCTCCTAATACCCTGGAGGCCAATAACAGCGCTGGTGTGTGGCCACACTTTACGACCAGCGCTGCAGAACCAGCGCTGCAATGCTTATTCCCCAAGCAGACCCAGGTGTACGGCCAGCGCTGCAGCCAGGGAGTTGCAGCGCTGGATGTGCCCTGCAGGTGTGGACAGTTACTAATTGCAGCACTGGAAAGCCTCCACCAGCGCGGCAACTCTCAAGTGTAGCCATACCCTCAGATACCACTAGGATGGGCCTCATAGAAGAGCCTGGGTGGAGAGATCTTGCTGCTCCCTTTCTCTCTTTGGCTCCACCTTACCACCTTGTAACCTACCCTTCCACCACCACCCCTCTTAATTCTGCCTGTAGAGAAGGATTTCAGATCTTGCCAATATTCTCCCTCCTGACACTTGTGATGGGGCTAAGAAGCAGCTGGGAAGGTGTCCCGTTTGCTCTGGACACAAGTGCCATGTGTGGGGACTCCTGGCAGAAAGCAGCAGAGAGACACAACTCCGGGGTGGAATTTTTCCAATAGCCCGACCCTGATTTGTCCTGTGGGTCAGGACTTGGGAGGCTTTTTATAATCCTGGTAAAAAGCAAAGTAACAAAGCATCTAAAAATGAGCCCGAGAGAGACAGGGACAGAGCAGGTCAGCAGCAGCTGCAGTCGTTTGCTGCATAATCAGAATTTCGCCAGACCACAACAGCCCTTCACTTTGGTACTAATAACGCCACGCGAAAGGCTTTCTGCTCCAGATCCTCCAAGTTAGGCAGGTACCTTTGAGGTGCCACACATTTCAAATCCAATCCTGTTGTGATTTTGGACCTAAATACCTGAGGATCTGAGCCTAAGCCAGGGCTCTATTCTGCGCTCCTTGCACACCCAAAACTCCCAGTGGAGCCAGCAATGTCTTCTCAACAGTGTCCCTTTAAAAATTGCTTTTCCCTTCCAAATGCTGGCTCCCCAGTTCAGGTGGTGACACAGGTGATGTTGGTTCTGAATCTCTCTCCTTTTCCTAACCTTCTCCAGTCACGTGGCTGTTTCCAACCTGATCCCGCTCAGCGTTGACACCGTGGCTGTTGGTTTGGTGTCCAGCGTTGTGGTCTATCCATTGTACCTGGTCATTTTATTCCTCTTCAGGATGGCTCGTAGCAAGGTAACAGGGAAGAAAAATCATTGTCTTTCAAGGGGTGTTTTATGACAACAGATTTGCTTATAGAGGGCCAGCATCTGTCATCCTTACTCCCATTGTGTAGTATCTTACTTCAGGAGTAACAGCATGGACATAAGTAAGAGGCACAGAATCCAGCCCATAGCGATGCTACAGAAGTGTTCTGTGCACATACAAATAGCAGCTTTCATTCTCCTTTCGCTCACACCCTCATAAATCAGGTGTTGCTCCTCTGCATCCAGTAGGCTGCCAGGGGTATAAATGATAGGAGATCCAGTCCCACAGACACATCAGGCAGTCTGCGATCCAGAGCCAGGGCAGGTGAGACTAGAACAAAACCCCAATTGCACGGAAGAACGATGGGAGGCAAGCCCCATAGGAGAGACTCACAGAAAGTTGGGGGGGATGGACACAATAGGGATCAGAACAGGAGTACTTGTGGCACCTTAGAGACTAATACATTTCTTTGGAAAGCTGCTCAGCAGGAGAGTGCGAGCCGTTCCTGTGCTGGGATGCCCTTGGCTGGGGGGGACTTCAGACTCGGGGGCACCATGCAGGCAACCAGGCAATAGGCGTCATTTGACTTGTAAGCATTGGCCGGTGAGAGCTGCCCTGGGAGGTATTTGAAAAACCCCACGTGGGCTTGGGGCGCTCACCGGGTTTTGCTCTCACTGTTGCTGGGCAGACCAGGGTTGCCCGTTTCAGGGGCCGATGGGGCCACGCGCACCGTTGTGTTACAAAGCCATTTATTTGCTGGTGTAACACGTAGGCAGGTCAAGAGCGTTTGCTCGCTGAGCTAATGGATGGGGCAGCGGAAGGGGGTGCTGCAGCCTGGAGCACCGGTGTAAGTGGTGCCAGACCTGAAGGGGGGGTGGGGCCGTACATTAATTATACAAGCGAGACCTATTTCTTAGCCAGAACAATGGCCTCACCCTCCCCTCCCCGCCTCTTGTGCAGGCGTCCATCAGCCACACCCTGACCCACTCGGACCAGCAGTCCTTAGAGATCGATAACTACCTGGACTCCTCCCTCCTGGAGAGCTCCTTCCTCACCTTCCCCGGGATCCGGGCTGAGGTAAGCAGGCGACAGGACGACTCTCTTGCCTAACGGAGGCACAAAGCGGGCAGTTCCGAGTGCTTTCCCCGGCCCCTCCGGCGCCATTCAGCCTCCTTCTGTCCCTGCGTGTGCCTGCGGAGCGGAGTCATGCGTTAATTCGCGTGTACAGGGAAGAGTGGGAGGTGGCACACGGTACTGCCCCTGGCTGAGTCCCTGATGAGTAAGGGAGGGGTGGAAGCCATGCAGAGCGAGAGCAGCATGCTCTCAGCCCCCCACCTACCCAAGGCACTTACTGATACTCAGCATCCATCCGGCGCTTTCTGGCCGATCGATACACGTTAACACCCTGATTGGCCCAGTGCACTCTCACCTTCTACAGTGGGAAACGGAGGCAGAGAGGCGCTGTGAATTGCCTAAAGACATAGAGCGAGTCAGCATCAGGGCCAGTGAGTGACTGCCTGGCTTCCAGTCCTGTTCCCAAACCGCGAGGCTGGCCCCTCCCTGCTGCCATTTCCCCTGCCTGACCCCCCCGGAGAGCCCCTGGCCCTGCAGCGTTGATTTTAACCAAAACCCAGCCAGTGTTTGGTGACAAACTCATTCTGCTCCTTCCCCACAGGCCTTTTCCGAGCAAACCAAAACTGATTTGTTCCTGGACGACTCAAAAAGGTGAGCAAGCTGCCAGGGATGAAAGCCGGCAGGGATTCTGCATTTGTATGGGCCCCGAGCGCGTGCGCAGACACCTCCTTTCGTGGATTGTGGGTTGGGGAGTGTGAGACATCAAGCCCTGATTAATGTCAGTGGGCAAAAGGCTCGATGTTATTGTGCTTGGACATTTTTTGTGGCTAAGAGGTGAGGCGCATCTGCCAGCTTTATTGCCAATACAGGCTGCAGTTTGATGTCTCCCCGGGGCAGGGGCTCTGCCCTGCTTGCGTGTATTGATTAGCAAACATAATAAGCCAATGCGTCTGGGAGGCAGGACGCTGGCTTCTGACACAAATCCCCCTGGAGAACATTATCCTGGCTGTTAATACACAGCGCTCACTCTCCCTCCCACACTGCCTACCTGGGACCATCCCGCTCTGCCTTCTGTCCCGCAGCCTGATTCGGTGGCACTCCAGTGAGGCCCTGCTCAACTGGCCAGATCTCCTCAGCGACCCCTCCATCATGGGCAACACCATCCAGAAGCTGAAGCGGGGACGGGCCAGCCGCCATCTGGGGCTCGAGGTGCCTCTGCCGGCCGAGGAGGACAGCGTGTCGCTTGGCTTGCACCACGGGCAGCCCAAATACTTCTCTGCCTCAGGTGGGGTGAGAGCAGTGTGCTGCAGCACTGGCGGGGCGTGCTTTGCTCTGGTAGCGCTGCTAGGGAGGGGCATTTGGCCTTAGCGCTTCCCTGCTGTCTGGCACTCGCTACCCTGGGCAGATATGCCTGGACGCAGAGACTGAGTTTTGTGCACTGGAACCCCACTTTATGTCTGGTCCTAAAGTCAGTGACTCCTCCGGTTTCCTGCGTCCAATACACCAGCCTTCAGCACCCCTGCCCTTGACCACTGTGAAAGGGGACGGTGCTAAGTGAAAAGTCCTGGGCCCGATCCCTTGACTGCGACAGGCAATTGGTCTGAGCGAGGGCGTCTGGATTCGGCCCACCTAGCCCCGATGGCGACTGAAGAGTTGCGCTCATAGCAGCAGGGTTGTCGCTGCCTCCTTTGGCCAGGGCGCCCCGTGATGACTCCTCAGGGCTGGCACCGCGGCTCCCTGGCTGAAGGAGCAAAAGGCCATTGGTTCAGCCAAGTGATCAATGGACCCATTAGACCTTTCTCCTTATATTGGGAGGCCAAATCCAAACGCGACCAGAACGGGTCAGGGCCTGGGGACTGCAGCAAGTCACTGGCTGCAGATCCTGCTCGGAGCAGGCTGCCCCAGCCCGCAGGCCTTGGCCCTCACGCTGCGCCCGTGTCTGAGCATGACCTGTTCCTACCCTGGCTTGCACCCCTCACCCCCGCGACTGTCCTGGGCCACCAGCCAGCTTTCAGCCCAGCAGAGGAGGCCACGCTGCACTTTAACTGAAAAGCCCCCAGGACAGGGTCTGCATTTGCCTCAGAGCTCTTTAATACAGGGCCTTTAAAAGCAGAGGCGCTAACGCCCTAGGAGCTGGGCGGCAGAGAGCAATCCTGCGCTGGCCCGGGGCAGCTGAGCTGCCGGTGCAGACCTGTTTCCTGTCACCGCCTGGCCCAGCGTCAGGGCTATTGCAGCGTGGGCAGGCAGTCGGACTCCGAGCCCAGGGGCTGCTCTCACGCCCAGGGGGCGAGTTCATGGGACCCACGGCATTACCCTGCTGTCAGACCCTGGGAGCAAGGGGAGATTCTCACCGCCAGGGTGTCTGAATTCCCCAGGGACCTGCACATCTGCGTTAGTCATGGAGCACCAGCATCCTCAGCCGTGAGCCCCTGAAGTGACCCTAAAAGAGGGTGCTCCCCAATTCGTGTATCCAGCCGGGTGCCCGAGCAGGTTCACACTGGGCGCAGGAGTGATACTGGGGGGCAGGTGGGGCGCCATAGGAGGAGGTTCAAGGTGGCTGTGCAGGAGGGGACCCCTGTAGCTTCACCTGTGTGGAAACTAGCCTGAAGCCCCCCCCCCATTCTACCGCGAGGTGCTGGGAACAGGCCCGTTAACAGGGAGAGGGAGCTGGTTAGCGCTTTGGCGGGGGGCTAACTTTCCCGCCCTGTCGTTGTCTGTCCCTCTCAGATGAAGATCTGATACGGCAGATCCTAGCTGATGGAGCTAGCGGCATCTCCCAGGATACGGGGCACTATGCCAGAGCTGAAACGGACTTGGTCTCAGGCCTGTAAGTATACAGGGAGAGGAGACGGCTTCAACGAGGTGTGGTGAACGAGCGCTTCCTGGGCCCCTGCCCTCCCGCCGGGAATGTGGGGGACGGGGGGCCACGAGGCTCTGCCCCCTCCTTGGCCCCACCCCTGCCCCTTCTCCTCCCCCCAAGGCTCCACCCCCCCATCAAGCCGGAGCTGGGCTGGGGAGCCCGGGCCCCTCTACCTGCCCAGTGTGGGAGGGGCCCGAGCGCAGCCCCTGGCCCACCGCCCCCCATGCGGCTCCTACCCCGACCTGGCTCCAGCTTCCAGCCTGGCTGGGGCCTCAGGGGGCAAAGAGACGCAGCCGGGCCATGGTAAGAGCCACGGGGCTGCAGGCGAGCACCTGGGTGAAGGTGCCTCCAGAGGCAGCAGAAGCATCTCTGTAGCTGTTTCCTTGCCGCTGGTGCAGGTCAGCTCTGCCCGAGAGCAGCTCCACAGCAACAACGCTGGGGAGGAGGGGGGAGAGAGGATCTGAACCTCAGCCATGGCTTTTTCTTTTCCAACACGAGAGAAACGCCCATCGGTCCAGAGCCCATCCCAGCCCAGATACTGCTCTGTGCCTGGCTGAGCTGCCATCTCCCAGTGTCTGGGCTTATAGCCCAGTTTAAACAGTGCCAGCAAAGACAGGAAAGTAACAGAGTCCATCACTCTGAACCGTCTGCGCAGGGACCTGCGTTGGGGGCACCGTGGGAAGGCTGCTGGAAGAGCAATTTCCGAAAGTCATCGGCAGAAACCTGAGCAGCCCTGCACTCCTGCTGTCCCTTCTCTGCAGGCGGTGAATCAAACCAGGTGGCCCAGTGGGACGTTAGCAGATCCCACTGACTGATGGTGCCGTAACTTGGGGAGGGAAGCAGTTTTATCTTGCCCGTGATTGCAGTGCATGACGTTAGTGATTCCTATTGAGCAGGCTAGTATTAGGGAGGACCGGCTCTCTCAAGAAGCACTAACCTTTAAAATAAGAAAAGCTTCTTATCAGCCACACAGTTGCCTGAGGTTGGTGCTAGATTAAATGTCACGTTGCTTGGGCTCAGAATCCTCTCTGTAGGGCCCTCCGAACCAGGCTGCTGCGGGTTCACTTACCGCAGAGACTGTCTCTCTGATGGAGTGTCTCTTGCAAAGCAAACCCGGGTTTAAGCCCCATGCTAATAACGTTGATTTGTGCTGGCAGATCCAGCGTGTTTGGGGAGAAGACAGAGACCATCATGCTGCAGCGGCTGAACGAGAAAGGACAGAACATAGCAGCCCCTCCCAGGGAAGTGAGCAGATCTGCCAAGTCTACATGGACAGGTACTTGGCGGGCAAGGCCTTCTCTGATGTCAGTGCCCAGCACACAGGACATGCTCCCTGAGACAAGCTAGGTGAAGAAAGGAGCTCAGATGTTATGGCGATAAGGGTTGGATAGGCAGATAGACACAGACTGCCATGATGTGCACCCCTTTATGAGCCAGGTTCAGATGGGGGCATGCTAGTTGCATACAGCTCTCCAGCTCTCTATTCCTTACCATGTTAGGATCCATTTCCCTTTGTTCCCTGGGCTCTTGTTAAAATCATCATAAAAACCCCTTCTGGAAAAGCCCTAACTCGGCATTTCGTGCTCAAAGGCATTTACCTACCGCATCACTCCCCACTCCCACAGGGGGGTTGATTGCAGAAGCACGTTACAGCCGTGAACTAATTAGACCTGAAGGTAGGGGAGGGTCCTGATGTCAGCGCAGGGGAAAGGGAGTTAGAACTCAAATGAAAACTCAAACCAGTTAAACAAGAGAGAGGGAGAAGGAAAGGAGACTTCGTGGTGTGACGTATAACATGGGCAAACAGTCCACACCATCTCCCTACAGGCCAGCCTCTCCCATGGCCACGGATGGGAGACGGGGTCATGGGTGGTGCTAGGTGTGACGGGTTGGATCACAGAAACCCTCGAGAGCTGCCACCCGATGTGCAAGGACAACCTCTGCTCCTGCTTTCCCTGCCAGCTCGGGACCCCAGCACCCTGTCTTGCTGAGCCAGACATGCCAGTCTGCTCCAACAAAGACCCAGGGTCTGAATTACTTGCCCCAAAAGCTGCAGGTTCACCTGAAAGCAGCTCACAGAAGTGTTCCTGTCTTTATCTCTCAGATGCCCAACTCCCAATGGGGTCTAAACCCAGATAAATCCATTTTACCCTGTATAAAGCTTATGCAGGGTAAACTCATAAATTGTTCACCCTCTAGAACACTGATAGCGAGATATGCACAGCTGTTTGCTCCCCCAGCTATTAATACATACCCTGAGTTAATAAGTAAAAAGTGATTTTATTAAATACAGAAAGTAGGATCTAAGTGGTTCCAAGTAGTGACAGAACAAAGTAAGTCACCAAGCAAAATAAAATAAAATGCGCAAATCTCTGTCTAATCAAACTAAATACAGATAATCGCACCCTCAGAGATGCTTCAGTAAGTTTTTTCCTCAACTAGACGCCTTCCAGGCCTGGGCACAGTCCTTTCCCCTGGTCCAGCCCTTGTTCCAGCTCAGATGGTAGCTAGGGGATTCTTCATGATGGCGCCTCTCTCCTCTTTGTTCTGTTCCACCCCTTTATATATCTTTTGCATAAGGCAGGAATCCTTTGTCCCTCTCTGGGGTTCCACCCCCCCCCCCCCTTCTCAATGGAAAGACACCAGGTGACAGACGGATTCCAGTTCAGGTGACATGATCACATGTCACTGCAAGACTTCACTACCCACTTGCCAGCACACACTATATAGGAAGACTTACAGGTAAAACACACCCAATCTGCAGTCAGTTGTCCTGGTTAATGGGAGTCAGCAAGATTCCAAACCACCATTAATTGCCCACACTTTGCATAATTACAATAGGCCCTCAGAGTTATATTTCATATTTCTAGTTTCAGATACAAGAGTGGTACATTTATAGAAATAGGCTGATCACACTCAGTAGATAATAAGCTTTGTAATGATACCTTACAAGAGACCTTTTGCATGAAGCATATTCCAGTTACATTATATTCACTCATTAGCATATTTTTATAAAATCATATACACTGTAACATCACAATAAGTTCTTGGCTTCTCCACTTAAGAGTCCTGGTAAGGAGCTAAGAGCAGTGGCTTTCTTAGCACGAGCTGTCCTGCTTTCAAAGAGACACCCCCAGGAATTTCTTGCACTACAGACTCTCTTCTCAGTGCAGAAAACTGAACACGGAGCTGGGGCTCTTGGGCCTATTAAAATCCATGAATTGGTTTTACCTGAACTATTGTAGTATCTGATTTGTACAGCTTAGTCACATGGCTGGATGAAAGTGTCTCTCTGTCCAAACAGCCCCTCCTGGACAGGGTGGCTTAGAGGCATAAGCAGCCGGTTAGGAGGAATCAAGACTCCCGGTGACATGCGGGTTCGAAGCCTTGCAGGGTCACCCTTGTCCTTCCCAAGTGAACGGAACGAGCTCCTTGGATTGGGTCTTTCGGGTGATACCTTAAGCCAAGGCTCTGGCTGGGCATTAAAGATCCCCTGGGCCTTTGGTAAGATTTGGTAAGCGAAGGCCAGTGTCTCGGTCAGAATGGCTGCCCTTCCCCATGCACACACGGTGCAGTTTGCAGCCGGGTGGCTACTGCCCTTCACTTCAGGGATGGACGCATTTCAGCAGTGAGTTATGTATGTGGTCTGTCCAGCATGGTGGGGGAGAGGGGCCGCAGAAACCTGGACGATCCTTCTAAAGAGCACCCAGGTTTCTGAGGGCTCCCTACAATGGCTCAGATCTCTGGCGGGGCTGGCGGTTGCTCGGCCCGGCTGATTGCTGGCAGCACCGTTGTGGGATTTCAGCCCCCTGCTTTGCTCTCTGCAGTTGTGGACCACACATTCAGGAAGCGCCTGCTGCCGCACTGGTGCTCGTACCTAGCTCACGCCGTCAGCCTCCTCTTCTTTGCCACCTCCATTGGGGTCTCCGTGTGGATCGGAGTGGGCTTCACTTCCAGTGTTGCCCTCATGTGGCTCATCTCAGGGATATTCAGCTTCCTGGCATCCTTCTTGGTCTGGGAACCTCTGAAGGTAAGAAGGGGTGTGGAGAGAGTGTGTGTAATTTCTTTTCCCGGTAGCTGAAATTGCTTAATGTCTCATGATTTTCAGTACCCACCAGTCTAGGCTGAACAGGGTCCTGCTTCTCTCTCTCTCTCTCTATAGCTCCTTATCCATCATTCCCCTGTGTAAGTTACTGCAGATTTTGAAAGGGGATCAGCCCTGATTGAATTGGCACTGAGAAGCCCTCAGCAGGCCATGAAATGGTTCAATATCTCTGCCTATGGCAGGGAAGCATCTGTGGAAATTATAGAGGTGTAAAGCTGGAGCCTCTATCACTGTTGTGTATCAGGCTGTACAGCATCCGGTGTTGGGAAAACATGGATGTTTTTTCCCGCCCCCAGCACAATTCAATGGGGCAAATGGAGAATAAATCTCAGATGGCAAGAGCCAGACAGGCTTTACCTCAGAGAGGAGAAATCTGTTAGCACAGAGCCGTGGTTGGCTGCCACGGAGATGCATGGATCCAAGTCGAGGCTGGCTCCTCTGTTCAAGCTTGAATCCATGTTGGGAACAGCGACCCTACATGACCTTATTCTGGTGGGGTTGCTATACAGGTGCATTAAAGCACACTGATTTCCTGGGTCACAGGTTCTGCTGGAAGCCCTTTATTTCGCACTGGTTGCAAAGCGCCTGCATCCGGAGGAAGACGACACGCTGGTGGAGTATCCATTTGTCGAGCACGTTTCAGAGAAGATCAACAAAGTCCGACCTCCTCAGGGATTTGCCCTTTTCCAGGCCAAGGAGGAGGCCAGGAAGGTCAAACTGCTTCACAAGATGCTAAAGGTAAAGCACCTGGCAAGCTCCCTGGATCTCTTTTTTTGATGAGATGACAAGTTTGGTTGATAAAGATAATAGTGTTGACATAATAGACTTCGAGTTCTGTAGGGCGTTTGACTTGGTACCGCACAACACTTTGATGAAACAACTAGAACGATATAAAATGACCGTGGCATGTATTAACTGAATTCAAAACTGGCTCACTGATATGTCTCAACATGTAACTGTAAACGGGAAATCACCACCACGCAGATGCGTTTCCAGTGGGCTCCTGCAGGGATCGGTTCCTGGCTCTACGCTATTTAACATTTTTATCAGTGTCCTGGAAGAAAACCTAAAATCATCCCTGATAAAATTTGCAAGTGACACAAAAATTGGGGGAGTGGTAATAATGAGGCGGAGGATAGGTCACTGATACGGAGCAATCTGGATCGCTTGGCAAACTGGGTGCACACAAACAATATGCATTTTAATAGACTAAATGTAACTATCTCAGAACAAAGAATATACTTACGGGTGGGGAGGGGTCTATCCTGGGAAGTGGAGACGCTAAAAAAGATTTGGGGGTGATGGTGGATAATCGGCTGAAGGTGTCCAAAAGGCCTAATGCAATCATGGGATGCCTAAACGGGGGAATATCAAGTAGAAGTAGAGAGGTCAGTTTACCTCTGTATTGGACTGGGTGCAACTGCTGCTGGACTCCTGTGTCCAGTTCTGGTGTCCACAGTTCAAGGAGGATGTTGATAAATTGGAGAGGGTTCAGAGAAGGGCCATGCGAATGATTAAACAAGATTAGAAACCTGCCTTACTGTGATAAGCTAAATAGATTGTGCTCCTTGAGTCTAACAGAGAGATGTTTAAGGGGTGACTTGATTACAGTCTAAGTACCTAGACAGGGAACAAATATTTAATACTGGGCTCTTCCATCTAGCAGAGAACGGTCGAGCACAATCCAATGGCTGGAAGTTGAAGCTAGACAAAGACAGGAAATAAGGTGTCAAGTTTTAACAAGCGAGGGGAATTAACCATTGGAACAATGTACCAAGGGTCGTGGTGGATTCTCCATCAGTGACAATTTTGAAATCAAGACTGGATGTTTCTCTAACCCATCTGCTCTAGGAATGATTGCAGGTTCTCTGACCTGTGGTATTGAGGAAGTCAGACTAGCCAATCACAATGGTCCTTCCTGGCTTTGGAGTCCATAAGTACCCTGGAGACTCCTCCCTGCTTTCTACCTTACTGAGACACTGAGCTTGGGCCCAGGGTGTGCATCAGAGTCCGCCTGCAGTAACCTGCCATGGAACATGGGCTGCTCCAAACCCCATCTTTGTGACTGCAATCCCCTAGCCTAGCAAGTGAGCCCCACTGAATGGGAAGCAATAGCCCTGAAAGGGTTAGGAACCACTGACCTAAAGGACACACCTTATATCAGGTTAGGAGAACAAAGCAAGGAAACTAACTGTGCCTGCCTGTGCGGCTTATACGAAGGGCCGGGTGAGTCTCTCCAGTCCTTGAGGCCCACCGCACAGGTTTTGTTTAAAAGTGGGAGGTATGGCTAAAGGGTGGGACTGGGACTCAGGAGACGTGGGTTCTCTTCCTGACTCTGCCACTGGGTTGCTTGGTGACCTTGGGCAAGTCCCTTCCCAGCTCCGTGCCTCAGTTTCCCCATTTGCACAATGGAGTGATGATCCTGACCACCTTTCTAGAGTGCTTTGAGATCTGTGGCTGAAACATGTTACATCTGAGCTAGGTGGTGGGGTTCCAAATCTAAGGGCATGTCTACACTTGCCTCCGGAGCAATCGATCCAGCGGGGGTCAATGTATCTCGTCTAGTTAAGACATGATAAATTGACTGCCGAGCGCTCTCCCGTCAACTCCGGTACCCCACCAGAGCGAGAGGTGCAGGCGGAGTCGATGGGGGAGCGTCAGCCGTCGACCTACCGCGGTGTTTTCACCGGTGAGTAGATCTGAGTATGTCGACTTCAGCTACGTTATTCCCATAGCTGAAGTTGCGTAACTTAGATCAACACCCCCCCGCCCCAGTGTAGACCAGGCCCAAAAGGAATGGAACTATACACTCCCCGTGAAATCGGTTTGGTTTTGGGGTCAAAGCATTCCCTTGCAGGGCTGGAGACACAACAGCTCTGGCCTTGGGCACAAGAAAACGGGAACAGGCCCAGTGAAATGCAAACAGCCAACCAGCTGTGAAATGGAGCTTCCGCCGCTTTAAAGATCTTTCCCTGTTAATACTCCCAGCTGGTGCTAGCAACACACCCAGCGTTTAAAAGCTGGGCTGTGCTGGGCTGGGCGGTATCCCTTTCAAGAACGGAAACCCCTCGAAATGGGAAGCTGTTACATAAGCAGCGCTGCCAGCACGGAGCGCGCCAGGATGTTGTGCAATCTGTATTGACTTGAACATGGCTGGTCTGAGACCAAAAATTGTTACGAGGCCATGGCCTGGGTCTGGATTTCATTTAACGGCAGCTCCCATATGGAAAAACAACATACCAGGATGCTGGGGCCTGCTCCTGCTCCCGACGGGGGTCTTGCCATTGACATCCAAGGCGAGCAGGATCCCGCCCTTGGGGCGCAGGACTGTTTGCTTCGTGTGCTCAGCACAGCCCGGCTCCCACGGAGGTAGGCGCCGGGCCCTAGGCTGAGCAGCCCCCTTACCGCCTGCCTCTGTTTTCTGCTTGCCAGAGTTTCCTCATCTACATGTTGTTCTTGCTGGTGACCTTGCTCACCAACTACGGCGACGCCTCCCGCAACGGCAGGGCCTTCCTCTTGCAAAGCTCCCTCAAGCAGCAGCTCGGCGGTGAGGAATTCCTCCGCATCAAGAGGTAACCGCGAAGCCCCCGTGGGGCTCGGCGCATCGAGCCCTGTGGGTTGTTCCATCCTCCGGGACAGGCAGCGTCAGGCTGAGCACTGGGGGGTTCGCGCTGGAAGTCAGTGAGCAGATGCGTTTCTTTACCTGTCACAAATTACACACATGCAAATACCGAATCATCTGTGGTCGCTACAGCCCCCGCCGCTCCCGTTCGAATGGGACAGTCACTGGTGCGTCCAGTCTCATGGTGTCAGAAGACAGGAGAGACTGTCCCTTCACTAACTGTATTGCTCGGGTTCCTTCTCTCATCATTAGGCACCCAGGGATGCACAAGATCCTCAGTGCTGGGGTTATAATGTACGTGTCTGAGTTGCCAGATGTTAATTTTAGAAATTCACCTTGGGAGGTCAAGGATGGTTTTATGACCGACACCCAGCGCAGGAATTCAGGAGGAGATCTGTATTCTAGTTCTGCCTCCATCACACCTTCCCTGGGGGGGGCACGTCCTTTCATTGCTTGGTGCCTCC
The DNA here is from genome assembly GCF_016161935.1 of Mauremys reevesii. Classification (NCBI taxonomy): domain Eukaryota; kingdom Metazoa; phylum Chordata; order Testudines; family Geoemydidae; genus Mauremys; species Mauremys reevesii. The sequence goes on along the minus strand of NC_052632.1, from coordinate 81,744,003 downwards.
ATTTCCCTATCTGTAAAATGGGGATAGGGATTCTGTGAGCTTTAATTCATTAATGTTTCTAAAGGACTGAGCTCCATTGTTGGAAGGAGCTATACAAATGGGGAAAAAAAATCAGTTTATACTTCTCTTTCTGGTATCTGAGCAACGAATTCAGAGTTGCAGCATCAGGACAGGCTGAGACGACCTTTAGAAACCACAGCTTTAAAGAAGATTTAGCAATAAAGAGGCGCATGATAACCAAAAATAATCATCTATTCTATAAATATTAAACCTACCGTTCCTTGGTGCTCGTAGCCAGATGACGATTTCCTGGTGGGGTTTTCAGGCTGTTATCATCCCTGTTGTCCAGAAGGGCACCAGAGCTGCTTTCCTGGAATTAGTTCTGGCCTTGTGTCAGCCGTCTTGATTGTTCCATAGACAAATGAGACTTGGCAAAGTTAGAGCCAGAATCCATGTTACATCTGATTCACAATGACAGAAGTCAGGAGTCATCCCACTGACGTCAGTACAGTTACACTGGTTTAAAAGTGGTGTTGAACGAGAGCAGACTCAGCTCCTAGTTCCAGGGGGACCTGGCTCTCATTGACACTGCATTGGCCGTGGAAAGGGGCCTTGCCATGGGAGCAGTTGTATGGCTACACCCCGCTGAAGGCCTCTTTACACCACAAGAATGCTGTGAAGTGGCTTTAATGTAAATGAGAATCAGGCTCAAAAGATTTCTGCGGGACACTTATTTTGTGAGGTTAGAGCGACACAGGGAAAATGTAACGGGATGAAACTGAACAAAAGGAAAAATTAGATCTAATGGCCAGATCCACTTTGGCTGTGGGTTAGTTTCCCAAAGGACGTGGTAGAAGCCTCATTTCTTCGCTCATTCGAAGCGAGGCTGGATAAAATCACTCGAGTATAACACTGGAGAGCAATTGTGCATTGGCCTGGAACTAGATCAGATGTTCTGATAGGTCTTTCTCAGCCCAATCTTCTGTAAGAATATACTGAAGCAGGGGACTAGTTTTACCTTGTAGGGTTTTTGCATCCCAGGTGACTATACTGTGTGATCTCTCAGGGGATAGGATAGCAGTCTGGAGAAGAAAGCCTACCTCTGGCTGAGCAGCTGGGCCTCTGAAAAGCAGGGGAGGTCACCTTTCCAAAGCTCAGTCTCCCCCCAGTGGCAGGATACAAGCTTTCAGACAGAGAACTCCTCAGAACCAGAGCTGGGCGTGGGGCTGGGCTGACTGGAGATGCTTTGTTCTGCATTGACCAGATGAACTTTCCTCTCTTCTCCTCCCTGCGTGCACAGATCCGATGAGTTTTGGGCGTGGATGTCACAGGTCTTGTTGCCCTCTCTCTACAATAACCAGTCGGGGCGAGAAAGCTGCAGCACCATGCTGGGAGTGCCACGGCTGCGTCAGCTCCGCCTGCAGGAAGGTGCGTGGCTGCCGGCGTCCCTGGTGACACCGCTGTTTTCGTTTGGGAGCAGTGACGCCTCCCAAAAGAGATTCAGATCAATTAGACAGGGAGGGACAAAGCTGAGAGCTGGCTCTAGTTTTCTAGCCCCGCAGTAGCCGGCTTGCACAGCGCTGTTCTCTGCAGATGTTTGGCCAGCGAGGCTGCAGGTTTGTTCCTAGTTATCCTTACGCCCAAGAACATATGCCAGGTATGGTACAAAAGCCAAAGACCCGGGCCCTGCCCGATTTCATACAGGACACAACAAGCCAGGGTGGTCGGCCATCAGCCACCTGACTCACGTTCTCCAGTGCTCAGCCCAGTAGCTCAGTTACGGATTTTGCATTTATAAATAAATGATGTGGACTTGCTCCTTCTCTAGGTGTGGCCGGGGAAGGGGGAACCGGAGGGGAGGGTTTAACTGAAGCAGGAGGCGGGAGAAGCTGTAGACGAATAGGTTTCTGCACAGGGACGTTCATAGGGGCCATGTAACGGGTTTCCCTACTCACTGGTGGCTGGGTCTGGGGAACAGCTCTCATCTGGAGCAGCGCCCGCTTCCATCACTCACTCAGCCTGTGGCCTGTCTCATGCTCCAGAACAGAGGGTGCTCTCTCTCCGGGACTCTGCCCTCCAGCCAAGTCACTAGGCAGTTTTCCCCTTCCAGGGTCGCTAAATCCCACTGGACAATCCACCCAGCAGTCCTCTGTAATTCCCAGCCTGTGCCACTTCCCCAGTGGCTGGTAGGGGAGCCCGGCCTGCCCAGTACTCTGGGTTCCAGCACAGGGACCCGCTATCCAGCAACGACTGTCTGCTTATTTCCAAACCCCACTGCTATTGCCCTCTGCTACTTCTTACTTGCCTTCTCTTTCTTGGCGTGCTGGCCTGCCCCTGGGGTCTGACGCAAGCTCCCAACTGCCAGGGAGTGGCTGCAGCCTCCTTCCCCAGCAACCCCTTCCGGTCTCGGCTTCCTAGCTTTGTACCAGCCCAGGCTACAGCTGCTCAGCTGAATTTCACCTTCTGTTAGCGCTTGTCTATCCAGCCTAGTCCTCCCCCAGATGCAGTCCACTAGCTTAATTACCCCTCCCAAGGTACCCAAACCCCTTCAGATAGGTGCAGACACCCCAGCGCAGGCAGTCTCATGTCTCATCACTGCCAAGATAACATGATGCTGGCCTCTTTTCAGCAGAATGCCTGGATACCATTCACGATTTCCGTAGCGGGACGGATGCACCTGTTGCTGCGAAGAAATGCACGTACGGGTCTAACGGCTTTAATACTGGCGATTATGCTGTTGGCTGGAAGAGAGTATCTGTAAATTTAACACAGACGTGGTCCTACTCGCCGCCTGACCTAGCAGGGTACGAAGCTGCGCGTTCCACATGTACATTTCCTGTTCTGGCTGCAAAATCCAGTCACAGTATTGGGTTCTTACAGCCACTCCGTTTCCAGCTGCCATGTCAATTCAGCCAACTGCTGCCCCCGAGAGCCAACCGAATGAACACTACGGAAGGCCTAGTGCGGTTCTAACCAGCTGCCAGCTGGTTGTGTTCCTTAGCAGTTTGATTGGCACGAATCATGCAGCCCCATTTGCTATTTTGTGGCACACACACTCCATGGAAGATAGGGTGGAGCTCTGTGCGTATAAGCGAGTGCCACCCTGAGGTACTTTGCAATGCAGAGGAGGCACGTGCCAGGGATACAGATATTTCAAAATGGCTGTTTGAGAGCAGGAGTGAGTTACAGAGCAATTTAAAACCTCAGCAAGGAAAGTTTTGCATGTTGGTGGTAGCGTCCTGTTACTGCCGGTTAGAGGGGTTCAGGAAACAGGTATAAAATCTGGGTCTGTGCTCATTTAGCTTCCGTTCTAGCATTTGTTTGGCTCTGGCTCATTTCTGGGAGGCGTGTTTCAAGATGGGTTTGGAGGGGGATGGGCTAGGGCCTGTTTTGGGCTGTTTCAGTTGTTACGGGTTTTGTTTGTAATTTCTCACATGCCCTAGATGCATTAAATAAGACACTTACCGTAAGTCAGTTCAATCCTCCGTTTGCATGGAAAGTAAAACAATGCAACTCCTCCTGGCTCTGCCTGAGTTATGACGCCAGGTCAGCAACTCCCCACCCCCAAAATGCAACCAGTGGCTCCTCTTCTTTTGCAGAGTCTGGTACTGGGGCTATGTCTCTGTGTATGACAGTGGAGGTTACATCCAGGAGCTGGGAGCCACGCTGGAGGAGAGCAGAGCGCACGTGGACTATCTTCAGCAGAACAACTGGATCAACAACATGTAAGCAGCTGGCAAGGCAGTGGAGGGAGGAGCCCTGAGTTTGGCTGTAACCTGGGAACAGTACCGAGCCCTAATCTGTATTTTTCAGTGCAGGGAGTTGAGGTGCTGTCTGCAAAGCCTAGAAGTGTTTTGAAGGGGGGGGGTGATTATTCAGAGGACCCCCTTTTATCTTCCCTCACCATGGGTGCGCTGTCAGGCTGTGTCTATCCAACCAAGGCAGGCAGGATGTGTTCCCCTCTGCGGTTCCTTGGTGGGCTTCAGATCCACTCACGGTGGACACCCGGCCTCTCCTGCACCAGCTGCAGGGTGGATGCTGGCCCAGACACACCCTGAGCTGCTCTGGCAGCCCCTAATAAATGGTGCCACCTGACATGAGGGACACCGTTGCTCGCCTCTCTGTCCCCACAGGAGCAGAGCAGTCTTTGTGGAGCTGACGCAGTACAACCCCAGCGTGGACCTGCACGCCGCTGTCACCCTGCGACTGGAGTTCCCCACGGCGGGGCGAGCCGTGGCCGCCATCGCAGTGGGGTCCTTCCCCCTGCTGCGTCTCAGTGGGGGAGTCACGCTGCAGCTTGTCATGATGGTCAGTTCCGCAGCCTTGCTCCTCTCCGTCAGGCCTGTGGAGAGAAATGTGGGGCTCCCGTCACTTTCGTTAGGCCCGCCCCCATTTCACCCCACTTACAGGCTTTTGCAGGGGCCCCTGCGCTCAGGGTCCTGGTACAATTATCCCTCCTTGGCAGCCCTGCTCTCAGTCGCAACCTTCGCACAGTGGATGGACGTCACTGAGATCTGGCTGTCGGGGAGTTACTCAGCCCTGTTCTGCTTGCTGCTATGAGCCCATTTCCCAGATTCGCTTGACAGTTGTGCTGTGGGAGGGCTGTCGGGACCCCCTTTTTAGGGTGTGCTGTTGGCTCAGGAGAATAGCTGCGTCCTTCTCCCATGGCTCAGAGTCACCTGGCTGATGGTTTCCCACCCCCATTGCTGGGCCCAAAGCCCGCACGCCCCCATCACCAAGGGATACAGTCACTGAATACCTCCCTTTTGGAGGAGTTCTTTGGGTGGGAGAGGGAAAAAAAAAACCCTCAGGCAGAATCCAGACATGTTTCACCCTCTCCTCTCATGGGCGACTGCTAAAGGATGAGGCCTGTGTACCGATGAGGGGCGCTTTGGGGCTGTGGCATGGGCAGGGCCCTCTGACAGACAAAACCCCAACTTCCCAGGAGCCTCCAGTTGGGCAGGGTTTGCCCTAGGGGACTGAGGGAGAGTCATGGAGCCTTGCGCTTTGATCCGCCCAAGGCTGGCAGGCCCTGAGGGGCTAACAGGAACTCAGCGCACCACTGCTCGAAGGTGAGGCCTGGTCCTAAGTTAGCTCTCTGGGCTGTGGTGACAGCACACTTGGCCCCGCAGGAGCCAGAGAAAGGGAGAGCCTGTCTCACACGCCAGTGCTCACCTATCACCAGCAAGTCAACGGAGCTCCACCAGGGACAGATTTGGCCTCATGTCCCCGTGGCAGGGTTGCAGCCATAACAACATCATGGGAGTTAAAGGCAGTAGTATGGACCCCATTGTGCCATCACGGGACGATGGCCCTGCCACTGCTCCAAGGGGCCAGTGGGCAGTGCCAAAGGACTGACAGCACTGCAGGTCTGTAATTGCAACCCACCTCTTTCTGGATGAACTCTTCCTCCTCCCCTACATTACAGGTCTTCCTCATGGCGTTTGTGGTCTATTTTGTGGTCTCCGAGTCCCTCTTCATCAAGAAGGAAGGCAGGGCCTACTTCGCCTTGTTTGGGAGCTACAGCCAATGGCTGCTCATCCTTCTGACCACCTGCGCCGTGGTGGTGCACTTGAGCCAAGCCACCATCGCTGACCAGCAGTGGGCAAAGTATCTGAAGAACCGCAAGGGCTTCACCAGCTTTTACCAGGTGGCCTTCCTCAACTCAGTCTTCAACAGCCTGGCCGCTTCCCTTCTCTTCCTGCTGACTGTAAAGGTAAGGCGGGGGCCTGCTGCGAGGTACGGCTAGGTCTTAAATGCACTTCATGCAGCTGGAGTAACACTTGAGTCAGCTACGCCTGTCCCAGGCCTCCTTTCCTGGGCAGTGTTAGTTCCAGAGCACGAGTAGTAATTAGATCCTCGTCTCTCCTTTATTAAGAGTAATACAGACAGGTTAGACAAACACCTGTCAGGGATGGTCTAGATGATACTTAGTCCTGCCATGAGTGCAGGGGACTGGACTAGAGAGCTCTCGAGGTCCCTTCCAGTCCTGTGACTCTATGATACTGTGGTAGAGCTGAGGAACTCCAGCCATCTCACTTTCCAAAACCCAGCCTTGAAGATGAAGGGGTGACCCTCAGATGCCCATTGGTGTAAACCAACCAACCAGATATGGAACCAGTGAAACACAAACATGGAGTCATGTTCGCTCACTTCTCAAAGGAGAACTCTGCTTCGCAGGCCAAATTGTCAAAAGAGCTCAGCTCCCAGCCACTCCCCAAATCTGATTGTTGGTACTGAGCCCTTTTGAAGATCTGTCCATGAGCCCTTAGACAGTGTAATGCAATACACCAACTCTTGTGATATTCTGATCTATAAACCTGGGTTAAATTACATAGTGCTCAGTTCCCAGTTTGTATAGGAGATGAACTTGACCGTATTCTCTTCACTAGATTTACATACTTGGGACCCTGGGACCCAACCGTATTTAATTAATAGTAATAGTAGTGAGATATAGCTTAAGTGCAGCTGCAAACTAGCTGTTCAGAAAAGGGTTGGTGATGCTAAGCAACCCCCCAGAAATGTGCGCTAGGCGCTGTACAAATAGAACAAAGATACTCCCTGCCCCTTAGACCTTACAGGATCAGACAAGAGACAGACAGGGGAGCACACCCACACAATGCGACAACGGTGGCCAGCACACTACACACCAGCTGCCTAGCCGTTATACTGGTCTGTGCTCCAGCGGAGAACCACACAAGGGGTTGGTTTTATCCTTTGAAGCCTCCCCCGCCCTAGGCCAGGCTGTTACAGTTGAGGCAGTAGCACTCGAATTAGAGCTCCCTTGTTATAAAGAGGCAGGGCTGCTGGCAGGACGTTCTGTGCAAGGGACCCTCAATGCGGAAACGTCCTCCCCTCCCGCCCCTTAACCAGAGCCTGGATGTATGAGGCCAACAGACACATTACAAAGCATTAACATGAAGGAGGTACCTTTTAGTTCACACCCCAGCAGTCACACGGGAGAGACAGCGCAGCACAGCAGGTCACGTCTCTATAGTCTGAAGCACAGGGCCGTGCAGACAGCTTTAGGCTCTCAGGTCACGGATAAAAACTTCGCCCACAGTTTGGGGAGGGGACCAACGTGGCAACAGACTGGCAGAGCGCAATGGCTGCCCAGGCGGCCGGCAGGAGCAGCACACGCTGGGGACTCTTGTTCTGAAGTTTGCTGTGTTTATTTAAATGAGTTTGAACCCCTCAACCGAGGGCTGCTTAAGCCAATGCAGATGTTTTAGTGGCTGGGGTTGAAAACAGACTGAGGGTACGTGGACCTTCATCAACCACATGCCAGCTGTGTAAGTGGACTCTGAACACCGGGCAGGCAGTGTGTTTCTTTGCAACAGTGCCACAGGGTGGAAAGCTACCCCCGAAACGCTTGATCCACACGGGTATAAACCTGGCTTCTCTTCTTTGGTCTCAGGCTGCCCAGCAGCTGCGCTTTGTCCGGCAATGGTCCGTGTTCGGCAAAACCCTGCAGAAGTCCACGAAGGAGCTGGCTGCGGCAGGGCTGGCCTTGGCGCTGCTCGTCCTTGCTTATACCCAGCTTGGCTTCCTGGTAAATACTGATTTGTATTACACAGTTGAGACGCACCCTATGCTGTGCGTTGCTGAGGGAGAGCTCCTGGATTAGCTACAAAGGGAAGGGTTAATTAGAGGGACCTCAGCTCCGATCCAAGCCCGAGCATTGTGGTGAGTGAGTCTCAGCTCGTCTGGCCACACTGCAGGTGGCCCCTTCCTGGCCTGCAGCAGAGGCATCAGTGACTGCGGGACCATGGGGATGAAACTCCAGGAACCCCCTGAGGCTCCATTGGCAGGGGGCACAGAGGCAGCCCATCCGCGTCGTGGCTGATAGGTGGAGCAGGTGCAGCTGGGGATGCTGCCGCTTGCCTCCCTTTGCAAGGCGCTCGGAGGTCTGGGACCGACGGGCAGTCTCCAAGGGGTAATATGGCCACTCTGCCATTGAGACAACGGCCTTTCATTGAAACCCCTGTGTTCCCTTCGCAGCTTTTCTCCTCCTGCTCAGAATCCTTCCACAGCTTCAGCAGCAGCCTCCTGCTCCTTGTGGCTGCGGTCCGCGGCCGCGTGAACCTCCGGCTCTGTCTGCCCGAGCCCTCGGGGCTGTACTACCTGTTCTGCGCCAGCTACATCGTCCTGGAGATGTGGATCGTGCTGAGGCTGTTCGCCGCGGTGCTTGTCCACAGCTACCGGGAGATGAATTTCGAGCTGTACCGCCCGGCCTTCGAGCCCCAGGACTACGAGATGGTGGAGCTCTTCGTCCGCAGGCTGAAGCTGTGGATGGGCTTCAGCAAAGTCAAGGAAGTAGGTGCACAGTCCCACAGTGTGCTAGCCGGGGGGAGGCCCGGGCTCCTGGCTGGTGGATCATGGCCAGAGGTGCAGGTGCCCTGGGGGCGGCATTGGATGCATGGTGCGGCAGTGTTTTCACCGGCAATACAAACACTGATTGTTTCCCCCATTGGAGTTGGCAGTGGGGTGGGGGCAAGCTGTGACAGGCCACTGCCCACAGCAGTATGGGTCACGGGCCACCACTGGCAGGAGCCGGAAGGATTGGCAGCAATCGATGGTGTCCCAGGTAGAGGATTGGTGGCAGTGCGCATGCCCTGGCTGGCAGGAGCAGAGACTGCCTGCGGCATCGTCCCCGGCATGTCCATCTTGTGCCGCCCCCACTGTTCAGTTTGGTTTCTAATCAGGCTGGTGGATATATAAACCTCCCTCCCCCTCCTCATTTGGGTCACCCCCCCAGCCGGCCAGGCCAAGTGGGGAGCACTCTGCAGGTGGAGATAGTCATTCCAGGCTGACATGAAGAGCTCACTCCCATCCCTCCTGCTGGGGTGGAGCGGGCCCCTCAGGGCGACAGGCAGGGGTTCACCAGTGCCTGGTTTCTGCACTAACCCTCTTTTGCTCTCGCTTCCCTTCCAGTTTCGGCACAAGGTGAGGTTCGAAGGGATGGAGCCATTACCATCCCGATCCTCCAGTGACAAGTCCTTCCGGGGTCCCACCCCCAGCGCAGCCTCCGACAGCTCCAGGGCCTCCACCTCTTCGAGCCAGCTGGACGGGCTCAGCCTGGTGCTGAGCACCAGGGAGAGCTCAGAGGTGGATGCTGATGTCCAGCGGCTCCTCTCCCTCTTCGAGATGCTGCTGGCCCAGTTTGACCGAGTGAACCAGGTGACAGAGGACGTCTACCGCATGGAGCAGCAGCTGGAGGACTCCCAGAGCAGGAGGACCAGGATGAAATACATCCAGATGACTGAGGACCTGCTGAGTCGGTACCGCCTGGGTTGCACAGATCAAGGGCCACAGGGACTTTATCCTGAGAACTTTTCCAACACCGACCTGCACCCTCCCCGAGACCCTCTGTTGCCCTCCCCTCCCGCCAGCGCCCTGGGTGCCCTGCAGAGCAGCACAGGCTGCGTGCCCAGCCGGATAGTCCGAGCCAGTAGGGGCCTCAGCGTGGCTTCTCTACTCTCCCCGCACAAGACGTATGCCACCACGGCGCCGGCGGTCAGGAAGAAAAAGCCACTGCGGGCAAAGAACAGGGTCCACCCCAGCATCAAGTAACTGGAGACGGCGTGCAGTGTCTCTGGGAAAATACCTCACTGCGCCACCCCTGGGAAGGAGGCGAGAGCCTCGTAACGTGGCCCGAGAAGGTTCCACCACAGCCTGGGGCCAGAAAGGAGTCGCAGGGAACCGGCGTGGGAAGCTGAAGCACTCATGCCACACCAAGGATTGAGGCGCCACTGTGCCTTCCTGGGCTCTTGGCCAGCTTAGATGCTAGCAGCATCCCTGCCGCCTCAGGACACGCGGCTAAGAATACAGGTGTTGTCCTGAGCCTCCCAAGTGCCTAATGAAGATGGACACAGCCACTGTGTGTTGTACATACTGGCAGCTTCTATTACCTAGGTGCCTCCGTTTCCTGTTTACTTTAGCGACGGTTTCACAGCTCTTTGGTTTCATTGGAGACTGTTTGGCCCTTCAGTCCAGGACAACCCCTGCGTCACCAAGGCGGCCAGATGAGAGAAGCCGCAGGGGTCTCTCCTAGTCATAGTTAGCATTGGCAGCAAGAGGAAAAGCAACATTAATCAGGGCAATATTAAAAAGAAGCATCTCTCTTGTTAAGTGACCCTAGCTTCAAACAAAATGAACAGATTCCAAAAGCAGAGGTCTGTTATTGTTGCTTTATCAAGAACTGCTGCGAAGTAACGTGAATGGTGCGAGGAGCAATTCAAGCAGGATTTCCCGAGCTCAGCTGGCTGCGCCAAAACGGGAAGAGAGGAGCTGCAATTGCAAGTAGTTAAGGTTTAACGGACTTTTGGATTCATAGACCAGACACACTGTGGGTGGAGGAAAACGACAGGTTTCAGGGGGCTATTTAATTCAATATTTGTATTGGCATGAATAGAGAGAGACAGTATCTACACCCAGATCAGTTAGTTTTCAGTATTGGCTCGTGGTATCCTCCAGCATTTGGTATTATTATTTGTATTTAAAGAAATTCAATATTTAAAGAATATGAATGACCATGAAATCCACATTAAGCCACTGCTTCCAATAACCAACCAGTCTTAGGACACGGCAATTAGTGACAGCTCAACCAAAAAGGTACTGGAGACCTGGGGGGAGGGGGGGTCTTTTAATTGGTAAGAGAGGGGGCTGCCGGCATGCTGGCTCCATTCCGGCCCAGCTTCCCTTTAGCTACTGATCGTCCCCCAGCCAGTGGATTGAATGGGTAAGTAAGTATGGTTCGTCGGCTACTTGGGTTTTATAGTTGAAGGAATGTATTGACATATGTATTTTTTTTTTTGGGTTTACTTTTTTGTATGTACTGCCGAGCACTTTAACAATGCTTTCCTTGGCTAACAATGACACATGCGACCTTTTTAACGAGAATGGAATAATATATCATGAAAGCAGTATTTCTTTTGTAAAAAAAAAAAAATCATAAACGGAAATGAGCAAACGGTAATGTGAACGCAGTTTCCCAGTGAACCATCCCCGGGTGCCAGCTCATAACACTCAAACTTACTCACCAGCACTCTTAGGAGCTTCCACAAAGGAACAACAAACGCATTCAAAAAATAAATGCACTAGGTGACGCAGGGAATATGCCACCTGCCGGCAGAGGAGGGGGTGAGAGACAGGGGCAGATGGTTCTTGGTTTGCTTCTGTCTGGGACAGGAAGATGTAGCCGCTCCTACTCCAACTGCTTTCACTCCCCACTTCGCTGTAATCCACAGTATATCAAGCTACAGCTGTGCTACGCTGGATCTGCCATGGCAGGTACTTGCCCAGCACTCCCTTTTAGAAAATTGGCGTGGGTAACAATCAACTGCACCTAGTCTGGGCAGCCACAGCCTATGTAAATTATTTCCAGCTATGCTAAGTGGTGCTACCATCAGCCAAATCTCCCTGGCAGCTAGTGCCCATGGAACCCCCCTGGCCAGCCCGTGTTCACCTCACCCTTGTCATTCCGCGTTATGTATATTGTAAGTAATTTATACGGGGTTTTGAAATGTATATATTTGCTATATTTTCATAGCATCGGTACCATGTTTGACACATGTAGATAGGAGACAGAACACTGTTGTCAGAGTTATTTAAAGGATGTATTAAGTGCTTCTTTCCGGGAATGTTCGTTGTATATAAAGTATTAGGTGTCAGAGTGCATGTGGCGTGCGTGCTCTTGTGCCAGATGAGGTGCGGGCCGGGCTGGCCCAACCGGTGGAGCTGAGTGGCAGTGGGATCTCTCGCGATGCACTAGCTGTTGTTCCCCCCACATCTTGCTCAAAGCGTTTGAAAGGTAGCATTACGCTAGGGAGTTCTTTGAAACCAAAGGCCAATATTAGCAGGGGCCATTGTTCATGGTACAGCATCTTGTTAGACTCCATCTAGCCTCCACTGCTGCCGTTCTTAGAAGACACTTGGCTTGTAAGAGAGCTCTCCTTTCCAAGTATTGCAACTACCTAATCCAGGCAAGGAGAGAGCCCTAAGCGGGGAAGTCTGCGCCTTTCCTGCTACGTAACTCTACAAAGGCTAGAGACAGGGTTTCCCATAAGACACTTCCATTGGAGTTAGTTCTTCTTACCTTTTTGCTGCTTATTCTCGCTCTCCAGCTCCTGATGCCTCTCTCCTGCTGTGCATGAGATGGTTTGCACATAGCGTTGTGTTCCAACAATCCACAGACTGGATCCAGGTTGACTTTCCTTGTGCTGCACTCCCCACCTGCTTCCCTCTCTGTGGAGACTTGAGCAGCAGGCCTGGGGTTTACAGCCATGGAAGTTATTCTTGTCGTTTTGTACTTGTTGAGTTAGTTGTGCGGAGGACAGAACTAGGCGAGCAGTTGCAGAGGGTGGGGGGGAGGGATTAGCGTGATGTATAAAGAACGTTCTCTTTACAACGGCAAGGTGGTTTGGTGGTGATAGGAAGGGGACAAAAGAACAGCAAGCCAGGGGGTAAGTAGAGCATAGATGGAATGAAATGGAAGCAGGAACCGTAGGCGATGGAATAGCTGTGGTTAGGGTGGCAAAAGTTAAGTGTTTGGAATTTTGGAAGTGGCATCTGGAGTGGGAGGATACGAGTTGGAAAATGGCAAGTGGACGTTATGGGCACCCATCCCTTAGCTGCAGGTACTACAGTCACTAAGGAAAACAGGGCCAACAAAACCACCACCACTACTGTTCCAGAAGGATAGTTCAGCTAGAAGAACTGAACCCAGAGCAAGGGGCAGGTTTTGCTATTGAGTTTACTGCAATCCATCTGCCCTTTGATTTTTTTGGGGGAAGTGGGGGTGGGTGGGGGCACATTCAGACAATTTAACCACTGCTTTTTAACAACCCCAGTTCCCTTTACTTTTCACAAACAGCATGGCCACCATTTAAGTACTCACCACAAAGTCTCTGCTGGATTCCCAATGCCCGGCTTTGGAAACAAAGCAGCGTTAGAGGAGAGGTGTATCACAAACACACAAGAGCCAACGTGCAGTCTGTACTGACAAATCTAGCAACTCACTTGATTTTCCCCATGCTTGGGAAAAAAATGAAGCAGACAGGCTCCTCTATCAAATTAGAAGGGAAGGGGGGTGTGATTTAACTGACAGTAACCAGGACTCAGCCTTTCTAGGCCTACAATATGTGCTGTGTGACCTTGCGCAAAGTCATCATTTCCAGGGGTCCTTTTCCTTAGCGGCATCATAGGGATTACTGGTTCACCTCACTGCAAGGAGGGGGAGGTTGTGAGACAGAACCAATGCTTTGGGCTCAGTACAGAGGTAACTGGATGAAATCCTCTGGCCTGTGTTATGCAGGTCAGCCTCGTCTAATGGTCCCTCTTCTGCCTTTAATTGATGACTCTTTCAAGGAAGTTTTGGAGGTTCTTGGAGGAAAGGTTTGAGAATTAAGTAGTGTGAAAGGACTGGAGGTAAAGGCAAACTTCTACCTGTATTAAGGAAGGATTTTCAAGTATCCGCTGCCTTTTAAAATGAACAAACATTCCAACATGCCTGCTATAGCTTTCTGTAGAACAAGTGGTAATGGGATAATAGGGTCTCTCAGAACTGATTCTTTGTGATTCAATTCCATTTTCTACATACAGCGCACTTTCGAATGTAAGACGTGTCTGGATCTGGGGAAGGTTAGCCTCAAGAGAAGAAATAGTTCTAGAAATCAGATGAGGAGTGTTGATTGTTAACAAATAAGGGAATTAGCACCATGTTCAGATGGTGGGGGGAAAGTCAGCCCAAGACACACGAGTGCCTCTAAGAGCCTTACAGAAGGTATTTCACGTAGGGGAAGGTCTCATTCTATATTAGTGGGAATTTCACTATTCGAATATCCTTCCTACCCTAGCGCTAGGAACTTTTTTCCACACGTAGGTCTTTTCTACAATTAAGCCGGACACTTCCCCCTGCCCGATGCTGCAGTGAACATGAGACCCTCACCAAGTTTGTTTCACCCCAGCATTCCCATGGCCACTAGCACCCCCTATCTGTCAGCGTGCTCTGCCAGCTGAACAAACCAATTCGCTTCCCCCTTTTCCATTTGGGACGATAGCACCTGGAGGACAGAGGGCTTGGAGTGCAGTTTAGGGAAAAAAAATATTACCACAGGGTCTCCCTCCCACGTTGCAAGAATGTTTATGAGACCACAGATCACCAGCCGAGGCCAGGCCAGATGAGAACACAATAAAACGATTCTCCCTGATTATAAATACCCATGCTCAGGTGACACCAAGACTGCTAACAGCTTCCCACATGGATGAAAACAATTGCCCACTAAACTAGATAGCATTGCTCTAGTCCTTCTGATTAGGAGTCTGACCCCTATGCAGGGAACAGAATTAGCTGGCCAGCCAAAGACTCCACTTTTACTGCTCCACTAAACACATGGTGTAGAGGACAGGCCATAGACATGACAACAGTTAAAAACATGGTATTGGGGGATATATCTGAGATGAGAGGCCTCTCAACCAACTGTAATTTTCAAGAGCTAAATGGTATCTGCAGGGACTAGGTACTGAGGCTGAATGTATCAATTAATTGCCAGGGGCTTTGAAAGTCTAATAGAAACTTGAAGAGCTAAAGGGCAAAAATGAGACATTTGTTGTGAGTTTTGGTGTGGCTACAGTAGATAGTGTATTTAGACGCCCCTCTCCCACAAAAGCCGTGACTAGGCTCTGTCAGAGGAGGGTCACTGAACACAGTTAACGCAGGGACTGTAAAGTTAAGAGATGATAGCAAACAAAGCCAAAGCGGTTGGCCCGGCCTTTCGTAAGCTCGTAGGTGGCAGTAAAGGTTAAAGTTAGGATGCTCCCAAGGTGAAGAGCCAGGTTTTTCCTCAAGTTAGGCCTTAACGTGAATGAGTTTCTTATCCAGCTAGCTGTGTGCGCGTGTGTATGGTGGTGCGAATGAGTCTTACCAAGTGCTTCTTCTAACTGTAGAAGAGCAAAGATGGGTTAGAACAACTGCCCTACTACTGTTCTTGGATCCCAGTAGGTGGAGCAGCTCTAGAGCCCACATGGGTGTTTCCGAGAAGCCGGACACTTCAGTCACACAGCTTTAAAGCTATCATCGTTCTCAGAGGGGCACTTGTTTGTACAGAGCCGCTAGCCACAAGCATGGGGTTCCTTGAAGTGTCACAGTTAAGGTAGCAAGTATACGAAAGCTGAGCTTAGCTGCAGCCAGAACTATTAGTCATGAGATTATACTCCTTGTCTACAGCAATACGTTTGACTTGCATCCCTAACTAATAAATACTCTTGAATGTATATTTTGTGTTTATAGTCACCAAGAGATGGTTTCTTATTTATTGCCTTAAGTCTCACAATGATGCAATAGTATCAAGCTGCTTAATACAGAACCCTATCAGCTAGTTAAGGGGTGGAGGTTGGGGGGTGGGAAATCTATATAATGCTTTTTGTGGCAATGGATGAGCAGGACCAATGCACCAAAATATTGCCTTCTGGTCAGTGTTACATCTGCAAACAAAAGAGCCTATTTTGTAACTGTGGGAATGTTTCTTCAAAATGACAATGTCAAATAAAAACCATGGACTGCTAAGTAAGTGTCTGCTATGCTTTTGTTGGAAGTGGCCACGACATCCTCTTTGCTTGTTAGTGTTCCATATACAGCGCTGTCTGAAGTATGCATCTAGGAGGTACTGCGCCGCAGTAAGACAGAAAGGTCTGAAAGCTATTCGCTTCAGAGCTAGTCCAGCTCGACAACTTCAAATACTGAGTAAATTCAAACCTGTGAAAAATACCCGGTTTTGATTACTGGTAACAAATTGGTAGCGGGGTAATTAATCCATGTTACTTCATTAAGGAGCATTGAGATCTTTGATAGATGTTCTACTTCAAAACGAATACAGAATTTGCGCCATGTAAAAGAGACTCACGGCTGCTTGCTTGTGGCTGAGCATGCATCTGGCGCATGGACTCAACATAGGTCACATGTGGCTCCATGTATGTCACTGGGAAACACCAGCATTCCTGCAACTGCAGCAAGTGGTTACATACCATTATGTATTTTAACATCTGAAAAATTCATAGAAGGGGAGTCAGCCTCTTACTTCTGTGTCACTGTTTCAAATCCAGCCCCAGGTAGCAGCACCCAAAAACTTTACAAAGTGGTGCTTCTGGGAACGGAGTCCATAGGTTTCCAGTCCAGTGTTGCTCAGACACGAGTCTACACTTCACCACTGGCCTCCTTAAAGACAGTCTTGAGAGGCCAAGGACTGAATGGGCCATGAGAACTAATCTATGCTTATGCCTAGCGATCCCTCCCAATCAGGGTTGAGGCGAACTGGCAAGGTAGTGTGGGAGTTTGTCCTGCTGCCGCCGCCCATCCTGTACCTGTTCTTTGGACAAATGTGGCTCTAGTAGCAGACACCTTTCACGGGTCAGAGGGAAAATGGTCTTATTGTCAAATGACGGAGGAGATTCATCTGGAGTGGTTCCGACATGCAACACAAGAGATTGCCCATACCAGTAAGAACCCAGTAACCATACAAATACTTTTATTTCATTTACAATTCATAAACACTCAAAACAGGACGTACACATGAGTTAATGGACAGTCCTGCATTGTTCAGTAGCTCCCCTTTCCCTCCCTCCAAAAAGTCTCCCAAGGAATTCCAGCTTTTGATTGCTTTGCCTTCAATTCCATTCAAATTACTCAGAAGTTACCCAGTCACTACAAACTGCTGTTATCCAGTCACTGAGTTTATCATCTTGTTTAGCGAATTAAGAGCTTGTCACTCGTTTTGATGAGGACAGCAGTCACTGAGGAGTGACAAGAGCACACCGTAAAGTAGTCACAGTACGTTCCAGCTTACATAGCTTCTCCCATTATGGTAGTGTAGTGTCCCGTTATCTTTCACCACAAGACATGCTACTTCTGAAAGGCCTGGCACACACCTGCATTAAAAGGACCCTTTACATACAATCCAAACTGCTGGCTTCCAAAGGTGGGACCGTCACCATTTGACAAGTCCAATATGGCGATGCTGCCACCAACCAGAGCCAAGGGTCATTTAAAAGGGAAGAGGAAATTTTGCATTTGAGGAAAGATTTCTGGCAAGGCCACATTACAGAACAGGTTAAAGACCTGGTCACACACTGGGCTATCTACTTAGGTCCACTCACCTCTCTGAAGAGTGCTTTTCAGCAGTGTGCGAATACGCACAAACGGGTCAAGTTACTTCCCAGCATCCTGGCCATATTCTTGGGGACCATCCTGCTGCCCTTGGAGTCAATGGAAGCTTTGCCATTGACTGCACTAGAAGCAAGGCTGGGCCTCTAGCTAAATCCTTTGCTCATAATCTCTAAAACTGGCCCAAATTGTCTTTGGAATCCTGGGTTTAACGGAGTCTTCGTTACAAGCCAGTTTATTCATGGTCAGCGATTTCCATACCAGCTTTGATTACCACTCTGCCTCTCCACTGACCTGCAGACATCTCCCTGCTTATATCATTAAGGTCTGAGAGAACAATTTCACTGGAGTGGGAAACGCATGGAGATGTCCTCAAGCAAGGAGATCTCCTGGGAAATAAAGGCAGCTGCAGTTTTTACGGGTAACTTGTGAAGCTAGTGGACATTCCTATAATTAGAGCTGGTGTTACGAACTAGTCTGAAAGTGCATGCAGCTCTCATGAATGCTAATAGAGCTTTTCCACCCATGTAGAGGAAATGGAGATACCAAGTGTCCAGAGACTGTGACCAAAGCTTTCATTTGGTTGGGTTAAAACACCATTTGCTTCTGCATCATCCCACCAAGTGATGAGTGCGGAACAGTATCCTGGCTTGCTGCTTTGCCTGCTCCTGCTTAGAGAAATGCTTACATTTTGCAAGAAAGCTGCTAGCAGAGATGGATACCTTTAAACTTCACTTCATGTCTCTAGCCAAATAAAGACCAAATTTATAGGCTTAGTCCACTCTGGGATTCTCCAGCTAGAGTAGAAAATCCTCCTTTCATGATGGTGGGCGACTCAAAGTCAAGACGACGATGTCTATCAGTCACATGGCGGTCCAGGAGCTAGTTCACACAAAGGTAACAGCCACACTGAGGTTGCCAAGTCCCCGTGGTCTCCCTGTGGCAGTGCTGAATTAGTGTGCAGGGTTAAGAGCGTTCACTCCCCTCTTCCCCCCTCTGCCGCATGCCAGAGGGCAGACACTGATCACATGGGGATTTACACAAATTCTGTGAAGTCATCCACCGAGGAGATCAGCCTCTTTCTCTGCCCAGTTTCATAGGTTGATGCTGGGTCCTGTGGTACGTGGGGAGGGGGTTTAGTAAGAGCAGAAGAGTGCATTTGCATCAGGGGGAAGCCAGGTGTCTGGTACTGCGTTTCCTCTCGGATCTGAAAGAATGTCACAGAGGAACAGGTCAGCAGGATATCCCTACAGTTCCCCCTCGGCATGTTAGTAGGTACAGATTCCCCTATTGCCACTTGCATCTGAACACTGCATCATACACACAACCCTGCAGGACCTGGTGTCCTCAACTCCCACTGTAGCCAATGGAAATGGAGGGCTCTTTAGCTGCCTGTAGCTTCAAACCCTATCTCCCCACGTCATTCTCACTAGAGTTTGGTTAGTCTGAGGGCTTGTCTACACTTAGGTGTGGCGATCGATGCATCGGTGGTCAATTTAACGGATCTAGTGAAGACCCGCTACATCGACCGCAGATCATTCTTCCGTCAACTCCTGAACTCCACTGGATCGAGAAGGGTGAGAGGAGTCGACATCGCGTAGTGTGGACCCCGCGGTAAGTAGATCTAATCTATGTCGACTTGTGTTACGCTATTCATGTAACTCAAATTGCGTAGCTTAGATCAACTTTTCCCTGTAGCGTAGACAAGGCCTGAAGCTTTCAAGGCAGACATCCCTTTAACTTATTCACAGGCCTTTGACATTTCATTCTTGTTTTCTCCAGATAGTAATAATTGTGCTTACTTGTGCTGAGCGTTCCAGATGTGCAATATGTCAGGGAAGGAAAAACAAATTTGAATTACCCGGTGCCTGAGCCTCTTGATATGACGTAGCCTCGCTATCCATTTTGATGGGTAAGTATCTGTAGGATTCGATCTGCTATGGTGAACCTGGGAAGCCATCTGATTCAAGGGAAGAGAAGTTTTAAACACAGCTCCCATGACAAGAGTTATAAATTGTTTACACAACATAATTAGTTTAGTCGTTGAAGTTAAACTCAGTCTGATGTTCAGATGCTAAATCTGACTCAACTGGTTATTCAACGGAAAGAGCTCTCACAGTTTAATTGCTTGGCAAAGTTGCATTAATTTCCCTGGGGTGGCAGAGTGTGATCCTAGCAGAAAGGTAACAGTCTTGAAGAGAACCCAGACAGTACTCACATTGGCATGCAGGGCCATCTGGCGGGCTACAAACGGCAGGTTCTTATCCGAGACAATCTTAGCAACACTTGTGTCCACCAGCCCTTCCATGTCTGTATGTTAAAATGGAAAAGATTTAAAGATCGTCACTTTAAAAGGTGAAAAGGCAGAATTAGCCAGTAATTATAGGTACTGGGATGTGATACTGGAAATCCTCATGAAGTTGAATGTATTAGAGTCAAGGTAGTGAGAAATCAGAGTACGTTTTACTCTCCAATCAATTGCCCCGAAAAAAAGGTCTCCATAAAGTATTCTAGCTTCTATTGTAACACTGCTCAGGGCACCAGGGTGCAATACTCTGGGGGCTCCCAAGCTCTGACTGCTCCATAGAGAAGGCCTTTCCCAGGAACCCTAGTCACAATCCATGATTCCCCCAAAACACAGAGGCAGGGGCAGAATATTCATAGCTACGTTTCTCAGGCTGGAAGGGGTTTCATTAGAGGCGTGCATTGTGGGCGGGGCGTGGGGTGTATGGTTGGCCTCTTGGTTATACATGCTGGGGATCAACGTGGGATCTGGTAAGGCTGTAAAAGTCCCACACGCAGCACTAAACGAGGGAGTAAGCCCTGAAACAGCTGCGACCCCCCTCCAACTGATGTTCAAAGAAGCCAGGAGGAGCCATGTCCAGCTCTCAAGGGCCGCTCACTGCACTGCGGGGAAGGAAGTTGGAGGGGGACTAGCCCCAGGATTTCTTCCTCCAGTCTGCCAAAAAAAAGTGTCACTATACCGGTGTGCAGAGCATAAGCCAAAATGGGGGCGTTCTGTTCACCGGCTGGGACTCCATGCAGCCCCCTAACTAGAAGATAGCTGCCTTATGGTCCAGTGGGGAAGAATTACTGATTGGCTGCATCCCCAAATACTAACTGGTGACACAATTTTGGAGCATTTCTCCTAATGGGCTCCTCTCAAGGGAGCTGGAAAGCTTTTACTGAGAGTACAAGTCACAGTTCAGGAAGGGTCTGCCTAAGCTAGGTAAAATGCCCATATGGGATGTGCTGTTACAGGAGGGGATTGGCTCTGAATACTTAGCCCTGCCTCAGGGCGGGGGAAGGTCTCCTGCAGTCCTACATTTCTACGATTCTAAAGTTTTACCACCTGGAGACTTGTACAAACATTCGAATGAAGTTAAGGAAGCTGTCGTGCGAACCAGTAGAAACATTCTTCGAGAACTAACCCTACCTTTCCGACACTGTAACGTCACCAGGTTACAGTCATAGTCAAGTGGGGTGATTATAACATGCACAAAGTTGAACTGGCCCTAGGGAGGAAACAAAATATTGTAACACAGAAGCATATCACACACTTACAGGCATATTTTACTGGCAACCATTATGACATCTACAGATGCAATCCACTGATGCAGTCTGAATACAGCAAGGTAAAAGTCCCAATTCATAACCGAATAGTCTTTAGACTAGCGGCGCCAGTTCGGAGACTGGGGGAGGGGAAGCATTCCCCCCAACCCAGGTATTTGCACTCGCTAAAAGTTCCACAGGCCATGGAGCCATGCAGGCCAAGGTCCGACCACTTTTAAGCAGGGGTCCTGTACTAAATCAGTACAGCTGTTGGCAGAGTGGTCTGGAGTGTTGCTTGGCTGCGTGGTTGCAATGCCACTGAACTCTGACCCTGATGCCCCTCCATGCAGGCAGAGCCAAATGTCAGTGAGTGGCGTTGTGACCTGGTGCATGGGTTGTCTGTTCCTGTACGGCAGAGCGCAGGGGAGTCTGCCCAGAACTCGACTCCTGGCGGCACTGGCTCATGCACTGTGTGGGTAACAGAGAAGGGAGACTCCCTGGCTGAAGGAGAATCAGGGTCCCTGCGGGGGGGGGGAAGAGACCAGGACTGGAATTTGCCCCCACCCAAAGAAATATCTTTATTTGCGTCACAGCTTTAGACAACACACAATGAGATGAACAATTTTACAAAGAACCCATTGCTGACATGCAAGTGGAAAGTCCTGTTCATCTTTGGATGCTTTCCAGTGAGCTGCATCGGCCCAACAGATGTTTAATAAGTAGGGCAGCCCTACCGAGTTCGCAGCCATGAAAAACGAGTCACAGACCGTGAAATCTGCTCTTTTGTGCGCTTTTACCCTATACTAGACAGATTTCATGGGGGAGACCAATGTTTCTCAAATTGGGGGTCCTAACCCAAAAGGGAATTGCAGGGGGGTCGCAAGGTTATTTTAGGGGGTCACGGTATTGCCACCCTTACTTCTGCGCTGCCTTCAGAGCTGATTTAAATAGCTGAAATCATGAAATGTATGATTTTAAAAATCCTGTGACAGTGAAATTGACCAAAATGGACTGTGAATTTGGTAGGGCCCTATTTATAAGCAGACCCAAGTGTAGATTCTTATACCTTTATTGTTCCCAATTTAAAGTCTTCACCAGAATCGTTATAAACTATGGAAACAAAGTCATTCCCAAGGTGCCTCTTCTTGTCGCAGCGATATTTATCCAAATCCTTCGTGGGCATCAAAGTTGCAATGTGAAAAATGGCTGGGGGAGGAGGGGAAAAAAAAAATCAAGCAAACAAAAACAAGCTGGGATAGAAAATAGGAGATGCAGCTAATAACTTTCCTGCAGGTGATGCTGGAACAGAGATTGATAGGATACCTATGGTCCTAGAGCGGTAATGTTCTGTAGATGGCATTTGGCTGAAAGTCAAACTGACAGCTGAACTTTCATGTTGTGCTGCTTTGACAAATCTGTGCTGCTTTGTAAGAGCTGAACACTGTCGGCCAGCTCCTCAGACCCCATCCTATGCTTTGCACTGCACTGGGGACGTGTCAGAGTGCACAACGCTGCAGCCAATTCTCAGGCCGTGGAGAAGACCCTCTGGGACTTCTGAAACTGGTGTAACTTGGGAGCAGCTTCCAGTTATATCAGGGACAAAATGGCTGATCTGGCCCGCAAGAGTTAGCCTTCTCAGATGCATTCCCTGTTACCCTACATTTATTAGCATATTTATCTCAATATACAAGAGAGATTTAAGGAAAAAGTCCTTTACAGCAATTTCTGTAGGGCCACAGCAGCACAGATGAGGAGAATCTGCCATGTACAGAAAGACCATAGACTTTTCAATGTATTTCTTTTCACTGCGGATTGTGTGATGCTGCTGTGTTAACACGCAGTTACGAGATTAACATGGACAACAGCACTCCGCTTTAAATATCGTTCTCTAAAGAAACACTGGCACGATTTCAATGTGTGTTGCTGCTATAATACATCATCTGGGTTCTGGTAGTCCAGTGGCCCATGAAACAAGGCTGATTTGACACAAGGACGGACATAAATCCATGTCTCATATGGTCTGTATGTTCAGAGTAAAATGCAAGATTTTTTTGCCTAATATAAATGTGTGTGTCAGCCTCTCCCAAGTCATCTGTGCAGAAGATTAAACATATTAAACAACATGGAAAGGGAGCCCAGGCAGACTCAGGAAGCTGGTAGGAAATCCCTCTCTTTACCACACCCCGAACGCAGAAGCAATTTGGCACCACAGGGTAAAGTTTAAAGGTACAGACCTGCTGACTTGTGCATTAAGGCATCATTCCTGTCCCCCAAGAAGTGTAACCCTTTACTTGGGATGTCCTACCTTGCATAATGTCATCATGCCAGCAGTAGGTAAACTGACCATCCTCCCCACACACGTCCAGACCACCAAGGTAAATTTTATCAGGCTGACAATCTTTGAGTTCAATGAGCTTCCCTAAGCCGGTCAGAAACTCCGTATATCTATAGGAGCCATGTTCATTCGACAGAATAGCGATCTCATTGTTGCTCTAAGAAAAAAAATTGAGTGTCTCATATAGGAGGTTCAAGTACCTCCTCGCACCTTTTGACTGTTAAACATATTCACTTCCTTACAAGTTCTGCAAACCGACTCTGCAACTGGCAAGCAGAGCACAAGGGCAGACTCCGTAGAGGCAGAACAGGTGGGCGACAGAAGTGTTCACTGAGTCTGGGCTGGGCTAGCAGAATATTTTCTTAGCCTGACAAGCTTCTAGAGCTGGCCACGTGGAAGAAAAGCCAATGTCACGAAGAGTCTCTCAGAAATGACATTAGCCAGAGATACAGTGGACGAAGTGACATATAAGCCCAGTTACTGTAAAGTTGCAGTCGGTGCTTGTACAGCACTATGAACAAGTACTAACGGGAAACCGCAGGCCTCAAGGCATTTTGCAATCGCTTGGGCCCACTCTGTATAAACTGGGAAGCCACAACACAAAAAGAAGCTACTTTAAAATGGGTAGAAATTACTGCAGTTCAAGTGAAGCTGCTTGGCCTCTAGTGAAAGTTAGAGTTTTGTATGTGTAAGAACTCACCTGTCCTTCTCCTACATAGAGCACAGCAATCTTGTGGGTATCATAGGAAGGAATTTGATCTAGGAGCTGCACCGAGCTTTCAAATGTCTACAATTAAAACATGTTCACCGGTCATTTCTTTGAATGGCCCTGATAAACAGCCCCACCATAGACCTTGAGGGCATATGTAGTGAGAGACTCCTGATTGTCACACAATTATTCCTTGATAAACTTCATTAAGGTATTTAGCACCGAAAGGCACATATAATATTAGCTTCCGACTGATTCAAATAATGAAGTGTTTAATAGGGTGTATTATTCCTTTTTCTGTTTTTTTCTGGTTCATAGTAATTTAATCTCCTGACAACTGAATGTATTTGAAGCACCAGCCATGGCAACGGATAGACTCTTTTTAACTCTGAGCACAGAGAACTCACGGCCGGGTCAGTTCTAGAAAACACCTTTCTTGGATAATGCTGTCACACAGAACAGTACTTTAACCCACCCATTAATTTGTGCCTCTCCCAGCTGGTTTGCTGCTTGGACGGAGGAAATGACAACCCAAACTCAGACGTTACTGGTAGGGTCTCTACACTTTGTGCCACCGCTACAGCGTTGTACTGCCCCACGGAACATTGGTTTTATTCTGGTCTATTTCTGCGATGGATAACACCCCTTGGCCACTCCCAGTTTGTCATATTGGTCACCACCACCGGTTTGGCCACCTTCTCCAACACACACTGCCTAGTGCGGTTACCACCAAAGCAACAACACACCTACTTGTTTGCAAGCTAGAACTATGGGGGCAAAAGCCCTGCCCTTGGAGACCAAAGGTACTGCTTGGCAAGCTAATTGGTTGCTATTGGCTCTAGGAGTGGGAACTGAGCCATCTCATCACAGCAGTACATCAGCATTGTGAGAAACGGAGAGGGGAGGGAAATCACAATCCATAACTACAAACAAGGGTCATCAGTTCATCAGAGACAGCCAAGATTTTACATCTCCAGCAGCTGGGCCATTAAGGAACCACCCATAACTGCCACCATCCAGCCCCTTTATTGATTAATTCGTATCTATGTAGCTTTTTCAAAGCAAGTGTGATTAAAGCAGTCATTCCAAGTGTCCATACTTAAAATCATTGCCTACCTCATTTGGCAACAAAAGGGGCTTGTTGGATTCATCTCCAAAGAACGGGGAGTGGTATAACTGTAAAAACACAAAGCTAAGAAGAGAAATTAAATCCTGTTACCCTACAATAAGCCCACATCAATCTGTGGCGTACAACCGCGCTTTAGGAGAGGTCTGAGATTGGCTGCTGACAGTGCACAATCCCTCCACTGACGGCACGGCAGGTATTTGCTCCATCTACAGTTTCTGTATATGCACTTACTGTACCATAAAATCAAATAGCTCAATAGTGGCAGCAGCATGACTTCCCTACACCAGAAAGGGCACTGGATCTAATGAAAGACAAAGGAGTGGAAACCAAACCCTGTCTCATGGCCATTGTTTTATTTCACATTTAGAAGATTAATGAATTCTCTTAGGCTCCTGATTCCTCTGACTATTTCACAAATTAATATAGCACTAGCAAGGTAAAAATCTTCAAATTAGTGCTCTGGGATACTGCTAGGCTCAAACAACCCCTCCCTGTTCATGCTGCTTACCATTCTGCATTTCATTCATCTCGGACGGAGAGACTGCTCTGGTTCACTGGTTTATAGTTGATTTGCTTTCTAGCTCTCCTGCATTCAAATTGCACATGTGTGTTTTGATTCCAAATGGGGAGGAATGTTAATCCAAATTAATTGTTTTTAGCAACAACAACAAAAAGTTTAGCAGTTGAGATGTTTGTCACATTTCTTTTTGCCCAAAATTCAGGTTACAGGTACCAAAACATGGATTGAATTATTATAGAAAGTTACACCTCCTGTCTGTTCAGGTTTAGGTTTTGTAAGATCCAGAAAACCTTTTGTGTGTTGGATTTAAACAGGTTTAGCTAAACCTCTAAAAATCTTAGTTCTGAGACACGAGTTAAAATGAAGTTTACACCTGGAAACAGCATAAGCCCTTTTTAGCCCACCCCCCCCCCCAACTACCTACCCACCTTGGGTTTATTCCAGGTACTTTCTCGGCATTGGAGGCTGCTGTCCTGCTCTTGAAGGCATCTCTCTCTACCCTTTTGCCCCTCCGCGAAGGGGCTGAATCCGAGATGGTGTACCCTCTAGGACGGTGGCCGCTGGGTGAGCGGGGAGAGGAAGAAGGGACGCTACAATCCAGTCTGCCTGTGCCAGTTATTCCAGCGTCATCCCCTCGGCTCAGCCAGCTACTGGCCCCTTCTCCTTCAAGGTTCCCAGACTGAGATTTCGATTTCAGTTCCGTGCTCAGCCTTCCAGTTGCTTCTTTTGTGTTCGTGTCTTTGAGGACTTCCTGCAGCGTCTGAAGCTCAGGGGAAGAGCTGGATTTGCTGAGTGGTTGGGAAGGCTGGAAGGAGAGCTCTTCCAGAGTCCTGCCATCCTCTGAAGGGACAACCCTGCCGATAGGAATTCCGCCGGCCGCCAGTTCGTTGGATTTCAGAGATTTCTCTTCTTGACTAGACGATGAAGAGGACTTAAAGAAAAAGTCAAAGAAAAGCTGTTTTTCTGAGTAGCAGCTTGACAAAACCCACAAGAGAACATGCATGGAAAAGACACCAGTGGACAGGGAGAATATTGCCACCACTAAATACACTAAAGTATTATTGCTTCAATATAGGCAGATATGGCCTAGCTACCAGAAGGACAGAAGCCTAAGCCCATACGCATGCAGTTACCATTTCTCCTGTGTGTGCAAATGGCCAGCAAGGCCTTGGATTGACCATCTGAGCACACAATTATAACTGCACGTGCAATCTACCCAAGTTCAAAACCTTTTGCTACAGTTAAAACAATAAAAAGTGCAAATGGAGAACACATACAAATCTGCAGTGTATATTAAAGCCCCTTCTCTGGCTTGGGACAGAAAAGTTATTAGACTGATATTCAGCCAGCTGCATGACAGCCTTACCCTGCTGTAAGCATTGTGTGGTTTGCCGAACTTCTCCTCAGCCATGGCTTGCTCAGAGCACACAGCCTTAAAGTCTTCAAACTCCTGAGATACCAGGGAATCGGTTTCTTTTAAATCCACTTCCAACTGGCTCCCCTCTTCCAGAACTACTGCCGATTCTACCAAGACACAAACAGAGTAACTGAGGCGTGTAGAGAGGAGTGGTGTGATGGGACCCCATCCTTTCCTCTGAAGTACCAGCCTTTTCCCTACTAGGATTTTAGTGGAAGGCCATATTCAATGTGTGGTATATCATATATCTTTGATCACAGAGTGCGGACTTTAACGGCACACCAGACTTGCTAGAGGTCTCCCCTCCCCAATAATTGGTCGACTTGCCCTCATACCAAAGGGTTGTAGAACTGCTTTGTCACACTAAGCGCAGTGGTGCCAAACTGTTACTAATGGACAAGTAATGGAAAGATAATGGAGAAAATGGATCCTTGCGCATATTAATACTCAAGTATCAGGACAGACAGTAACTAGAGAGGTGTAAGGAAGTGCAAGACTACACTAAAGTTTGTTATTAAACGGGCACGAAAACATAAGTTCTATGCAATTGTGGAAAAGAATAAGCCTTGTATTCATTCTTGTATATAACAAATGCTCTCGTGCTTTATACGGAGGGGGAGACAAGAAAATTTACTTGCATTTTGACAGTTTTCTAGGAATGCTTCAGTAGAAGCTAAACAGTGTAGCCTATGACTTATTAAAGGACAGGAGGACATCATTAATGCATGTATTGCAGCAATACTGGAAAAGTCTGCATGTGGTTTCCAATCAGACAAATAGCTAATTATATAGACCAGACTGAAAGAAAGCTCCGTGTAAGCGCTGTGTATGGCGGAGAGGTTAGTGGAAGGGGTAACCAAGTGTCTACTATACACAGTAACCCTTAACACAGGAATGCGTTTGACTGAAGACTTCTGTTTGCCTTGGTTTTTTTGTCCTGAGGAAAAGGCTGAAGTACAGGAGGCTTCCCATTACATACACACAGAATTGGAAGACCAATCTGAAAGGCTAAGATTTGTTTTCCAAAGTAAAATTTAAAAAATAAATAAATAAATAAATAAATAAGCACATTAACACACAAAAAAGATCAGCAAACAAACAAAAAAAAGTCACTAAAGCAGCTTTTCCTGGATTGATTTCAGCTCGCAGGACCAAAGTTATTTCAAGAAGCAATTAAGAGTTAGCATTGCACACACATACCTTCTAAAAAACGTGCTGATCTGGTTAGCTGTCCAAGCCAGAACACACCTGCACATACTCTGTGGTTTTCACTTCCCTAGTTCTAATATTACTGCCAATTGCACTGGTGTTTTTAATTAATTTGAATGTTCAGTAATTGCACTATAGAGGGAAGTAGGATAATATGAGCAAAGAAGAGGACCATAGAAGAGTAATGTATTGCAGCTTCTGTGTGTCACTTTAATAGCATGTGCCAATACAGTAATCCACAGTTATGAATAACCAGCTATTTCACATAGGATTTTCCATTGAAGGCAGGTGGGATTTAATTCACCTAATTAAGCATTGCAGGCCAAATGCAATGCAACTGCTGTGCTCAGAGGTATCCATTTTGATTACCATCTACAGGTCTGATATATTTAGGAAATAGATTATAGTCCCAAAGCAAGAGGAAGATTTTACACAGCTATTGAATTTACAGAAAGCTACAATTTGTTATATATTTCTCCTTGAAACAGATTTTGGATTTGGTTTTTTAAAAAACTTGTAACCAGCAATTATACTGTAGTTTCAAACTTAGATTTTCTAACCAGCTTCTCCTTTCAGATTCTTTTCCCACGGCCAGTTTTGGTTGAATGCTCAGTGCAATGAGAAGCACTGGATTTCATTTGTGTGGAGTTGTATATACAGCATTGCAGGAGCTATTCCTAGAATGGGGAACTTTCTGAATTAATAAACAGAACACAAACCCAATTACAAGATCTAACTTAAAAGTTAGGAAACACAGATCTTTTATGATGTCACTCTATAGTCTAAGTCTCATGAGCTATGACCTCACTCCACCCAAAAAAGGGTTGCATTAAAGTTACTCATTCTTGCAAATGTCGTATCTGGCTTGAACTTCTTCATGCTAGTCAAGATCCCATTCGTCGAAGGTAATGAGACCAGGAGGGACAAACAGGAAACATGGCAGGGTGATGAGGTATGAGGGAGACAGTTTCTATGAATCAGAGGTGTTCTTCTATGGCAATATTTTTTTTCCTTAAAGAGATATATATATACCTGCCCAGGATATGCTCCTGTGCAACTTTCCTTGACAACTGGACTGGTACATGGAAGAGAAAGAAGCCACTGCAAAGGGAAATCAAGTGAGCAGCTACATCAAAAGGAAGGAGAGACTATATGAAAAAATTAAAAAGCACAGAGGTTAATGTAACCAGGAGCCTATTTAAAAACTAAAATAAAAGCAAAGAACAAGCTGGGAAAGTCTCACTAGATGTAAAAAGGGAAAACTTAAGGGTCGAGGGTCTCGCTGACACAAATAAAGAGGTATAAACACATTCAAACAATCCGACTCAGAAATTGTTCTCTGGGAGAAAAGGAGTTTCTGATTTGTTGTTTTTTTTTTAAATTGACGGGGGGCGGGGGGAAGGGGTCAACTTTACTAGAGTCCCAGCACAAGCAAGAAATGAGCCCAGCCAGCCAGTTTCTGCAGTACACAAATTTTGCAAGGGTCATTTAAGTATGTAGGAGACTTTAAACAGCAGGATATGGATAAAGGTTCACACAGAGAGATTTAGCCTCTTTAAAAAGAATATATACATTGGCATTACAATCGCAACATTCTTAAATACAAGTCTTTGTGCCAACTGATTATGGTAATAGGTAATAATTGGAGATATACCAATCTCCTAGAACTGGAAGGGACCTTGAAAGGTCATCGAGTCCAGCCCCTGCCTTCACTAACAGGACCAATTTTTGCCCCAGATCCCTAAGTGGCCCCCTCAAGGATTGAACTCACAACCCTGGGTTTCGCAGGCCAATGCTCAAACCACTGAGCTATCCCTTCCCCCCAAGTTTGTAAGTTTGTAGTGAGACATCAGCTGAAACAATTCACTGCAGATTCAAAGCTTGGTGTGAGTGGCAGTCAACAAGTGGGTCTCAAGTTGGCTGCTTTTAGCTTTTCCAAACTGATCAGGCAGCATTTGTCTAGACACCAGAATCTGCAGGAGTTCATAAAAATCAAAGAGCCTGCTGGAGCAGATGAGTGTTAAAAAATTAAATAATTCACCATTCAATTTTACCTTCCTGTTTTAACAGCCTGGGTTTTTGCATGCACATGTTTTGAAAGGCTAAAATCAGATCCTGCATATGCAAGGCTTAATAGCGAAGCTGAACCTGGAAATTGGCATTTTTACTGGGCTCCCAGACAACCTGCACTAGGGCTGACAGCACCAGACAGTCTTGTCCGCTGCTTACATGGTTCAGTCTCAAAGTTCGAAGCAGCATGGCCATTAGATTTGCTCTGAACAGGGTTAGCTCACAAGGTTTGAAATGCCAGCAGTCAGTCGACATTAGGACTCCCAATATTACTAACACCAGTGGAGCTGTACCAGTGCTAGCCGCAGGGTAAAGCATGCCCAAAGCCTCCCTGGTGCAGAGAAGTGAATGTGTAAAAAGCCCACCGCTAGGAAGTCAAATGAATAAAACACTCAGGACTCAAGACAGAAGTCAGCGCAGAGGCAAACACCCCCGCTATTAACAGGATGTGCGCTCTGCCACATCATCCTGGAGACACTTGCCAAAGAGAGCAGCAGTGACTCCTGAGTGGGGGGATTTGTAGTAGGCTATTATCTTAGTACTCACTGCCCAACAGAAAAATCTATGCAAGAGGTAATTAAAAACATGAATGCTGGAGAAGAAGATCCATCCAGACACATGGACAAGCTTTGGCTGCACCTTAAAACAAGCAGTAGACCAAAAAATAGGCTCTGGTCAGTTTCACTCAGGACATGTTTAGCTTGAGACCACTAAGAAATAGCTACGGGGTGCTTAAGGAAAGGGATTACCTCACTTCTAATGTGCCATGGGAGATCAGGAACGGCTTATTTCACTGAATACTAAGCTCATGAGGAGAGCTGAGCCCTCCCCATCTTGTGCTATTACATTTGCAGCCTCTGCAATAACTCGCGATGGTGAGACTACAGCAGTCTTCTATGTTTTATACAAGTGAGTGCCAGCTCTCCGGGACACGCTACATTCTTCTCTCACCTGTATTGGAACGCTGCAGAAGGGATGGTTTGGATGTCCCGGTGGCCAAGCTGGAGGAAGGGACTGAGAGGGACTTGTACAAAGCCGTCTCTCTGTGCTCCTTAAAGCGCTCTGCAGCCATGAGCGCGTTGGATAGCTCCTGCAGTGGCATGTTGTTTATATCTGACGAGAAGGGGCTGAGCGGGTTCTCCAGGCTCATTAACCAGCTTGTGTTACCTGCAAGGGAGGGGAATAGTCAGTGAAGTTAGATATTCTCTCCTTTCGGAGACAAAGTTCAAATAGCCGAACTCAGCAGCATCAACGGCCCTGGGACTTGCTGGTAAACATTAGGCTGAGTAGTTCTAGGGTTTTCTTGACAGTTAGCAGCTGACTCGGTTAATTTCACATTTTAAATGAGAATCAGTCCCCAGTGCCGCATGCTTCTCTCCTCCCCAAAACTCTTTAGCCCTGATGTTTTAGCTCAAAGCAGGCTCCCTAAAGGTTTTCAACTGCTGGAGTATTTTAATTAATGATAGAAGGCGATTTTAAAATGATTCTCTCACAAGACAACTTCGAGCTGAAATGTGCAAGTCTTGCTTCCATGTGGCTTTTGGAATGTATTGGTGTCCAGGAATTTGGGGATTGCCCTGTTTTTTTAACCTTCATGCCTTCAGCACCATTGCTACTCCTTGACAAACAGCAGTCATGCACTTACTTATTACTCCAGCAATGGGCCGTGTTCGCACTTTGGAAATTAGACTTATAAGAAGGAACCAGCGGGGCTCAGAAATGGCAGTGCCAGAACGAATAGATAATTGAGTGCCAACACCGTGCCCAGGCCCATCAGTGCAGCAGGATTTAGTTTACATAAGGATTTTAATCTTCTCACAGGAGCGTCTTATAACTTTGCATTATTAAAAGGTGCAACTTCCAAAGACCTGGCTGACAAATTAAACATGAAGAACGGAGAGGTTAAGCAGCATGGAAGAATTCCATTTACATTTAATGACATGGATATTTTTTCTATGTAATCCCAATTTCTTAGCAAGCCACAGCTCAGAAGCCCCTTTGTGCAGTTGGTTAAGGCGTACCTGTGGGCCTCCGGACTAATACTTCTGCCCAGCCCTGTGTCAGCAGTGGGACATATGCTGCCAGGTTTGTTTTTTCTTTCTGCAGAGGAGCGTGGGCACCAGGAGTGGCCTTCTCTGTTCGAGGTGCAGAAGCAGCAGGACTCCGTAACCCCTGGGGGGCTGAGCTGTCTAAAGCACCAACACGTAAGGCATGACCACCTGGCAAAACAAAAGACATAAAGGGTAAGAAAGGAGGAACCCAGGAGCTCAGTTTAGAGACACATAACTGGACTCAGTGTCAAGAAAACGCGTAATAAATAGTTCTATGCACTTTGATAGCGTCTTTGATCCCTATATCTCACATGAATGAACTGTGCATTGTAACAGGTAGCATCTGCAACCTGGCAGATGTATACATTGGTTTCTTAAGCCAGAGGAATTGGCTACTAGAGATGGTTTTACTGCAGGTTTCACCATTCAAACAACAGCTAAGGCCAGCAGGCAGAAATCCACCATTCAGGAAGCCAGCATTCATTGCTGCTACTCATTCTAGTTCTTCATTACTAAGTACTGGGTCCTGTGATCAGAGCACTCTTGCCTTTTTACATGGCCTAAGTGTGGGTCTGAGACCGGACACACAGATCAAACTTGCCCAATAATGGTTGCAAGTCTCCAAGGACAGAAATGGGCTGAGACTGCTTACCAGACATTGACCTGACTCTGTTGCGAGATCCTCTGCACACCTGCTGGCCAGCTTGAGATTCCAGCTTTGCTGGAGCTTCTTTAGTCTGTCTCACTTGCAAAACAGGGTCTGGACTGGGGGGTGCGGGGAGAATGGGACGACACGACACGGTTGGGGGAACAGGGAGAAAGAAGGATAACCAGTAACATAGTGGGTTATAATTCATACCAGACTGAAATAAATGTGATCATTCCTTTTATTTACAAAACAGTTACTTCAAATCAGTTCTAACACAATGGTTTTTAACTGGCTTCATTAGGGAAAAGAATGTTAAAATAAGAGTGACGTTTACCTTGACTCTGTACTGGTCTGGAGCTCTCCAGAGTCAAGGCCCAACAGTGACCGTGTCCCTGTTCCAACACTCGTCGTGATAGTCACTAGCTTGTTACCAACCAGCCATGTCTTCGTCCTTCCTCCAGCCAAGAGGAACTCTCCCACAGGAGACCTGGAAATACAGTCTGGAGTGAATACAACTCACATAAGTTGCCCAACACCAGAGATTCAGCCAGGAAGTTATTTTCTGCATTGGGGTTGAAAAAATTCCTGCTCTTTCCACATTTAAATTACGACATTTCTTAAAAACTACACCAAGGTAAAACTGGTAAAGCATAAAAATGCTCCAGCAGGATGAAGGACGCACTGCCTCCTATATCAATTACGTCTGTGGCTTCCAGACAGCATTGCAAATGTATTCCTGGCCTTATCCCTGCTACACGACTCCTTCCAGGATACCAAGTTAGACTAAAACGTCAGTGTTTCCAATTCGTGCGGCACCTTTCATCCTGAAGGAACCCCAAACGCAACACACACACACACAGAGTCTCTGATGGGAAGGAAAGTAGTCATCTGGCAAACTGCATTACATTGTGGGAGGTGAGGAGAGTCAAAATTGGCCCACGTACTGGAAGCAAACCTCTGCTCATAGGGAAAGCGCTTTGGGGGTCTTCAAAAACCACACAGAGCAGAAAGGTTGTTAAAGGGTTCATGCAAAAAAGCTGAATGGTTTTCAACATATCTACTCTGGAAAGGCTCAATGCTGAGGCAGTCCTGACAGGATTTGAGCCACAGTGCTAGGGGAGTTTTGTGTCGCCAAACTTCATGCTAAGTCAATGAAGGTTTTGGCCAGAGGGGATGGGTTAAGCCTATGAGACTTGCTGTGCTCATAAGAACCTGAAATTTGATCCAGCAATTTCCTGCTGAGGAGGCGAGACGTACCTTTAGGCCAAAGAATAGCTAACACCAGAACAAGTAACTGACTCCCACCTCTTGGGCACCGCAGTGAAATTTGAAAAGACATATCGGGCCATCATATCCAGACAGGTCTCTGTGAGTTCCAAGTGGAGGTTTTTTAAGTTGTCATCCGCCTGAGCCATCGAATTCTCATCTGCAGAGCCCAGGCTTGAACTAGTGATGGATGTCTGTATCCTACTGAGAGAGGGAGTTTAGAGTGCGTCAAGTTACACTGCAAAACAGGTACAGTACTGTCATCTGATCCACACTAAGCCACGGAGCAATCCGCAATACATGCACATGCCTCAATAGGTTTGACTACATCCAAACGTATCAAACCCAGGGCCCATCAGAATCATTCTCAAATCACTAATATTATACAGTCATTGAAGATGGCAGCTATGTCACCCCAGAACTGACAGCTCATCTTGAGAAAGAAATGGAAGCACGGTTGACGTTTGTGCAATTTGAGCAGGGTCAGCTTTAGGAGGGATGCGGTGCAGAATAGCAAGGCAAACGGCAGCATCACATACATTGATTTTAAATTGCAGAAATAAAATTCAGACTTCTGTAAAAATCTAGCTAAACCAGTGGCAAAAAAATTGCACTCTGCACACAATTAGTACATTGATATAAAGCAATTCTGTCTTCAAGTAATTGTATTTTAAGCAATGCAATTTTGAAACAATTGCAATAGCAGGCTGTGTTACAGAACTTGTTAGAAGGAATGCCTCAAACCCAGTCATTTGCAAAAAGATTTGGCTGCACCTCAGCGGGGTTTATATTATGCAGGAACTTCTTTGGCATCATTAGATAGTAATTATTTAAATGTTTTGTTACCTATAATTTAAATATAAATAGAAGAGAACCATGCAATACTGTAGCAGACTAATAGGGACATTAGAATTTGAAGTGTCAAAAATCACTATTTTCACAATAGTCACTTCTACGCCTCCCCCCCCACCCCGCCCAACATGTTATCACAAACAGGGAAAGTATTTGCAATGCAATTCCAGTGACAGTCTGATGCTTATTTCCTGCAGCCTAACAACATTCATTTTCAGGTAAAGAAACTTCTAGCCATCATATTCCGAGCCAGCAATTTAATATTCAAGGGACACATTCAGAAACAGGAGAAAAGGATTTACAATTTTCAACGACGTGATATGGCCAAATCAAGAGTCAATGACCAAACTATTTTCTTCGGTCATGAAAAATTCCCCCTTTTGTCAGGC
The DNA here is from genome assembly GCF_016161935.1 of Mauremys reevesii. NCBI lineage: Eukaryota > Metazoa > Chordata > Testudines > Geoemydidae > Mauremys > Mauremys reevesii. The sequence goes on along the minus strand of NC_052632.1, from coordinate 81,708,697 downwards.
CTGCCCTTCACGGCTTTGTCCCTTAGAAACAATATCCTGGAGATGTACTGATGGTGAGTTACTTTATATCAACAGACTTCTATGTGCCTTCTTCCCAGCAATAACCAAAGGAACCATTCGCTCTGCCTTGCAGGGAAGGTTTGCACACAATCCTAGCAGAAAACTGCGACATTCATGCTTCAAGTTGCCTTTGGAAGGCTGTAATTTAAAAGCCGGTTAACAAAAAGACTCAGACTTGCACAGAATGCAACCTTTTTATCCTTGATCTTTACTCTGCAATAAAAGAAGCTTTCGTGAATAGAACACCACTGAATCGAAGCACAGGGCAATGTAACACCACCACAACCAGCATTGGTAAACCACAGGACCTCCATGAAGCTTTTCCAAAGCATATTTTGTGGACAGACCCGATTATTATTTTCTGAAGAGGTCATGCAAGCATCCCGCATGCAAGCTCACCCTGCCCCCACCCACCCTTGCAGCAAAGTTTCCAAGTGCAGATTTGCTCTTGGATTCTCCCCCTTTAAAGTGCCACTACCTGCGGACCACATGTTCTGACACACTGATGCTGCGGGATCGGAAGGCATCAACTGCAGAGGCTTCTTTCAGCTCTTTCACTGGAGGAGAGTTATTCAAGCCTTGCCTTGCATTTTTGGCTATTCTTAAACTACTAGGTGAAGAAGCACCAAGCCCCGAAAGAGGTGTAATTGCACAGGTCACAGGAAGGGAAGAAATCATTGTAGGGATGGAGGTTGAAAGGTCACAGGTCACAGGGTCAATATTGGGGAATCCCACAGGGTGATGTAAAACAAAACAAAAAAATGTCAAAAAGAAAAAAAATTAAAACATAAAACCAGGCAGAGTTGAAAGCATAAAAATCACTTTTGAAAACAAGATTTTAAACACTACAAACAAATGAAATTAGTACAAACAAAAACTGATGTAAATGATAGTTGGAATACTACACTGCATTGAGGAAGAGAAAATAGGTTTGCACTCAGATTTGGTATCAAGGTTTCTCCAGTCTGAAGAGCTGGCCTTGTTTCAACTTCCATTGTGTTACTCTAACCAGGGGCTCTTCTGCAATATTATCACTGTTAAATAAGACTTGTATAGAGACTTTATCCTGAGATCTCAAAGTGCTTTTCATACACGAAGCCTCAAAATATCCATTTGAGACAGGCAAGTATCTTTGCTCTACCTGTCTGGAAACTGAGGCAGAGAGGTTAAGAGACTTGCCCAAGGACTGAAAGTGAGCCAGTGATTAAGCTGGAAACAGAACCCAGGTGCTTTGACTAACCAGTAAGTTTCTCTCAATTGAGACAAACACAGTCATTTCAAGTGATCTCCTGCCTTGCTCGTGTGTAATTTCAAGCATGAGGAATAAGGTTCTTTTTCCAAAAGGCTTTGGGACATTGGACACGAACTAAGCTTTCTTATTTGTCCTCAATAAAGTCAGACCCGTGGACATGATCCTGAAAACCCTTACTCACAGAAACAGCACCACAGACTGGGACTTCTTCCATAAACAAGGGTTTGCAGAGGAGTCCATGTTACTATCCAATTACAGTTTGCATCCCCTAAGAGAATTTTGCAGAACTAGCTAGGTTAACAAGGGCAACAGCCTTTCAGAATTAGTAGTATTCCAACCCAATGAAATTAAGTAGGTTTTGGGAAAAAGAGAGAGATTAACAAACTGCAAAATGAGAGATGATTGGCAAAGGCGTCTATTCCAAATTTTAAAAATGAAACAAGGAGATGAAGGATTAGAGAATATTAACTTGCAAACACAAGACAGTTTACAGCTATGGCATTAAGGCAAGGATGGTGTTTCTTTGTTACAAGATCCTTATTATACTTCGCAATTAAAGGAGAGGCACCCTCCCCAGAGCATTTAAATGTTACTATGGCCTCACTGCAGAGAAACACTGACGCAAGTTCAGTGAACCAACTCAAAGAGGAGTCCAGTGGATAAGTCACCTTTGCAAAACATTGAGTGACTTTCAAACTACATCTTCCCTTCCCTCTCTGCAGATGCTACTTCAAAATATCAATGGCTGCTTCGAATAACATGAATACTTGAATGGACTTCAGGGTTCTACCTGAATTGATGTACTGATTTCAAAACACTCTTTCCTTGTGGGATCAATGGGTTAAGATACTTTAAAGTGAGTTGCCTGTTAGCGACACAGATTTTAAGAAGTGGACACTACCGCCTCTCCTCTTGTGAAACTGAAATCTAGACTCTACTGCCACATAGAAACTTTCCACGGCAGACTGGTTTGTCATTCTAGCTTTTCTTCTTTTCAGAAGGGATCAGAGATCCAGCACTCTCTTCTTCACAGAATAACAGAGCAGCAATAGGTCAGATTCTGGATCTACCAGAGTTTAGACTGGGCAAAAATAGGGTGGATTATGGGAGCCACCACTTAACTACTCCAGTTTGTACACATTGCTATTAAAATGATCCGCAATGAAAAAATTTAAGCATCCACTGTTAAACTATCATTAAGATGCAGAATTAACAAACCACTGAGATGAACAGAGCATGCACCCCTCTCGCTATTTTTTCAGCCAGCACTATGTTGATTCACATTCAGCAGACAGAATTATTTTTAGAATGCAAGCTTACATTCTGCAGAAGTGAATGGGGGCAACCAGTGATGTCTTAGTACGAATACATACCATTAACCATCAGCTCGTTCTGACCTCAGGTTTAACAACAACTCGGACTGTGTCTTAATACAGAACATTCTGGTTATCAGAAAGATTACACAGCATCTTTAAGGACACAGACAGTTCTCTTCAGAAAGCACAGGAAACCATTTGGCATTTAAACAGCTCCTAATGAAGAGCTACCCATAGCCCCAACTGGAATGGAATACAATTTACCTTTTCGGCCTCTCGTTCAGACTTGTACTGCGAGCCCTGAAACTGTCCTTCTCAGGGGTGTCATCAAATGAGAGGAGGACGTTTGACCGCAAGCCCTGCCAATTTGGACACACAGATAATGGGTTCAACTGTTGGTATTTGCAGCCCACACGCCATGAGCCAACCCTCAAGAGCTACATTTGATTTTGAAATTCTAACATATTAGTAAGTACAGGTGTTATTTTGATGTAAAATAGAATCTCTGTAAATTGACAGCAATAATGCCCACAGATTGCAGTTCTCAGAGCACCCTTTGTATTGCGAGATCCAGCCACAGCTGTTACCTTTGTAATGTAGGGAACAAAGTCTTTCCGGAAGGGCAGGCGACATCGGATGAACCACATAGCGATCACATGGTGCGCCAGGCACACGATGTACTGGTTAAACCTGAACAGGGGAAGATTTCAGTAGTTTAGTGGTGCAATCTGAACACGTTTTCAGAAGAGATGCAGTTCAATACTAATATTACAGAGGTGTGGGAGAGAATACTACTGTACATTCAAGGGGAAAAGGAACCTGGAGTGCAATTAGCAACACACACTATTTGTCTTGAAGCTAAAGCTGGCCCTCCCTCAGCAACAAGACCCATATCTAAAGGTATCACAAACAACTATATATTTCCTCTGTAGATCTTAAAACACTTTACAAAGGTAAGTAAGTCTCATTTTCCCCAATTTACAGATGGGGAAAACGAGAGAAAAAACAACAACAAAAAAGATTCATGAACTTACTTGGAGGGATTTGTGTATGGCAGAGAGATGGCAAACACGCTCGCATACTGCTCAGCTGCAAAGTTCCTATAGAGATGAGGCAGCCTGGCTAGAGCTGAAACAGTTCAGTAAGAAAATCATTGTGAAGTCTGGATGAGAGCACTGTTACTGACTCAGAATTTAGCTGGATCATCCGGCGTTTTCTAAATCATTGGTACCAACAGGAAAGCTAATGTTACATTACGTTCTGTAAGTATTACTTTGCAAGGCGTAAGCTACAAGGAGGGGAAGATAACCTCCGATTTTCTAGTGTTTTAATATGTAAAGCATGTTTCTTTTTTCTCAGTCTGCATGTGCATTAGGTTGAGCAGCTGGGTTACATGAGCAAGAGTAGACTAGATGTTAAGATTTTATGGCAGTTGCAGCACATTACAACTTGTTCTAGGGGTCACTGTATTTCTGGTATTTGACCTTAAACTAACCCAAGATGATGATACTCATGCTAAATAACACAGTTAGCCTTTTCACAGCCACTGAAGAACATAAGTAAAACATAATTTCCACTGCAACTTACTTGAAAGAAATTCTAAGAGAGGTATTGCCATGTTTGCTGTAGCAGAAATGTGGGTTAACTTGACTATCAAGACTGGCAGTGCCTTTATGATGATGTCAGGCATCTCAACGCTGCATACTGATAAAGCCACAACGCACTGGTTTGCACAGCGATAAATTAAGCCATGTTCCAGGCAATAAACCATTTCACGCTAGAAGAATAGAACAGAATATGCTCGGTATAATAAAATAAGACCAGGATCCATCTGCCACTAGCCTGCAACAAATCTCTAGCATTTCTACATACTAAAATGCTAGTTGTGTGTTGGTAATTGCATTGCTAGGGCCAGCAGCTAAAAGAATTTTTACCAAAAATACACTAGCAATTTGAGACTACAATCTCAAGAGGAAAAAAAAAAAAGTCACAGGTGTTTCTGCACTGCTGGACACATCTTGGCTCTAAATCTTAGACAAGACATTTGTCATCCTGAACTTTTTGAAATAATCAAGTTTAAGATTACAGTTTCTGACAGAATAAAAAAGGACAAAATGTTTAAGGTTTTTCTGCTCCCTTCTGATGGTCATCAGGGTCTTTCAGACTGGGAGAAAGAACCAAATGCCTATGCAGGGGATGGCAACTGACGATACAAAGTGCTATTAAATACACAAAGCTCAGAATGCGAATAGAGTTTTACTAACTTCTCTCAGTTACAGTCATCCTACGTTACTTTTACTTACAATGGGTATACTGTTTTCTGGCAGAGCTGCCCTTTATATGTCCAGTGCAAATGCTTACATGGCAACTATCCATTTAGTCTCCAAGTCTGAGACAGGCTGGCATTAGAAAGTGCATTGGAGACAGACTCAGACTTCACCTCCCACAGCCCATCCCATTGACGGTACCTGTTTAGCTTTGTCCAGGTAATTATGGTAAGATATCAATGCAGTCAACACTGGAACCACAGCCAGGTGCAAGTCATTGCGGGAGAACCCGTCTGGAGTGCCACGCAACCTCTCAGCTGTCTTTTTGTCTGTAAGCTAATCAGTTACACACTGGGCTTGAGTACTTTTCGTTTCACGTACCTTTTCAATTCAGGTCTTTTGGGGCACATTTTCATAGTACAAGAGCAGTACGGGGTTCCATTATGAAACAAAATTAGCTTTCAGGTCCCAGAGCTCAATCATATATGTACTAGGATCTGGATGCTGTACTTGGAGCATAATCTTCACAGTAAAACTATGAAATAAATCCCTTAGCTCACTTTGCACAGAGTTTTGGTGTGGGGGGATGGATTTGCAGGAGACCATTATATACACCTAGAACCCCAAAGCCTTACATGCAGGTCAGTTTGTTTAGGTTTAGGCTCAAGTGTCCTCAAAACTCATTCAATTTATGGATACACTTTTATAACTATATTCTTTAGCAACTGAAGCATATGTACAGTTAAATATCTAATGGTGAGGGGGAGGAGGGACAGATTAATCCCAAAAATATAGGGTATAAGTAAGGAAGCCTTAAGGCAAACACATTTCTATTAGAACTGAAATTGTGGTGTCTAGACCCCAGGAGGACACACTGGTTATTACCATGGAGCAGAGTGCAGAGCACAGCTGGTCAAGGTTGCAAGGGGAGGTTAAAAACAGCACTTTGTAACGGAGAGACTCCGGTAACTTGTTGAGAACCAGTTTCAACACCTTCCAGTCTGTCTCCTGGAAAGAAGGGGAGAGAGTTTAGTAAGGAAGAAAATAACTTTCCATGGGAAACTTTGCATGATTTGTGTGTTAAATTTGAAAATAAAGCCCATCAAGTGTCCAACAATGATTTGTTGTTTATTTCTGTGATCCCTTGTTTCTCCAGCCTTGTTAGTTAGCAAATATCCTGCTTTTATTTGATGCATGGGTTGCTTCCAGGGTTCCACCAAACTGCATCCTCTAGCTCAGATGTAGCACGGACATTTTGATGCCATAACATGGCCTGATCTCCAAACAGATGGTAAAAAAAGGAGAGAGTCTGATCCAGGCCTTTTCTACACATGCTTCCTCCATCCGCCAAAACAAAAAAGTGATTTTAGCATTCAAGACAACTCCTGGCCCAAAAAAATGAATAAAACGCTGTCCAGAACCAACATTAATGCACTTCATTATTTCCTTTCCATACTCAAATATCTAATGGTCAGCAGTTTGTCAACTTAAGTTGAACTTCTAATTTTGGTTTCTTTTATTATTAGTTTCAAATCCTCTTTGAGAAGCAGGGTGACATTTTTCCTACTGGCTTTTGGCCTCTGTTAAACGAAAAAAAAAAAAAAATTCACTCATTTCCTGTGAAGCAGAACCCAGTGGCGGTCTGCTAGGTTTAGGAAGGGTTTTACTTGTGGCCCTCCTGGTGGCTGAAGAGTTGTAGGGTCACACACAAACAATTTTCGGATGGAAAGTTCTGGATTTCAAGAAGCTATTTAGACACCCTTGGCTGGTGTTGGGTATCCTGGGTAACACTGATTGCTAGATAATTTTAAAACACAGGCCGGTCACATTTTAGGTTTAAATACAATTGATTATGTTCTTTTAAGAAAAATAAAGCACAAGAGTGTATTAATTGGCTATACTGCGAAATGGTGGGTAAGTCTCACAGATTACACTTTTGAGACAAGATTCAAAAAAGGACCTCATCAGACAATTTTTAAAGCCCTCTGAGTAAACAGATTAGGCTCAGCACTACATATGCAGTTTAATCGGCCACCACAAGTGGATGAGTTAAAAGCTCTATTCCTGCTTCTTGGTGTAATGAGTGTCATGATCTTCCACAAGAAATATCAATTTAAAAAAAAATTCAATGGGAGTTTTTTGGGCATAAAGGGGATAAAAAGCTGACATTTTGGAACATTTCAGCATCAACATTCCAAACGCGTGAGTTTTAGACACGTTTCTGATGTCCTTCTTATCAGTATTCAGAGCTCCAAATGTGCGTGCAGAACTCCACTGTTCATCAACGTACTTGCTTCAAACACTGCAGAAGGACTCGGAAGAGCAATGAGTAGGGCAAGTAGCCCATCCGAAGAGTGGCATTCTGGGAGGAAACACAGGGGCTTCCTGATGGAGGGGAGAGGGTCCCAGCAGGCTTTTTCTCAGACACCCTCTTCTCTGGTTCTCTACGACATGGAAATACAAACCAGGTCAGTGTTTCAGTAGCCATTACCAGACATGAAAGCAAGATGAGAAATGCATATGCAAAGCAACAGATTTCAGGGAAGTGACCAAGCCAACTAGTCAGAAACATGCATCGTTTTATTATCTACAACAAAGGCTGCTTCTCCAAGCTCCTTTTCAGAGATCTCTCTGTTAAGAGGGTTAAGTTAAAGAGTCAGTTACTACCAGACTAGGCTGTGCAACTTGAAGTAGCAACGTTTCTACAGATCACTGTACTACATCTTAGTGTAAAACCAGATTTCTCAGTCTCCTGGCAGGAAATTGCAAACAAGGGATTTGTAATCTTTTGCAGAGTAGCTACATAAATTGCAAGCCCCCAGTGCACAGAACTCTGAGGCTCCTGAGAGCTCTGCATGCCAAGGATTTACAGGACTGGTTCCAAAGTTATTTACTAGAGGGAACCCCCACCCCCACCCCAGCAATAACTATGAATGTGGTGTGATAACTGCTGACCAGAATTTGGGAGATGAGAAGAGTTGTAGAGAGACTGTGACAGACTATTAATACACACGTGAGAATGTCAAGGTTTCAAAGGTACTACAATGCAATGAGAAACATACACCAAGTCACAGAGGCAGTAGGGGCTAAATCTCACTGCTCCATCCTTGTTGCTCAGGCCAAGACGGTGGAGGGAGTCCGCTCGAAGCATCAGCAGAAAGTCAAATGCCTGCAAGAGAGAAGATTTCTCACTGCATTCTGGAATGACTCAAAATCTCTGCTGATAGACTATTTCCCCAGCTTCTCACCACCCAATCTGCTGTCGTGCCTGGCCAGCAAGAAGATTTGCTCTGCATTGGGGCTTATTCTGTAGGAGCTTCCACTCCCTGAACTCAACTTTTATGGAATTTATTAACACAGTGCCATCAGCTAACTAACATTTTACTCTACAGCGACAGAGGCATGCTGCAGAGTACACTGTAATAACTTCCTACAAACGCCCCATCTTCTACCCAGCTAAAGCATTTGTTCAGCCTCTCCTTCTATCATAGTGCTAGGAGAGAGACTATCCATACCTGCAATCTGATGCTGCTAGCAATCGGGAGGCGGTACATGTTCTTATAGTGGAGCTCGATGTGATTAATAAGCATTTCATACACCCGAGTGGCATGGCTAGCAGGCAAGCTGTACAGCTTTGTCTACAGAGGCACAGAACAACAGTCAATAGACACACCGAAGGTTTACTTGTTAACAGAGTAGCCCATCTTTGGTCAATCAGCATCAAATGTACAAAGAAAGGCAATGTAAGCTGTTCTTGAGGCCAACACGAACAGATGATGCCTCAGAGGATCCTGGGGATCACACACACAAAATCCCCAAACAGATCCATCTTCCCTCTTTTAAGAGAGCACAGCACGTGCGCATTATGGATACCGACACGTCTATGAAAACTGTTAGAGTGGCAAGTTTGACCTTTAATTTATGAATTACCCGATAAAGACATTGCTTGGAGGCATAACGCTATACTCCACTGACGCTGCTAGTAGCATCAATAAACAAAGGGCAGGGCAGGCTTTGAGACAGCCTGAGAAAGTGGTGGTTGGATCCTGACAGGCTCAAGTCACTTAAGTTGTTCTTGCAAAATTTCCACCATCTCGAATGGTGAGTGTCTGGCAATACAAGAGATCTGGGTAGTTTTTGCCCCAGGTAGCAACTGAATTAGTGAGATTTCTGGTGAGAAATTTCAGTCACATTAGAACTCTTCTCATTTTTGATCTAATCTAGGCCCAGAAAGTCACAGGTGTGGGTTTGGATCTGGGGATCTGAATTTCTTTGGGGTTAGGATTCAAAAAGATTCAGATTTGAGAATCCAGTTCTGGCTCCTTTCTAGCTGGACCCTAGGAACATATCACCAAAACATTTACATTTATGACATGCTGGCTGTTAGTAGCTAAAGATTTAATAATTAATATATCGTATGCAAGGTACCCAGTCAAGAATTGAACTAACCCAATCATGGCTAAAACATCCCCTATTCTGTTAGTTTAAAGAGTGGGACAAGTGACTTAGTCTATGAAGTTACAGAAGAGAAAGAATTTGTTATTGGGAATTGACTGGCCAGTAAACAAAGCCCTAGAGACCATTGTTTTAAGGGAGGGATTTTTAAACACTCCACAGTTTTACCTGGAGAATTACCAGGAGGCCTAGAACAGCTGTCTTCACATCCTCTAAAGCAGCAGAGTGAGATAGAAAGTCTCTCTCCTCCAGATCAACAGGGGCCCAAAGAGAACGTGCAGCCACCTTTTAAAAACAAAAGGAGAAATGTTCTTTAAAACCCACATCGGGCACAATGAGACGCCGACTTAATTCCATGCCAACAGGTCAGAAAGGCACAAAATAAATGGTCCCACTGAAAGTCTCCTAATATTGTAGATTAGCTTGGATGTGCATTAGCAGAGCTGGTTCCAAAGCACCTTTTTGGTTTCCATTAGAGCTCTGGTTTCCTCCAAAATTCAGGAGTCCTTCACCACCCCCAAGGATCATATAATTAACTTGTTCACCTTCCTTGGTCTCCAGTAAAGCGATTGGATAAGAGATGGAGACAAAGTTATTGGAAGTGTCACTACTGAGCAAACGAAGCCTCACCTTTTCTATGATATCAAGCAAGCTGTTAAAGTGATGCGTGTTGCAGCCCTCGGCCAGGTCCACCAATAGCTGAGTGGCCAGTTTCCGGACTTGGTGGTCTTTATCCTCTGGAATATGTGCCAGCTGTGAGATCACCACCACGTTAATCAGCTCCTCCTGCAATAGGATAGACTGTTCAGCAAAATGTCTCCCAGCTCACTCTTATTAGCGAGTTAACACAAATGTATATTCATGATCAAAGAATCACGAGGTCATACTAGCTTTAGTCTTCATTACCTAGTTGTTTAGTCTGCTGGATTTCTTCCTCCAGCCTATTTAAATATCTTTCTAGGTCATCTCTCCAAACATTTAGACTATTGTTGAACTTGGACTCAGCAGCTTAGGTCTTTATCAATCTGACCAAGGCTCTGGAGCTCAGCTTCAGCAGACCTCATTCACATGGGATTCACAGGCCTTGTTTTTCAGAGAGGCAGGAAACGAAGAGGCAGCAGCCAGTTTAATAGAACTTGGAGGAATCTGAGCAGCGCCTCTCCCACTTTCCTTGCATCAGACACACTGAGCAGACATTCCTTTGAGTTAACAAGCAAATCAAGCAGAGTTCACTGGGCTCTGCTCTATCACAGCACCTGCCATCTTGGATTTCAATTAAAACAGAAACATTGAGTTGAGTCAATCCACTCACGTCAGATAATATCTTTACCTCATCTTGGTACAAACGAAACTTTGTCTTTACCCAAACCAGATTAAATCTTCCATTCCCAACACTAAAATACATATTTTAGTAAAATGAATGGAAGTGACAGCCTCTTTGGGAAACCTTAGAACAGGGAAAGAAGATATCCACAAGATGCACAAGGTGAAAATTAAAAAAGCACATTGTCAAAATTGACCCGCTAATATCAACTCCCATTATACATACACCATACTGACAACAGACTTAAAAAACGCAACTATGGACCACATTGAATACGCGAGTTCTTCCAGTCACACCGCAGAGAAACCTAATTACAGGGTCCTACATTTTCAGAACTGTCGGACTGACTCTTTAGAATTGCAGAAACTAGGCCTGAAGAACACATACAATTAAGCATCAGAAAAACCATTTTCACCACCCATTCCAGATCTCCAATTCAAACACCCCAACTAAATATCAATAAAATACAAACCTCATAAAACTGTCTGTTAATGCTCAGGACAAAAGACAAGACATCCAGAACTTTAATCCGAACTGCACTACGACACTCGTTCCTAAAAGGGAAAAAACAAACCCAAAAGAGTTAGGGAGAGGACAGAGAGCATGTTGTGATGAACTCCCTTTTTTCTGGGTTAAAAACGTTACAAGCAAAGGCCACGTGAACCTTCAGTGAACGTTCTCTGCATATGAAGTTGCAACACCAAGCGGACAAGGTGCTACCATCAAGAAAAACCTGGAGGCTGTCTACGAAAACAAGAGCTCCTGTTGTAGCACATGGGCAACCGTACCCATCTCCAAAACTTAAAGAGTCAATCAGGGAGAGCATGTGTGAATGGGAGAGAGACTCTGTGCCACAACTTCAGAGCCACATACACAGGGGTGAAGTGGTCTTTATCTTAATTTTTTAAAAGGAGCCAAAAGCTCTGGAGATATGAGGGGATCATTCTACAATAAGAAAGCATGTTCTGGGGAGCTGCCATTGCAGAACCCCATACTACAGGATATTGTCAAATCAGAAGCACTCCTGATATTTAGAAGGTAGGGTTGTAGGTCTGATACCAAGGAAGATACCACGCAATGGAGCACAGGATAGTTAATTAGAGAGGTGAAGCAGCCAATAGCCACCCTCCACTTCATTAAAAGAAGAAGGATGATAAAGAAGCCTCAGTTTGATATTTTTGTTCTGTTGATTGGACAAAAAGCAAATCCTGCATTCTGGAATCACCCCCATATTTCAGCAGCCATTACTAACATTAAAGAGATCCAGAGAGTAAGATTGTTTTAAAAACAGACAGTTCATTAAACAGACTGCACACACATTGAAACAACCTTTTCTTTTTAAAGCTGCGGTTTCCTACCTGAAGAACCTCTCCATTAACACCTTCAGGTTATGAATCCAGCCATCCTTGGCAGGGTGAATAGACTGAGCTTTGTACGTTATTAAGTTTAGTAGAGAAGATTCCTTAAAAAAAAAAAAGAAGGTAAGAATGGTCCAGTGCTTACCTACAGTGCATGCATCTCCCTTCCCCTCTCTCCAAGATCAGGCCTCAAGAGGCTGTGAAGTCTTCATTTAGCTTTATAACGTGAGCTATTTTATAACTCCCGCTGCCCTTGGTTGTATGGGATAAAAATCTAATATTGAGGTGGGCAATAAGAGGAAGGATGGTCTTGTAGGCACTCAGATTGGGACTCTGGAATTCTGGGTTCAATTCCTGGCTTTGCCAGACTTCCTATGTGACTTTGGGCAAATCATTTACTATCCCTGTACCTCAGCTCCCCATCAGTAAAATAGGAATATTGAATGTTTCCTGTGTGTGTCTTGTGCAATTTGGGACAGGGACTGTTCCTTACTATGCATTCATGCAATGCCTCCCAAAATGGACCCCATATTTTGGGTGGGGCCTCTAGACACTACTATAGTACAGAGAAACATTTCCAGAGGTTTAAAAGGGGGGAAAAAACCACAATACGCCGTATTGACTTGAGATGGGAGAGAAGGTCTTACAGGTCTCTGATCAGCACATCTCTCCACCAGTTCAAAGAATCTCTCCTCAGACCCATGGAATTCGTTCTGGTCACAGAGTTCTTCTACAGTAGTCAACAGAGCATGCACAATGGACTTCAAATCCTGGTTCTCTATACTCTGAAACACAGACAAGGCTGCTCTAAATGGTTTCTTTTTTAATTACAAAGTATGTCACAATTGAAGTAAGAGTGTTGGCTGAGAAGTACTAGTCAAAGTTAGGCCAGACCCATACTCAATCGTCTTCCCTTCCAACACCAAATACCTTGCCACCTCCATGACAAGCACAACTCCACTGACGGGGGAGCCCCAGGGTCAGACATCAAGTCTATAGGCTGTGGTAGGGTACACGCTACCCCCGCATCAAAAGCAGAAGCCGTAGAGTCCTTTTCGGTATTAAAAAATAAGACCATTTTATAAACCAAAATACTTCCTACAAGATGTTTTTAAAGCGTATATCAAGATTTAGCTCAATACCTACCTGTAGCTGTTGGAGTAATCGCTCAACGATATCCAGAAGAATATCCCAAGTGACAGCCTGCAGCTCCTTCCCATATTTCTTGATTAATCTGGTTATGGACAGGACTATTTCATATGATACAACTGCATTGGGACAAGTCATGGCCTGGAACACAAGTTCCTCAGGTCAGTCAATGATCTGTAACTTTCTTAAACTGAAGTCGATCAACATCCTACATATTAAGAAGTTTAGCTGAAGGGCTCAATCCTTCCATCAACCTACCTACTGCCTCTCAGGGAGGTGGTTTAACGACGGGGACAGAACCCCTTCCGTTGCTGTAGTAAGTGTCTACACTGAAGTGCTACAGTCACACAACTGCAGCGCGGCCACTGTAGTGTTTCAAGGATAGAAAAGCTCGAAGTTTGAGGCTACAGCTGCAAAGGCCAATCAAAAGATGGCCATTTTATAAGCACAATAATGTATTCCCAACAGGTGCAAGTCAGATGTTAAAATGCACCCCTGGTTCCACATGAACAGGGGGTTGGAGACAGTGCTACCAGCTCCACATGATGCAACATACACCCCTCACTGGAATACGTAGTTCAGTTTAGAACATGGTAACTCTTGTGGTTTGGCTGAAAGGTCCCCAAACACTGAAAAGACAGTAGGATTTTGTAATGAGACAACTCAATCTTGTCACTCATACCAAGCCCATTATAGGAAACTTCTAATTTTGTTTCAGGGATTCTCTCTGGCCTAACGCATAATCTACAGATCAAACATCCAGCATGGGCAGCCAATAAGGGAACTTTAACACCATTCCCTTTGCTGTCGTTAAAATCCATTACAAAAATAGCCTTGCTGTCTCCCAAAGTACAGAAGAGGGCACGAAAGGTGGCAGGCTGCTCCCAATTTAATATCACACCAAGGATTTAGTAAGTGCCCTGGTAGAGGAGAAGTGATCACAGTACAGCTTCCAGCACTAACACCCAGCCAGTCAAACACGTCAGCCTTCTCTCAAATAGCTGCAGTTTCCATTAACAGGCACTTCGGCCAACAAGCTCATAAATCTTAATCCTCCCCTCAGGGTGTCTCTCCATTTAAAAAATCCTGGCACTAATTTAAAAAAAAAAAAAAAAAAGTGCCACACTTCACTTATCATTCATGCTGACTTTGTCCCCTCTCCCTACATTTGTATGCTGTAGACTGTAATCTGCTTGCAGCAGGCATAGGATTTTTTTTTGCTATCTAAACCATCTAGAATGTTGTTTGTGGTACCTCAGTGTCTCCAGTCCTCTGCCTGTGCAAACAGTTCACTCTGCTGAGGACTGAAATGCTTTAAGTACTAACCGCATTATGGGGTAACTGGGTGAAATTAATGGCCTGTGTTAAATCAAGTCAGGCTTGATGTTTTAATGGTCCCTTCTGACCTTAAACTCTAAAGAACTATGAAAAATTCAAGAATTGCTATGTGGATCAGTAAAACATTCCCAAACAAAGCATCAGTTTAAGCTTGAAATAGCTATTGTCTCCCTGTTTCATGTGTTCCCCCATCTCTCTCTATCCAGCTGTTGGCTTTTGTCTTATAATTAGATTGGAAGTTCTTTGGGGCAGAAACTGTCTTGTTGTTCTGAGTTTGCACAGCACCTAACACAGCGTGGTGCTGGTCCACGACTGAGGCTCCTAGGCACTATCACAAGATAAAAGTTCCTCCCAAGTATCACTGTACCTTGAGAAATGAGGGCAGCACTGATGTAGGTGAGTTCTTGAGAGAATACAGTCTGTGTGCACCCCACAGAGCCATTCCGACAAAGAACACTGCTCCTCTCAGTAATGCTGCATCCATCATGTAGGCTCTAAGATAAGGCGCAGAAGGTAAGCCAAGATTGTTTTAGATCACACTATAGCAGCAGGTTTCGTTTTAGAGTACAAGACTCATGCAAAGGGAAATGAACAACACTCAGTACTTCTAAATCAGAGCATCTTAAAGGACTTTAAAACCATGAAGACTAACCGTTTAGGCACTGTTCTCATTTTACTAATGGGGAAACATAGGTACAGAAAGGTTAATTAACTTGTCCAAAATCACAGAGCAGTCATAATTTCTAACCACTACATCACACGTGAAATTTTGGGTCTGCTCCTGCTCCCATTAGAATCAGTACATCTTTTATTTCAGTCAAAGCAATACTAAGCTTTTTTTTTTTTTTTAAACTATTTAATAGCATGCTATTCCATACCTGTCTTCCATGATGCGGCACATGTTGTATATAGCACTGTGCCCCAAATGGGTTCCCAAGAGATTGCGCATAAGCTAAAAAGCAAGTATGAGAGGATTTTCAGAGAAGGTTTTAGTAGGTCATTATACAGCTTCAGGGTCCCGTCAGTCAAGAGAGGTTACATTTGCAATTTAATAATGGATAGCGTGGCATTTAATAAACTAGAGAAGTGTGGTATATGCTCTGATCTCCTCTCAAAGAACTATTATAATCATAATAAATGTAACTGGAGTCTAGATTTTTAACATACTAATATTCAGAACAATATTGCTTTAATGAGACAAAACTGTGCATGGGCAGGAACTCATGTCAAGGGCAACGAAAGGATTCTGACCTTCCAGCATGGCTCACAAAGCTCCTTAACGTTGATGGTGCGGCACAAGGTGATGATAAATACTGGGAGGCTCTCCGAGGGCAGGCAGTTGTAGCAAACCACAGCATCTAGGACCTGCAGGGAGACCTTTGTGGGGGTGAAAAGCACAATGGTTACTCACTTCTCCCTTGACCTCGCATTGAAATACAGCAGGTTAAACTGTGTCCTCACTTATGGCTAGAAAACTCCTCAGAAATCAATAGGGATACACCAGGTGTTCATCAGTTCAGGATGTAAACCAAACCATGACAAGGATGGCTAAAGCAGTGAAGGGAATCCCTTAGCAAGATCAACCTGGTTCCTTTGTCCCACGGTTTTATGACTAAATTAGTAACTTAGTAGCTGTACAGTGCTTTACATGACCCCAAAGTGCTTTCCAGAGTTAGTTAATCCTCACAATGTTGTACTGTCCTCATTTTACAGGTGGTAAAACTTGAGTAAGAGAGGGATAAGTGACTCGTCCAGTTGGGATTGCGACTCACGATATCCTGGTTCCCACCTCTATGCTCAGACACGTAAGTCATAATGCCTCTCTCCACCCAACAGCCAACAATATAGTAAGCTCCACACTTTGCTACAGCAGCTTTCCCTGAAGGAAGAAAATCCTTGGGAGCCCTAGAGAGTTTTGGCCTAGCTACTCTAAAGTGGCCTGATCTGTAACGGATACAGTTCTGCACAATGTAATCGATATTAGAAGAGGCTCCAATTACTGACCTCTATGTCAACCGATGATGATGTCTGAATGCACAATAGGCAGATCATACTGTTGGAGGAAAACGTAGTTAAATATGTTTATTTTAATCAAATTTAACCAATGACCAAAAAAAATTATCCAAAATTAACACAATTAGATTAGTGTAGAAGTTTGCTTTCCTGACTGTGGCTCAGTTGATAATACTTCTGGGGATATGCTTAGTGTCACCAGCCCTTTTCTGAATAGTTTGCAGCTGCACTTAAGCTACATCTCACTACTATTACTATTCATTAAATACGGTTGGGTACCGGGTACCAAGTATGTAAATCTAGTGACGAGAATAGGGTCAAGTTCATCTCCTATACAAACTGGGGATTGAGCACTATATAATTTAACCCAGGTTCACAGATAAGAATATTATAAGTGTTGGTGTATTGCATTACACTGTCTAAGGGCTCATGGATAGATCTTCAAAAGGGCTCAGTACCAACAAGTAGAATCAGATTTTGGGAGTGTCTGGGAGCTGAGCTCTTGACAAACTGGCCTGCGAAGGAGAGTTCTACTCTGAAAAGTGAGCAAACATGATATTGAGAGACTCCACATTTGTTTTTCATTGGTTTCATATCAGTTTGGTTGATTTACACAAATAGGTTTCTAAACTGTCACCCATGCACCTTCAGTTCTGGGTTTAAGAAAGCAAGATGGGTTCTTTCAGGTTTAAGCATCACTGAGCTATGACGACTAAGCCAGCCAAGTTCTACCTTCACATACACGCACGCATCCCGCCATCTTCAGTGCAGGTATAATTCTGGGCAGAATTTGGCCCTGCAACTGGAATCTATTGAACTCTTCTGCTGACAGGCACGTAATCCAGAAACAGGATCATTCTCCCATAGCTCTTTAAAACCAAAACAGCTCTGAATAGCAGAAGAATACATTTGCCAGAAGTCAGCTCTGACAACCATGTACGTTCTGAAATCAAAGCACCTTGGGGCCATTTTTAATCACTTTTCTGACCACAGCCACACTAATACTATTTCAACAGATACCCTTTCCACCCCTTTCCCCCAACAATGCACACTTGCAGAGGCTAGCTGGGTCATGTGTCACCCAACTGGTCAGTCTGTGTATACAATACAGAGATTTGCACGTGCAAATAGATACACTTGGAGGTCTGTTGAAAATTTAGACCACTGAATTTATCCACAAACACTGCCCAGCAATTTAGAAACAATAAGTGTTAATAGTTTAACCTTACTGGACCATCTCAGCAACATAATCTTCCAGGTAACAGCTGTTGAACTTGACCAGGTTCACTAGAACTAGAAGGAATTCTGAAGACAACCCGACATCCATCCACTGCAGGACAAACTCAGCTAAAGGGGAAGGAAATGGTGGTGTTACAACATTGTTTCAATCCAAAAGTGCTGCAAATTCCCTTCTGGCCCTACTTGCTGAAAAAAGGATCTATCTTTTGATGTATTTTGAGCTACATAAACTGCTCCCTAGAAGGCAATAATAAAGAGTGCGGGTCGATTGACCAAGCTGCTATTTGATCTATCACACTCTTCTTAGCTGTTGCTTACAACTGACTTGCTCTCATATCCCTTATCTTGCTATAAACTGCCACATGCATTGAATTCACATTTTTATGAATTCGCTAAGTTTGCCTGGAACGAAACACATTGCAGATGTAAAACAATGTCAGATGGGTTGTATTAAGTTTGCCACAAGACAGCAACAACAGAAAACCCTCCAAAAATAAACAGGCAACAGTTTAAAATTAAGAGAGCTCCCCAAACTCACAGATGCAGAACATCCACAGGTTCGTCACTACTATAAAATTGTTTATCACATCGGCATGGAAGAATTTGTACCCTAAGACTTTACACAATAATGTAGAATAGTACATAATTTTTATTCCCTACAGAGAAGCCATGGAATTTTATTTTAAAAAGGTAAAACCAGCATAATGAAGCTTTTTTCAGCATGATTTTAAAACAATGGCATTGCAGCTTTTGGACAATCCTATGTCAGAATCTGAAAACAGCAGCAACCCTCAGCATTTGTATGCAACACCTACCCAATTCTTCCTCCAGGTGAGTTATGGATCTTCCATTATCCGTGAGAGCCTTGAACACTGCAAGCCGTTCATGAAGATCTTCGTTAGAAGGATAATCCTTGATAACCTTAAAGAAATGTGCTCTGAGGATTCCTAGTCTCTCACCCTGAAAGGAGAAAGAATTATAGTGAGAGACACAATAGCAACTGAAAACGAGACTTATTACAGACCATGAATAGGAAACTATAAGAATGTTCTTCACACTTTAAAAGCGAACTTTTCCCCCCTTGGGCTGTGTTAGTGTCTACTGAAAATCTTGCCATGGTCTGTTGGGAAGGCAGTCAGTTCCCCTTGGCCTCTTACAGACATTTATCAAGCTGTCACCACTGACCCCAGACAGCTTTTCCAACATTCACCAGGCCCAGAACCCCAGAGATGCGGAAAGTGGGCCATGTAGCAACAGCCAGACCACTAATTCCAGGACTTGAAAAGGAAATACTACAGACAGCACTGCTCAGTGGGATGCTGTAGTAGCTTGAAGATTCATAATGAGCTTGACTTGATCAGACTGAAGAAAAAGGCTCATGTACAAAATTTGCCTCGATGCTTGGCATACCTGCCATAGCATGGATGCTGCAGGTCAGGATTAAGGTGCTTGACACAGCTGTCTAGATTATACAGTGCCTGCTGCATTGTGCTTGAATTCAGCCACTGCAATCACTCCCCCTTTTCAGGAGTACAAAATTCCTCCCAAATTAAAAGAAAAAAAAGGTTAAACTGAAAGTCAAGAGAATTAATCAAACCGAACGCTAGGCTTTTCCTGTTCACTGCGCTGGACTAAAATAAAGAACGAGAAGAATTTAAATGGCAGGAGGCAGCCAGCCAGTGCTATTCATCTTCCTCCATGCAAGCCCTATTTGGAAGGGGGAGGCTTTACCTGTCCTTGAATGATGGCCTTCAGCAGGTGAAGCACAGCATGCCTGGCTTCTGCT
Organism: Mauremys reevesii; assembly: GCF_016161935.1. NCBI lineage: Eukaryota > Metazoa > Chordata > Testudines > Geoemydidae > Mauremys > Mauremys reevesii. The sequence continues at coordinate 81,689,140 of NC_052632.1, read as the reverse complement.
GGTAGCTCTGGCTGCAGCATATCAGCTACCACTTTCCATATTGCTTCCACCGCATGCTGTAAGTGGACACAGAAAGCAACAGCACAATTTATTAGATAGCTATCGTTAGCAGAGTTAAGCTTCTTCTAGGGTCTTCCCCCTACGATGCAGTCACTTCTTGAATTGGGACAAGTTACACTGAGAAAAGTTAACAAGATTCATGACTCCTAGCTTCCTAATGCCCTCCTCCCTGAGTGCTACTTCCACCCACCTCTCTTATAGCCAGAGTGGAATTTGTGAGCCACATCTGCCCAGCAAAAGTTGGCCTACACATAAACAAAATGACTAGACTGGCTTCATTCATACCATTAGCTATTTCCATGCAAGTCTCTGTGTGGATGCTTTTGCTTTGAGTTTAACCAACATGACAATCTGATATAATGAGCATCTAATGCAGAGACTTGCACAGAAATAATTAAGAGCGTGAATTAAAGGGGATTTAAAGTTATTTCAGTGCCTGTTTGTTCGTAGAGCAACTCTAGGTCAGAGGGAACTAGTGGACACTTCCCTGCAGGACTGTAACAGCTACTAATAAGGTCAGGTCAAGAGCAGAGTCCCACCACCCTACAACAGGTGTAATAACTTTGGTGTCTTCTTTTAAGCACCTCTTCAACTACTTGTCCTGGAAAGCCTTTCAGTGCTGCTCTCTCAGCTTTGCTTTGGAGGGTGAGCTCTTTGTCATACAGTTTATGTTTCCACTGTTAAATCAGACTAATACAAATTCATAGATTCTAAGGCCAAAAGGGACCATTGTAATCAACTCATCTAACCTCCTTCATAATACAGGCCATAGATGTTATTTGAAATAATTTGGCGTTGAACTACAGCCTGTCTTTTAGAATAAGACTGAATTTTGATTTAATAATTGCCAGTGATGGAGAATCCTCCACTGCCCCTATTAAATTGTTCCAGTGGTCTTTGCAGCAGGGATCATTAATTTCTTATAGGTTTGTGCAGCACAACAACAATGCAAGATATAACTTTCTGGATTACAACAATTATAACAATGTTAAGGTAGGCCAAATTACCGAAGCGTCTTGTGACAAGAGAAGTCAAAGGCTGTTGCTTACATCTTACCTCAGTCCTCCTAACATTTACCCTACACCTGACAGCAAACATACCTCTTCAAATTTTTTGGTTTTTGCTACTTCACAGATTTGACCAATCGCTCGTATCCGGTTATTTAATCCACACTCTACGCTCAATTCCTGAAAAGAAGAATGGAAATAATTAAGATAATCCAGGCTCTGCCTTTCTTCATGAGAAACATCCCTCTCCATATCTCTCAAAATGACCAATTGGATCATTATAAAATTTGCTCCACATTGTCTAAAAAATATTTTAGAGCCTAACCATTAGTCGCCCCCCCCCAGAGATGCACTCAAATGAAGCTGTAACCAACATCAGCAGGTTAAAGCTCATGTAGAATGATGACAGAATGAGGGGGAAATGGAAAGTGTGCTCTAATTTAGCCTAATATAATTGCACTTTACATGACAAAGCACCTTTCAGCCAGGCATCTCAAACTACCCAGTCATGTTAACTAATTAAGACTTGGCAATTCTATGAGGTACATAACCTTACCCCCATTTTATCTATGATTGACCTGAGCGACAGGTAGGATAAGTGAATTGCCCTAGGTCACAAAAGAAGTCAGTGGCAAAGCTGGAAATAGGACTCAGGAGTCCCGTTTCCCTGTCTCCAGCTTTAACCACCAAATCACGCCCCCCCCCCTCCATTTTTGTGCCCATTAATCTCAGCTCATACTCTAAACTCAGTCCTCAAACCTTATGACAATTTACCTTGAGTATTTCCGCAGTGATGATAAACTCTGTTTGCTTGCCCTCTGATGATTTGGAACTAGGCCGGGATGGTCCCAGACCTAAGAGGCTCTTAAACTTCTCCTTTAACCCAGGATCCTTGTTTTGCTGCTTCGCCATGGTTGACAAGAAAGCACCAAGAGGCCCCTGCATGCATAAAACAGTTCTATATAGAGAACAGTAGACTGAACCTATGAACCAGCAAACGCTGGAATCATCTCACTTTTCAATGGGATATTTACACACAGCTCTACTGTCGCAAGTCTTTGCAAACAGGCCAAGGAGTGAACTCCCTTCAGATCAGGGAAGAGAGACACTGGCAGGTGCAATGCTGCCAGGTATGTGAGACGTTTGTGCCACTGTAACCATTGCTGGAACATGGAGCCAGCTAGGGACTTCCTTGTCTGGGGCAGCACTTTGCCAGAGGGCTGTATGTGCAATAAAGCAGCACCAAATGCCTGACATGTCAATTTTAAAACTGCTGAATTGTTTTATTTTATAGGAACTCATAAGGTGTTTTGCTCCCAGGCTAAAAATCTTGTATAAATTTCATCTCAGAGCAAATTTTGAAAGTGGCTATAAATGAAAAAAGGAGGAGTTATCACAAAAGTGTTAAACTAATTAAATATTACATCACACTAACTACAGGGGGTGTTAGAGGGAAACAAGGAGGGTGAGGATAGCTCAGTTTGAGCATTGGCCTGCTAAACCCAGGGTTGTGAGTTCAATCCTTGAGGGGGCCACTTAGGGATCTGGGGCAAAAACTGGTCCTGCTAGTGAAGCCAGGGGGCTGGACTCGATGACCTTTCAAGGTCCCTTCCAGTTCTAGGAGATAGGTATGTCTCCAATTATTTAAAAAAAAAAAAAAAAAAAAAAAAAAAAGATGGGTCAATCTCAACCAAAAACAGCCAAGGCCTTCAGATGCCATTTCTCCCACAAAACAGGCTCCCATTAGACCAGATACAGCTTTAGTGGCTGCTACAGGAATACTGCAAGTGCTAAATAAATATACTCTTCATCACATATGCCTCCTTTTTGTGAGAAAGAGGGTCCCACCTCCACAATGGGCCTGCTGTCCCCTCAGTACTGGGAACAAGTTAATCCCCAACATCCACCATATGTATTTTGTGCAGGATCCCTTTATAAGTCCCTCACAGCCCCAATATCTCACATATCTAGGTGGGGTTCCCTGTAGAGTTCCCACTCTCCCCCCCACTGCACATATCCCAGCTCCCTAGAGGGACAGGCCCCTTCCTTAACCCCTCTCCCACATAATCCCCCATCCTATCTCCACCAGAATGGTCCCCTACACGTCCACTCCCTAGTACCCACATAGCCCAGCTCTCATGGGAAGACCACTGCCTAACCCCCTCCAGTCCCTAATATCCCAGCTACTTGCAGGGGATCCTTGGACAATTTCCCCCAGAAAAAGCTCACCGCCTCCACGGGTGGCCCTGTGTGACCCCCAGGTACCCACCCCCCAGCTGCTCACGGGGGGGGGGGGGTGCTCCCATAACAACCCCCCCCCCAGGGGACACCCTCTTTATAACCCCCCGTGCACCAAGCCCCCCAGCCCATCTGGGGGGTGACCCCACATAACCCCCCAACCCCCATAGGGGAGACCCTCCCCCAGCCACACCCCCATACCGCCCGCCCCGCTCCCCGGGCCATACCCGCAGCCGGGCCCCGGGGACACTCACCCCTCCAGCCAGCAGGCCCAGCCCCCTCACCCCGCACACAGCTCCCCGCCCACTCCGGCCGGATGGACCCGCCCCTTCCGGGTAAGGCGGGCACGTGACTGCCGCGCGGCATGCTGGGGCTTGTAGTCCAGGGGAGCCATGTGCGCGGCAGCCCCGCATCCCCCGCGGTCTGGGGGCAGCGGCGGGAGGATGGTGACCAGGCAGCTAGGCAGGGCCGCGGCGGCAGCAGCAGCAGCAGCAGCAGCAGCAATAAGTACGAGGGGGTCAGAACCCAGATTCCCCCTCCTTTGCGGGGCTCCCCCAGCACGAACTGGGGCTGAGGGAGAGTGCAGTGGGGTGCATGGAGGGGGAGGGGCTGGGAGAGATGGGGGAGGGGCTGGGAGATGGATGTGGGGTGCATAGAGGGGTGGGAGATGGAAATGGGGTGCATGGCGGGGGAGGGGCTGGGAGATGGATGTGGGGTGCATAGAGGGGTGGGAGATGAAAGTGGGGTGCATGGAGGGGTGGGAGATTGAAGTGGGATGCGTGGAGGGGGAGGGGCTGGGAGAGGGAAGTGGGTGCATGGAGGGATGGGAGATTGAAGTGGGGTGCATGGACGGGGAGGGGCTGGGAGAGATGGGGAGGGCTGGGAGATGGATGTGGGGTGCATGGAGGAGGAGATGGAAGTGGGGTGCATGGAGGGGAGGGCTGGGAGAGGATGGAGGGGAGGGGCTGGGAGATGGATGTGGGGTGCATGGAGGGGAGAGGCAGGGCTGAGAGATGGAAGTGGGGTGCATGGAGGGGAGGGGCTGGGAGAGGGAAGTGGGGTGCATGGAGGGATGGGAGAGGGAAGTGGGGTGCATGGTGGGGGAGGGGCTGGGAGGGAAGGGGGAGGGGCTGGGAGATGGATGTGGGGTGCATGGAGGGGGAGGGGCTGGGAGGGAAAAGTGGGATGCATGGGGAGGGGGGGGGAGAGGTGGGGAAGGGGCTGGGAGATGGATGTGGGGTGCATGGAGGGGAGGGCTGGGAGAGCTGGGAGGGAAGGGGGAGGGGCGGGGAGATGGATGTGGGGTGCATGGAGGGGGAGGGGCTGGGAGAGGTGGGGAAAGGGCTGGGAGATGGATGTGGGGTGCACGGAGGGGGAAGGAATGTGGGTTTGGAAGAAGATCCGACATGAGGGGTAACTGGCTGTGAGGGGATGTGAATTTTGGGGGAGGGTCTCCCCTCCTGGAGCTGCTGCCTGCACCCACCTACCCCCGGGCCCTGTGCAGTCGCTGTTGTGGGAGTGTTGGCCCAGCTAATCTAACTCTGAGCTCCTGCATCATATTGGCTACCGCCGCATCAGTTCACCAAGCCCATCCCCAGCCAGGAGGGCTGGCATAGATAGGGTGACCAGACAGCAAGTGTGAAAAATCGGGATGGGGTTGGGGGAGTAATAGGAGCCTATATAAGAAAAAAACCCAAAAATCGGGACTGTCCCTATAAAATCGGGACATCTGGTCACCCTAGTTGTAGACCCCACAGTAGGGGACATTAAACTGCCTCTGCCCCTGGCATGACCCAGGAGACAAGCCTGCTCCAGCGTAGCCCTGCACTGGCAGGTACCTGAGATAAGTGCTGCAGTGGCTCAGAAGGCAGCCCTTTGCATGTGGTCCAGCCCTGTGCAGAGGCGAGAGACATGTGATTGCATGTCATGCTGTTCTGCTGTGTGTGTGCACTGTTACATGTGAAAGGGGCCGTTTTCCAATAAGTTCTTATACACTGGAAAACTTGCCTTATGTGTATGTGGTGAACCTGGTTGTGTTCCTGATGGGAGGGCTTGGGGGACAAGCAGGGGAGTGATGGAACCTTAGCCTGACTTTAGGCTGCATGGCTCCGCTGTATTGGTGTAGGGAGGACCTTGGCCCTGACTATTCCAAAGGCTGTGGTCTGAAAGTCCCTTTTTCACCTCTTTCAGGAAGTCGGGCCCATAGCACAGCACCCGTCCCATCAAAGAGCAGCAGGAAGGGGAAGAAAGTCAATGTTCTGTATGACTCTTTGGAAGGAGGCATTGCTGAGAAGGAGGAGACTGACTCCAAGAAGCTGAAATGGGAGCCAGGGAACTGGAGGCAGCAGCTGGAGAATATCCGGGAAATGAGGCGGAATAAGGATGCTCCTGTGGATCAGATGGGGGCTGAGAAGTGTTTTGACAGCAGCGCACCTCCAGAGGTAAAGCAGGCAGCTTACCATTCAATCTGAGAGCGTTAGCTGAGCAACAGATGATACTGTGCAACTTTCTCCAGCTGTAGAGCTCAAACTTCTTCATGCTGGAGGGCAGGTACCCTACCCTAGTTTTACAGCAGTTCCACGATTTGCCCAGGAATGTGTGTTTGAAAGGTGTGAGAGCTATAGGCCGTGAGAAATGGTGTAAATTCTGCTGGTCACTCAGAGAGTGGTTTATCTTGCCGGATGAATGATATGTTCTCCTTGGCGGCTCTTTACTGGGCATCAAAGATGAAGAACTGAGATGAAGAAGGGCTGTTCCATGGGGTGCTCTGTCATCCCATTACCTGAACTTGACCATCCCTTTCATCAGCCCTGATCTTGATGCCTCTGTTTTGACCGTGAGCGAGAAGAGACTCTCCCTGGTGGAAACCAGTATGATGAAGGGTTGCTGTGCTCTGACTGTGCTACGGAGGCTTAATCCTTTGGTCTGGAGGCCCAGTGAGAGCTAGTGGCAGGTTACTGTAAGCTAAGGGGTGGGCGCTGTTTCAGTGGGGGGCCAGCGACACAGAGTTCAGCTGGGGATCCATGCTGTTCATTTTGCTCCTCATAGCCCTGCACACAAACAAACCTTGTATCCCCTACTGCTGCGTGGTAGGAGAACATGTAGACACACAGTGAGATAATTGCATCCTACAACCATGTGCTTGAAGACACATCCAACAAAGGCCAATGTAGGCAGCCCCACCACACAGAGCTAAGTATTTAGCAAGTCAGAAGATGAGAACTGGGGGAGGGAGGCTTGTCCTCACTTCTTGTTCATTCTGCCTCTACGAGCATCTGTCCTTGTTCATTCTCTAATAATATGTTAAGTGTTAGGAACCCTAGAGGGGGAAAAGACACACCAAAGAAAAGAGTTTCAGCAGCTGTGTGGATGCTGCCTTCCCCTCAAGTGAAATGTGTGGTGAAGGAGCCTGGCTCTGGAGACGTGCTATGGAACAACAGTGTGAATTTCCCCAGCTGGTCTCCACTCAGGCAGCAGCTCCGACATAGGGAGAGAAGTGGAGTGGCCAGCAGAGCTGTGCAAAACAGTCCTGATCTGGAGGTTCATTTTTCACTCAAAACTTGAACCAGATTTTGTGGAGTTTAAGGCCAGAACGGACCATTAGATCATCTCACCTGACCTCCTGCATATCCCTGCTAATTAATTTCACCCAGTTACCCCATACTGACCCCTTAATTTGGGTTAGACTGAAGCATGTCAGTCCTCAGGAGACTGAACTGTTGTGTGCCAAAGGCAGAGAATAGGAGACCGAGGTGCCACCACGAACATGCTAGATGCTTTAGATGGCTAGAAACTGGTCCCTGGTGCAAGTAACTTCTAGTCTGCAGCCCACAAACACTGGGAGCGTGACAGTCAGGGGTAACTGGGGTCAAAAAAGAACTGGATAACTTCATGGAGGATAGGTCAATCCATAGATATTGGCCAAGATGGGCAGGGACTTAACCCCACACTTGAGACAACTATAAACCTCTGACTGCCAGAAGCTGGGAGTGAAAGACGAGTGGATCGCTGCATAACTGCCCTGTTCGGTGCACTCCCCTTGAACTTCTGGTACAGGCCACTCTCAGAGACAGGATACTGGGCAAAATGGATCATGGTTCGATTCAACATGGCAGCTCTTATGTTCTTAATGAAGAGTGACATATGCCACATACGTGGTTTTTATTAGTGACAATTTTTTTTTTTTTAATTTAATCTTAAATGGAGACACTTGCTGATGGGAAGATTAAGGTTTGTGAGCCAGGGAGCAAGGTGATGTTTGGTTTTGAGTGGAAGACATGGAAAAATATTCTGGTGGTCTCTGCCAATTGTTGTAGGCTGGTGGCTCATAAAGGCAGCTCCAGAAATCCCTTTGGGAGTCATGGATAAGTCATATCTAGTTGATTGGTCTCAACAGCCTCCAGTGAAGGGAACAAGCATTAAGAGGAGCCGGGAAACCCACCTCTTCCCAAAATAAATCAATGTGAGCTTTACTAATGGGATTCTCTCAGCATAATTGCTGATTGTTACACCCGTTTCTAGCAGGGAACTACAATGAGGCATCTCGTGTAAAGGTGACTTGCGAGGACAGGGAGGGAAGGAAGTTGTGTGTCCCCTTTTCCTCTTCTCTGTTGGTTGACGGCAGCCTGCAGGTCTGCACACACTGATGCCCTAGTTTAATGCAAGTTCTAAAGTGACTTCGGTTAGACCAGTGCAAAGGCTGGTTGGATGCTCTTATTCTAGGTTAGCTGAAGTTCATAAGGGGCAGCTTTAAGAAACTGGAATAAGCCCCTCCAACTAAATTAAGAGCATCCACCCAGGAGTTTGCAGCAATTTAAATATGTTTAAAAACTGATTTCAAGTTAAACTGGTGCCACTGTCTCCAGTAGAAAAGGCCTAAGTGGGTTATAGGCAGTTGCCCTCTCCCCTCAGCCCAGGAAGGATTAAATGCCTCACCCAGATTCTGTCCAGGCCCTTCCTTCAGGGCACAGTTTATTATGCCAATACTAAATTTGCAGAGTAACACAAAACCAAGCTGTTCCCCTGCGCAAAACTGGCTGCAGGGGCCCAGAGGCCTTTCTCCTTGGGTCTCTTCCTCCTGCTGCAGGGCTTGTCGCTGGAGCCAACCTGCTTTCTGCAGTTTCTCCTGGGCTGAGCTCTTTCAGCCTTTATAGGAAGCACCCGGGGGCCCCCTTTCCAGCTGGGTCTGATTATCCCTTTTACCAGGCCCAAACCCTTTTTCTTAAAGGGGCTCTGCCTCAGAACAGGGCTGGCTGGCTGGCTGGCCCCATTACCCCTAAAGGGACAGACCACCCAGTTACACACAGCCACAAAGGAGTCTTGTACTGGTTTAACTAAAGACGTGTGAGTTTGGACCTAGAGCGCTCAAGATCTTACAATAATAGACTGGCCGTGCCCTTTGTGCTTGACTGAGTCTAGGCATGTGGTTTGGGAGAGCTCTCGGCCTGTAACTGCAGAGGCACAGGTGTTGGTTGGCCCTCTACCAAAGGAACTTTTGATTCCATGTCTAGATATTTGAGTTAGATAGTAACAGAGTTTTAAACAGTCTGTGTGCAAATCCCTTCTCAGTTGTGCTTTTTTCTTAGATGGCTTATCTGATGATGTAATCCTGCCAATTCTCCCATCAGCCACAGTTTTGCAGGATCTAAAGAGCAGACAAGACTTAAATCTTTAACACAAAGAACAAAGCAGAATTTTGGTGGGGGGTAGGGAGGGGGGCAAAAGGAAACTTTCTAGGCTGCTTTTATGCGCTATAAAGAAGTAAAAAAGGACACAGATCTAGTATTTCTCCCCCTTAGTTCACCATTAAGAAAACACTTGTTTAAAAATGCAGGCGTGCTGGGAATGGTGCTGTGCTTCCCCAAGTCGCTGGCACGGAATCAGAGGCCCAGAATGACGCCGGCCTCCAAAGGGAACATCTGCACACGTTTGCATCGGTACAAAAAACAAACCGTGATGGGAGGCTGCAGGGAGACTCTATCAAATGGCATTGTTTGTGCGAGAACATTTAGATAAAGGGCAGGCTGACTCTGGTGATCTCTGCAGAACAGCTCGAGCAACATATACTTGAGCAGACCACAGGGCTCCAAAGGGAGGCTATTGAAGATGCAAGTGGGTAGATTTATTTGACATATTGCTCTTGTAATCTCTGGCCCCGGACGGGGGTCGTGTCCTAGTCTGAAATCCCTAGTGAAAATGGTTAGCTTCTGCTTTAGTCTGCGACAGCGTGTGACGCCGTAAAGACACATCAACCAGCACAAAGTGATACTCTAGGGTTAAAGAGAACCACAAGTCATCACTGGGAAATAACTCTTTTCCCTAAGGGAATAGACTTATTCCTTCCAAGATAAAGCTAGGCATTGTAATAACCCCTAGCACAATAACCCTGGGCTTTTCCGGTTGCTGGCTAGAACTTTCAAGGGCTGGTTTTAGGGGGTTGAGGAGCCTGAATCTGGAATTGTAGCCTAAATGTTCTGCAATCATCTTAGTTGCTACACTAACCCCCAGCACCGGGTGCTTAGCTGGGAAGACGGGGTCTGCAGTGCAGAGTCACAGAGGGAAGGAAATTCTAACTCAGCAGTAAAGCAGGAAATAAAGACACCAGGTCAAATCCTGCTCCGTTACACCACAGCAACTTCACTTATTTCAGTGACGTGCCTCCGGACTCGCTGGTGTAAGATCAGAATTCAGCCAACTAGGGTATTTCTGGTGACTGTGCTGCACACTGGACTGTTCTGAGGCCTGAGTCTGGAGAAACATTCATCTCAGTGAAATGCTCTGTCCAGAGTAGTCCAGCAATTCAATGTCTCATTACATATTTGATCCTAATTTCTAAGGGCTTGTCTACATGGTGAGTTACTGTGCGGCAAGTCAGCCTGTGACCCTGCAGTGCACTAGTTAGCTGCAGTATAACGTCCCATGTGAGTGGTGCTACAGTGCGGTGACTTTCACTGCAGTGCCCATGTGGGATGTTACTGCGTGGCAAGCTGGTGCACCGTAGAGTCATGCCTTGGCTGGCCCTGCACTAACCTGAGGACAGTCCCTTAGGCTGGGACTTTCAAAGAGGCCTGTGGGAATCAGGCACCCAAATCCCATTGAAATCCAATAGGAGTCAGGTGGGTGTGACTTAGAAGCACAAATCCCATTGAAAGTCAAGGGCACGTGCTCCTCAATCATGTAGGCATTTCTGCAAATCCCAGCTCTGTCTTTCACTGTCAAGCCTGCAGAGATGCCGATTCCATGGACATGAACTCCAGCGAATTATATCATCACCCCGTTGCTTTTCTGTAAGCAGTGATTACCTAAGAGGAAAACTTGAGGGGTTCCGGGGAGACAGAAGTAGATACAATTTCTGACTCCTCTCGACTGCAATCTCTTTTATTTAAGTAATAATAAGATAAGAGCTGAGGAGAGGCCCATATGGCACATATTGATGCGCATGTCACGTGTGTGTGTGTCTCTGTACCCCAGACCCAGAACTTTCAGGCTCCCAGCCCTGTCTAGTCCAGGGTTCTCTGACACTCCATCTCCCATCTCATCCTTTAGGTGATGCGCTATCAGGTTCTGCTGTCACTGATGCTGTCCAGCCAGACCAAAGATCAGGTGACCTCGGCAGCCATGTTGCGCCTGCGGGAGCATGGCCTCACAGTGGACAATGTTCTGCAGACGGATGATGTGACTTTGGGGCAGCTCATTTACCCAGTGGGATTCTGGAAGGTGAGAGCCAAACCATAGTGGTCGTAGATGGCGGTTTGTCTAAGCAGAAGTCGAATAATGCCCCTGGTCCCCAAACTGCTGGCGTTGTCTCAGGAACATCTGAGGCACAAAGAGATGAGTCAGATCGAGGTGGTTGGATCGGCTTTTGCAAGCTTCACCCCCTTCTTCCATAAAAATTATCCAAATGACCTGTGATGGCAGTTGGGAACCACCTCTTTCGTTGCCTATTTATTTCTCTTGACTTCTCTCAAAGCAATGCCCCTTGTTGTCCCATTCATGTTCCCTACCTCTCTTACTCTCCTTTGCTACTCTCACCTCTTACACTCACCTGCTAGCGAGAATGCCTCTCTTTTCTCCCTTTATGTGTATTTCCTTTTTTTTTTTTCAGCTCACCATAGACTCTCATTTCTTCCCGCTTGCTGCAGGCAATCTGCATCATGTCCTGCTTACGAGGGACTCTATACTAATCTGCTGTAATTTGGAAGCTGTATTTTATCCCAGTTTTAGCAATCTGTATCCAGGACAAGAATGCACTCATTGGCATCATCTCAAGCATGGTTAGAGGTTAGAGCTGATCACGTTACAGCTTCTTTGTAGAATAAATCAAGGACATCTTTTGTATTTTCCTCTACAAACTCACGTCTGTTCCCTCAAATGAAGGAAATAGTCCTATTGTCTGGTACGTGTTTCTCCTTTCCATTTCTTGGATGGGAACTTAGCTCCTATGCAGTTTGCTTTCATTTCCCAGAACAAGGTGAAGTACATAAAACAGACGACAGCAATCCTGAAGCAGCAATACGGAAGTGACATCCCCAGTACCGTTAAGGAGCTGGTGAACCTGCCGGGAGTTGGGCCCAAGATGGCCCACTTGGTCATGGACATTGCCTGGAACAACGTGACTGGGATCGGTATGTTTTGCAGTGTGGAGGGCGCTGCTCTACCATGATCCGCCCACTCTTCCCAATCTTAATCTTTCCCGATCCATTGCTTGTAACGTAATAATACCTTGCTCTTATAGGGAGCTTTTCATCCATAGATCTCAATACCAGAAGGATTCTAAGGCTGGTGAAGTCACTTGGGCTAGTCGCTTATTCTGCCTGGATTTACTTATTTGCAAAATGGGTCTAATTGCTACCTCCTAGGTGTGCTGATTAAGAATGAAGGCATTGCTTAATTAATAATAACTAGGGATGTGTGGCGACTTGTATCATGCTTTAAGGTCCCCTGATGAAGAGTGCAAAGCAGCGGAGATGTAATTCCACGATACCTCTGTTAAACAACAACCTATTTTTTGTTTAAACAAATCTCACTTCGGAAACGGTTCTTTCGGGCCAGCTGGAGAAGGGACCGAGGAGGTCTGATTTTTGCAACTGTGCTTAGAAAGAGCTTAGTTGCTGATGGTCCCTGGGAGGATTTTGTTTGAAACTGGCTGTTTTAGGCTGAATTGGAATTAAGTTTAATTCCTAGCCGCAGGGTTCCTTGTGGAATTGTCAGACAAGAAGTGGCGATCCGTGTCTCTGTTTCTTTGCTCCGTTTCTGGTACTGGAAACTTACAAAAGTTGGAGGCCTAGATAGCACTGTATTCAGGTCCTGTTTCGATGTCTTCAGGCGATGGGGCTTATCATTTGAAGCCTTCTTGGATTTATAGTGGGGATGGGCCTCAGAGGCTGGGTTGGATTGGAGGGAGGTTCTGATAGCAATTGTGCCCCTTCATTTTAAAGGAACAGAATCTGGGTAAGGCAGGATTTTGATTTAGCTCATCAAGGCCAGCAGGTGGCGTTGCCATGCTAGTTTTTCTGTTCGGCTAAGACAGAGCTCCAGGTATGCATCAAGGTCTCTGGGGACAGATTAATATTCAAAGTGTGTTTGCTGCTTAATCAGAGAGAGTCATGGGAAACCTGGTAATGCTACCACCTGATGAATGACGCCTGCCTGGAGTGAAAATTCAATACCAAGTTCAACACTGGCCACAACTGTGTCTTGAAACTCGGCTTTACCAAGTGTGGTTCTTGCACTAGACTGGCAAGCTTTTGAGTCTCTTGTTCCTTCTGAACAGTTAATCCGCTGTTGGGGAGGAGGGTCTAGAGGGAGCTCTGATAGCTTTCCAAGGACTTGTAGGCACTGTTTTGATTTAGGAAGCAAAGCTGTACGCTTCCTGTTTACAGCAAGTTCCTGGGTTTTGTTCAATTAGCAACAGAAGGACCAGTCTGTCACTGCTGATCTAACAATAGTTTACTTTATGCTAAGAGCCTTTCATCTGGGAATCTCAAAGCACTTTTCAAACATTCCCTGAGCCTTCCAAACTCTTTGTGTAGCATTATTGCATTTGCTGGGGAAAGTAGGGGGCAGCGTTTGCAGCTTGCCTAATGTCAGCTGAGGCCACTGCAGGAAGAGAACCCAAAAGTCCTGGCCCCCAGTCCTGCGCCCTGACCTGCTAGATCACACCGCCACAAAGAAAACTGTTTGTGTGCAGCCTGCCGCCCCAGTCTGCTCAGAGTGACGTTGTCCTGGGGAAATCATGGCTTCCTTCAAAGCCACGTCCCACTGCTTTTGGGCCATATGTCGAGAGAGGAGCCACCTCTCTATAGCAGGGGTTCTCAAACTGGGGGTCGTGACCCCTCAAGGGGTCACGAGATTATTACCTGGGGGGTCGCGAGCTGTCAGCCTCCACCCACGCTTCACCTCCAGCATTTATAATAGTGTTAAATATTTTTTAAAGTGTTTTTAATTTATAAAGGGGGTTGCCCTCCGAGGCTTGCTGTGTGAAAGGGGTCACCAGTACAAAAGTTTGAGAACCACTGCTCTATAGCATTCTCGTAAAGTTCTTGAGATGATCAGCGACATCTCATGACTTAATAATCGTGATCCCTGCAGAGAGGGAACCCCACTTGATGCTAGCAAACCCTCAATGCAGAGAGTCAAAGGGACTTCTAGGATCAGGCTCCCAGGGAAGAACGGTCTTTTCGATTACGGGAATGTGCGCGTGTACGCACCCCTGCCTCTTCCGCCCGATTTATCGAAAGCTAATAATCATCCTTCAGGATAGAACGAAAATGGCCAAACTCCCGGCCGTGGACTTTGGGGCTTGGCGGCTGCTGTTTTTAGCCCTCCCATATTAATCCATTGGCAGTGCAGATGTCATGGCTGCAGCTGGAAAGGGCTTTGACTTCCTGTTCAGCCTGGTTTGGAGCCATTCTGAGCTGGCTCGCATCCTTTCCTGACACCCTGTCTGGCCGTAATGCTTAGACACTGTTCTGTGGCTTGGCAGGGCTCGTCTCTTACGGTAACCCTCAGCCTGGAGTGCTGCTAACCCCAGTAGATCAGCGTTGCTGCAGGGACTCCCAGGGATCAGTGGGAGTATCGGGGAGCTCGCTGCTTTGGTAAATCGGTGCACTTCTTTAGGTTCTGTACCCTGAGGTTCCTGTATTTGAAAATCCCACTCTAGCGCTTTTTTCCTTGCTGCCAACTTAAAGAATAACTTAATTCTGGGACAAAGTACATCTTAAAACACGTGTATTATTTAATTAACGCCGTAATTATTGGCTACTTAATCATTGAAATACAAATATTGTAACAATCCTGACCTTTGAGGACTGTGTAGGACGTGCGCTGGCTACCTCGGCTTCAGAGTGCTGCTAACGAAAGCCCTACATGGTCTGGACGCTGTCTGAAAGATCAGCTGTGTCCCTGGTGAGGCTGCCGTGCCTGCCATGAGATTGGCCTGGTAGCTACCAGAACAGGGAGAATGAATAACTCTGCCTCCCCCACCCCAAGATATTTAGTCGTAACTCCAAGCAAGTCTTGGTTTAATCCATGTTCTCCTAGGGAAGTGCCAAAAAGAATTGCTCTGAAATATGCCAGCAAGTAGCCCCAACACATGGGCAAGACACCAGGGACATGGAATAGCGGGGCGGTGTGAGGGGTTTCTCAGGTTGGCAGACAATTCAGAGGAAAAGGCAAAGTCTGACTTTGTGTTTATCTGAGAACTCCGGTCCAGGGTCCTTGAGAGAGGCAGATGGTCCAGTGAATAGGGCAGTGGCCTGAGAGTCGCGCTCGCCTCTGCTGCTGCTCAGCTGGGTGACCATGGGCAAGCCACTTCCCCTCGGTTTCCACAGCCACCAGGTGGGCATGACGACGCCCCCTTTCCCGTGGAAAGCGCGCTGAGCTCTATGGATGAAAAGCACCCTACAAGAGCGTGATGGCATCAGTGAGACCAGCTCATGCGCTCCTTGCCGTCTTGGGTAAGGAGTTTGGAGGTTGCCACAAATCCTCAAAGGCTAAGACCTCAGGAGTGACAACCTGCCTGTGTGCAAAGGGGTCAGATTAGTGCCTGGGATACATACAACTAAGGAAATATCTACAAGCCAACTCAAGCCCCAGATCTTGGCACTTCTGAATGGCAGACGGGGGAGTGGGGGGAAATTGTCTGTTTCACACTTTCACCATTGGCAAGACCTTGCTGTTCCTTCTTTGTGACACCCCCCGACTTACTCCAGCCATGGTACCCTGCCTCCCAGGGCCCTAGGACAGCAAAAACCCACTTGGCATCTGCCCTCAGATGGAAGAACCTCCCAATACAGGCTGGTGCATCTGCTATGGGTCCTGAGTTGACTGCTTCTTTAACTCCTTAGACCCTGCTCCCTCTTGACTCAGGCGTTCCCTCCTGATTCCAACCTCTCTGCTCCCCAGGCGTGGACACCCATGTGCACAGGATTTCTAACAGATTGAAATGGGCGAAGAAGGAAACTAAAACCCCCGAGGAGACCAGAGTTGCGCTGGAGGACTGGCTGCCCAGGTGAGGTGTCTCATGCAACGGGGGAATCTGGGCTGTTTTTCAGCTGCTGCTTGGCTCTGAAACACACACAGACACACACACAGACACACGCGCGCCCCCTTCCCTCCCGAGTACTCCCCCTCCTTGCAATCGTCACAGGACACTGCCACCTGCATTCCTTTCCCCAGTACCAGCCTGAAGCATCTTTCATTCATTGCTGTGGTCTATGGCAACAAGCGGCTGTCGCATCCAGCACACAGAACCCTGCGGAGCTGTTTCCTACCCTGCCCCATGGCATTGTCAGTGAGCCTGTCCCTCTCCTTGTCGCGGACGCAGCAGGGAAGGAAGCCTGGCATTGCAGTGCCTAGGCCTAGGCCTTGGCTGCGGGTTGTTTCTTGTTTCCTGGGGAACAGCACTAGTTCAGCTGTTTGGACAGTTCAGAGATGGCAGAGACTGTAGTCACTCCTAGGCTGTGCTGCTGGACGTGTTCCCTGCAGCGCATTCTCTACTGTCCAGTTTGGTTTAACACACCCAAGGCCATCACTTCCCTTGGGAGGCCATTCCACCAGCTAGTAGTGGTGATCTGTCTGCCGATCTCCTCAGCTGCAATGGAGTATGCCAGGGATGAACTCTGGCCTATATCTTAAATGATCAGTTAGTTTCTCTGTGTATCAGAGACTCAGAACAGGCGCTGAACAGGAAGGAAACCCCACTAAGTGCTCCAGACCAGCACTCCACTCTGTGTGCAGTGGCCTCTGGAATTTGTATGCTGCAAGGCCCAGCTACGGGTGCAGTGGGGATTTGGTGCCAGGGGGTAGCACAGCCCTATTGTGAGCTCTGGCAGAAGCCTGTCTGCTTCGTCCAGTGGTGGGACTAGCTGCGTATGTGCCTTTCCCCCGTTTACACCAGAGAGAGGAGAAAACAGAAAAGTTCCTTGGGTTGCTCCAGCCCTGGCCCCGAACCAGCATGGCAGGACTGGGCTCTGGGAAAGTCTGCGGGGCGGACGGGCGCTAGGGCTGGAATATGCCTCCAAGAGGATGAGGAGCTAGGACAGCTGAACTGTCGGTGGGAAAAGAATTAAAAACCTGAGCGGTGCTGGGCTGCTTTTCAGTCCTGCTCAGCAGCAGCATTGACAAAACTCATCTCCCTTCTGGGTCTGTAGGGACCTCTGGAGTGAGATCAACTGGCTCCTCGTGGGCTTCGGCCAGCAGATCTGCCTGCCTGTGAACCCTCGCTGCAGAGAGTGCCTCAACAGACACATCTGCCCGGCTGCGAAGAGATGCTGAGGGAATGGCTGCTCCTCCTAGAGCAACAGGGCTGCGCCGGGGTCGTGAAGCCGCTGGACTCTGAGCCCCAGTAAGACTGCATTGGAGGGGGGAAGGAGCGGGGGGAGACCTAGTGCTGCGGAGAGATGGGATGGGAATGCAGCAGCTACCCAGCAGATCTCTGAAGAGGAAAAGCTCTCTCTGAAATGCAGCCGTCCTGCTGAGTCAGCTCTGCAGGCGCAGTCCCTCGGTGTGGGTGTCTAACACAAACACTGCACAGGGACAGTGGGAACGGGGAAATGCTACACACTGCGGTGTCTGGTGGAGCGGGAAGGAGACCTCCGCCAGCTCGGTGCCTGGCCCTGCCTGGAGTCCCTGCCTCTAGCTGGTTGGGCACAGACTGGCTTAAGAGAGGTGGTTTTTTAATTAAGGTTTTACTGACAACTCTACAGCGCAGGAGGGAGCCTTGGTGGCCTCAGCCACAGCTGGAAGGCATAGAGGGTGAGCATGGCAAGGGCCAGCTGGAGGCAGGGAGGGGAGTATGGGGCAGCCCCCCACGGGGAGGGATATTACATTAAAAAGATACAATTTGGGCTTCACAAAGATGAGCCCAGCCCCCCAGACCAGGACGTTGGGGCTTCGCTGGTAGCCAAGAACGGGGGAAGCATCGAGAGCGATGTGGAGACTGGCCAGCAGGGCCGCTCTCAAGTTCAGCTTTGGCAACGCTGCCCCTCTCTGAACACTCTCCCCCCATGGGAACTCCTTGGATCTGCACTTAAAGCAAGTCTGCTGGATTTAAGTACATGCGTAAGTGCTGCGATGAGTAGCTCGGTTTCTGATCCTGGTGCTGTGTCTGCCTTTCAAAGGGTGCCGGATTGCGAAGGTGTTTTTCAAATGGGTATGAAATTTGGAGTGGTTGGGTATTTGAATTTCAGGTGTGGTGGGAATCTGTCACAGAACCACCCGTTCCAGTAGCAGCTGCGGTGCTTTGGCTTAATCAGATGATAAATATTGTTTTGACTGATCCTTCACGTGTCCAGATTTAACCCCTAAAGAATCAAGGGCCTATTGGATCGGAAACAGGAGAACACCTCAGCCATCTCTATCACAGCTGGGGGTGGGGGGAAGGAAACAGAAAATCCCCCTAAATACTGCAGGAATTTCCACAGAGGACTCCAGTGCAGAGCTGCTTGGAAGCACACTAGAGTCCAGAGTGTCAAAGAGATTTAGGTGCCTTTGAGGAGTTGGGCCCAAGCTGGGGAAAACTTTGCTACTGAAACGGTTAAGATTCCAACAACACCTTGTTCTTGCACTAGCATCGCACAAGCTTTGCCTAGCACAGGGGGAAGATCAGCAGTGGGCTGGAGTGGAAGGGCTGCTTTCTTCTGTTTGCATAATGCTGCGTAATCTTGATTACAGAGCGTCACCCACAAAGCCTACACTTGCAGTGCTCTGTCCTGACCTGGCTGGGCTCTGTGTCTCAGGCATAAGCGCTGCAGGTTGGGAGTTTCGGTCTCTGTATTAAAGGTGGGGACATACAGAGAGGGAAATCGGGCTTGTGCTTTTTTTGTGTGGCTTCATTCTAATGTTTAAAGGATGTCTGTAAAGTTATGCTCCCCCCCGCCCCCCACACCAGACACTGAAGTCTCATCTACACTGAGGCCTACTTAGAACTGGAGCAGTAGCGGGTGCATAACCTCAGAAACCCCGAGGAAGAGAGCTGGTTGAGAGAAGTGATTTTTTTTTTTTAAATAAACTTTTAAAATGTTTAGTTTATGCCTCTTTATCTCCAACACTTGGGCAAAAAGTTCTTTGTGCTAAAGATTCACCATACCCAGCTTTTTCCAATTAAGGGTTGAGAAATATGGATTTCAGAGTCATGAAATGAAGCCAATACTAGACATTCCTAAATTTAAAAAAGTAGTAAACCAAAATCAAACCTTTCAGGCCCCCTTATACCTCCAAGAAGCTGAAAAGGGCACCAACAATTTTCTTCTGTTGCAAGTCCCCGTTCTAAGCAACGACACCTATTAACCCATTGCAGAACTGCAGAGGCTGTTTGACCCACTCCTCTAACCAGCCAGGGGAGGGAATGGAATTGAATCTAACACACTTGTGCTGCCTTTCTGACACTCTGTACAACACCAAGACTGAACTGAAGAACAGACTAATCACCCTTTTAAGCTGTACATGGCAGAACAAAGTTTATTATTGACATTACAGTATACATTGTCTTTACAATGCAGATAACTTTATACTTGTATTGGTTTTTCAAGTTAAATGTACAGAAACTGAATAATTATTATTACAGAGCTACTAGATGTCAGAAATAGCGATAAGTGCTTTAACCATGAGCCGTTTCCATGGACTATGCAGCGATAATTTTAAAAATCTTATTGGTACATATTTGCATACCTGATTTATTTTGATCAGCATTAAAAAGAAAACACAACCATGCTATTTTCCCCTCGACTACGTTGGTTCTGTCTTATGCAAGTAACATGGTATTTACAGGCTTTTCGAGAATGACTTCCTTGTTCGCGACACTGTATTTTAACACCTACCTTGCAATGTAACTGGGAGGTTTTACCCCTAGCAGACTCACACACTGTCTCTGGCTTAGTTGGAAGTGCAGGGATTGAAAGCAATCTGCATATCATGAGTGTAAGATTCTTTTGTTACTGATTTCTTAGAGCAGCAACTGTTTGTGGTGGCTAACAGCAAGCAGCCCCCCCCCCCCGGCCATCACATTTTCTTTTGGAACACGCAAGGTAAGAGGCCAATGTGAGACTCCTGTAGGGAAGAAAAAGCTCTAAACTTCTTACTAACCCTTTCCAACCTGGTGCCAGTCCCAGGGTTTACAGCCAAACACTTGCAGAGATTTCTTTCCAAGATCCTATTTGCATCCATTTGCCCCACTAACACTGTACATCCTCCCTAAAAGAAAGCGCAGCCAAAAGCCCTGTCTTCAGTATGGTCACAGCCTTGCACTTCACTGGTCCCTGCAAAGAAGCCAAACACCCCCTCTGCCCCGTCCCCACCCTCCCCACTGTGCTGCGATACATCCATCTACTGCAAGGAACAGTAAATGTTATAAGGCACCTTTTTTAGCTCAGTATTACGAAAAATACACAGAACCTTAACAAGACCATAGTGCACAAAGTCAAAGGCCACTTGTTCATTATACAGAGTCTAAGGGTAACCTGGGGCAAAAAACCGGAACCATGTGCTTGATCGTAAATACTATTGCAAATCTTACATTCTTGCCCTAGTGTGTCGTTAGCTGGGGGTGGGGAGTGGTCATTTACCTAAACTGTCTGCTCTGCCCATCCCCCACCCCACCTGCTTTTTTAATACTATTTTTGCCATTGTTACAAAATACATGTCAGCCAAAAAGGCTGTTTTGTTAGCTTTCGGTAAGAAGGCAACGGGAATCGTCCCGCTCTCTACGGCACGGATCCAGCCCCAGTGCAATTCCACTGCCTGGAGGCCATTAGTACATGTTTAATTTAATCTTCGTTAGTGTCTCTCATTTGAAGCCAGAGGTAAGTAGAGAAGATTTTATACTAGTTTAGTGCTGGCGCTGTAGGATAGCTTTCATGGGACATTTCATGGAACGCTCTAACATTGAGAGCAGGGTGTTTTCAAAGAGGGGCCCAGCAGATAGTATTCCGGCTTCCTATAAGACAATCCACATGCCAGATCACATTGCTACAAGGCAGAGAGTTTGCTTGTTATTCTTCCAGGTTGGCAATGCAGCTGGTGAGAGATCAGCAGGGAAGTGTGAGAGGTTTAAATCCTGAGTCAGAAATAGCAAAGCAGGTTCGGGTTGGGGCCTGTTCTGAAGCCAGCGTCTGAGTGGACGAGCCGCCGCTGGATTGCTCCTGCTTGAAACCCTGTTTTCATGAGTGCCTCTCAAAGCAAGGTCTTCAGGGATTTCAGTTCCCAGCTAATGAGACACTCGATGTGCTTCTTTGAAGTCCGCCTGAAGAGCCATGTTTCCAGTGTCTCATTAAGTTTGTTCTCGCAGGGCTTCCAATAGCGATCGGGGACAGAAAACCTTGCGTGTGGATGTGCTAACAGGAATCACAGACATTCCTTTATTGTCAGGGGGAGGGCAGCTTATTTCCCTCCTCTCCTGCCATTTCATCATGCACATCTGAGGCTTGGGTTATTTGGGCTACTTGGTTTTGTGGGAATTTTTTTTGTTTTTAAGTCCTACCATCTTCTCAACACCCAGAGTTTGTTTTGAGGGGAGGCGGGGGTGGAGCACAGAAGGGAAAAGGTTTGCTGAGAAAAGGGCTTTTATTGCACTGGTTAAAGGGATCCCGGGGGGGAGCGGTTCCAGCATTAATGAGAAACAGATGGGGAATTTTCTTTTTTACACCAAAAACAAACAAAAAACCCCACCAACCCTTCTAAATCAATAGCGAAGCCAACAAGGGAGAAATGTATCGCCACTGACCAATCTCCCACCATGTGAGTACTGAACATTGTCGCTCAGAGTGGGATTTTTTCGTATTTTTTTTTTAACAAACTAGATTATTTTGAATTGAAACAAACGAGAGTTTGCAGTTTGGGAATGCATAATATCCCACCGGGGATTCTGCAGCGGGGGGAAGCTCAAAATAGTAAAAACCAAAATAAAGCAGGTAAGAAGCAAAGCTGAAATCTTCCCAGTCTTTCTTCAGCAGCAATGTGGGAACCGCAGGCAGCCGGGTGTGTGCTGGGAGGAGCTTTGGTCATCTTTCTACTGGAATCACTTGTCCATAAACGACCCTTTTTAAAAATTTGCCTTGCAAAAAGCGACCAATAAAGAGCAGAGCACAAAGCGTCTTGGGTCGACAGCCAGGAATGGGGCTGGTGCGCGTTGGAGATGTTCAGTTTGGAAGGTGGGGAAAAGGGGAAGAGCTGCCGTCCCAGCTCAGAAGTTGCTGAAAATCTCCCGTTTCTTGTTCCAGTCCATCTGCGGAGCCCTCTTGTTCACCCGCTTGGCGCGCGCTTTCTCCTTGGCCTCTGCCGCAGTCGGGCTCAGGTTCAGGCCACTTTCCTCAAATGGGTCCTTCTTCTCAGACTCTCCCTCCTGCAAAGAGGAAGAAGACATGAGAAGCTTTCCTGTTACGGTGTATTGTGGTGTACTATGCTGGGTGGTGGAGCTGTGCCCATGGAGTGAAATGGGCATGCTTGGGTGCAACAGTGCCCCCTGCAGGAAGACAATGGGCTGACTGGGGTGGGTGTATGTGTGTCTGATTACATCCCCTGCTGGATGGCACATCAGGCCTATGCCTATAATTGTGGCCTCTAGTACCTCATCTACATAAAACCTTCCAGAGAACTAGGGCAGATTCTCCTTAAGGGCATATGATAAGAAGCCCGTGTTTGTGGAGCAGACCATCGAGTTTGTCATGTTTGTGGTTTAAGTGGCGACCAGGGTGTCTTTGTGGCCAGAGATTTAATTACAATATTGGAGGGGAAAAAATGCCCTGAAGAATGTGTTGCTGCTGTTACTGGAACTGGAAAAGCAGAAGCATAAAAATGCGGTGCCATTGCCAAAGGTGAGACGGAACCATGTTTGGAAACACAAAATTAAGCCCCTAGTGGCAGTAAAAGCTTTTATAAGAGGAAGCAAGATGGAATAACGGTGAGCTTTGTGGAAGCACAAACTTGCTCATTACAGGGGGGAATGTTTAACTGAGGCCCAGAACTGAGTTGCTGATTCGGTTACATTACGGGCTTGGTTCACTCTAGCTCTGATGTTCAGGGTGGAGGAGAACCCTCGCTGGTTTTTTTTCAGCTAGATGGCTTTAAAAAGGCCACACCTAGCACTGCATCTCAAAGCCACCAGGTGTTACAATGCAAATATTTGCTTACAGGCGACTGAGTTCTGCCCACCCGTAGTGAGAATAGCACCTTGGGAGCTGCCCAATAAAAAGCATAACAATCCAACATTCTTTTTGCCAATTCAGTGCGATATCTAGGAGAGCTGGGTCCAATGTGTCTTGTATGAAACTTGATTCGTAGCGTCCTCCTCATACTACTGATGGCTGCCACCTCAATAAACACTCTGAGCAAAACCCCAGTGGCCTGTAAGTTCATCTCAGCCCTCTTATTTCTGTAATGGGCAAAAGCTGGACTTCAAATCCTTAGGGAACAATTAATATGCAGGATGAAGTGCTTTCAGCTAAATATCTATTAGTCTTCTGAAGAGACATTTTCCTGCAGGCCTTAAATTGCATTACTGCACTTCCATCTTCATGCTAAGCACAAAGATTATTTAATTGGGACTCAGAGTCCATTAACTTGCACTGGCAGAGCTTTGGAGCACAAGAAAGTATCTTTTCTGCTATGACATCTTTAATTGGAACGTTCATATAATAGACGGGCTGTATATGGAGCTTAATTTAAAGCTTACTGCTTCAGTAATCGCATTTGCATCGAGTAGGTTTTTGTGAGAGAACCAGCATTCGGGAAAGAGCTACAAAGTGATGCTCAAATGTTGGCAAGACATTCACATTTTCAGCGCTGTCATAAAAGCATGAAGTTCTTAGATGGAAAACAGGGCTAAAGGCCTGATTCTTCATTGCCTTGTGCAGTCATTTACACCAGGAAAAAGTGTAAAGTGCCACCTAATCTGAATAGTAGTATTTTGTACTCACTTTGCCCTGCTGGAAGTGATTTCATGAGGTGCAGTAAAATGGAGAAACACGCCCTTCAAGTTTAAGGGAAGTTTTTAGAGCCATTTGTCTGCACCACTTCCACTGACACCATGCAGCTGAAACTCCAACCGATACGTCAAACGTTTGCCCCCAAATGGCAATGGCCACTTTTTTCAAACGGAGGTGTCTGAGTTAGGCACCTGAATGAAAATGGCCAGATTTCAGGGATACAGATCAACAATTCTTCTACTACTTCAGTCCCTGAAAATCAGGTCACTTTTATTAAGCGCCTAACTATGAATTCAGATGCCTAACTTTAGGCACTCACGTTAGAACACTTCGTTCATGATTTTTAAAAAACGGACTTATTTTGGGTACCTACATTTTTAGACATGCAATTTATGACACCTTAAAGGGACCTGATTTCAGAGGGTGGGTGCTCAGTATTTTCTGAAATTTGGGGCTCATTACAATATTTCTAGTTTGGCACAAAAATCAGAGACACCCAGACTCAAGTCGCTTTTCAAAATCAGGACTTTTGGCCGATGCATTTCTTTATTGTTAGTGAACAATTCCACGGCATGACAAGAATGAAAGTTAAAGGACACTCAACTCAAAACTTTAGAAATCACTTACTTCTTTTACTAACCACATGCTAAATTAGTAAAATGAGAAGTGTTATAAATCTACTCTTTTCTCCCTTTGAAGCCATGTGTTTGCTTTTAATCTTTCATTCAACTTGAATAACGAAAGAGTGGTCAATTTCAGTGTCCTATTGGGATCCTCAGGCCCTAGCAGAATGCTACAAAGTCCAGCTTTTCAATAGGCGGAGAACTGTTTAATTTAAAAAAAAAAATCCTGAAATTTGTATTCAATTTTTTAATTCATGAAACAGGGTTTAGTCCTGTTAGATACTGTGAAATCCTTCCATGCAACTATATTTAATGTGATTATATTTGAGGCCTAATCTTAGCTGAATGTATACAGTTAGCTTAAATCTTATACCAGGCTACTGCAACGGTACCAGCAGTGGCGGATTAACAAATTTGGCGCCCCTAGGCCCTCAAAAAATCCCCCCCCCAGCTCACCTCTGCTCCCCCGCGGTAAGCCTGGGGGGCGGAGGGAGAAGGGGAGTTGTGGCGTGCTCGGGGGATGGCAACGGTGGAGCGGAGGTGAGCTGGGGCAGGGAGCGCTTCCCTGCCCGCCCCCCACCCCCAAGAGTTACTCCCTGCACCCGCCGGCCCCAGCTCACCTTTGCTCCACCTGCTCCGATCGTGCCGCTACTCACTTCTCCCTCCCTCCTTCCCTCCCAGCGCTTTTGCACAGCGAGCCTGGGAGGGAGGGAGGGAAGAAGGGGAGTTGCGGCATGCTCGGGGGATGGCAGCGGTGGAGCGGAGGGGAGCTGGGGCAGGGAGCGGTTCCCAGCCCTCCCGGGTTACTCCCCACGCCCGCGGGCCCCAGCTCACCTCTGCTCCGCCTTCTCCGAGTGCCGCTACTCGCTTCTCCTTCCCTCCCAGCGCTTTCGCACGGCAAGCCTGGGCGGGAGGTGGAAGGAGGGAAGGGAGGAGGCAGGCCGGGGATTTGGGGAAGGGGCGGAGTTGGGGAGGGGGCGTGAGCAAATTTGCTGCCCCTGCAAATTTGCCGCCCTAGGCCTTGGCCTTGTTGGCCTAGGCAATAATACGCCGCTGGGTACCAGTGAACCCTTTTAATGAGGTTACCAACTGTCTCCCTCAGTTATTACTCTACCTCTCACCTGTCCCTTGTTTTAGACGCAAGTTGACTTCTAACCTATTTTCCTTTTGGGTGCTACATAATTTCGTATAAAGCGCAACTTGTGACATTTAGTTATAGAAAGTCTTGGTTCTGCATTGTGCTTCCTAAAACTGCTGGCTTCTCTGTGTCCTTTACTGGAATAAAGAGGCTGAAAAGTCCAGATAATACAGCTGAGAAGTCCAGTTAAAGCCCTCATGCTTAACTTTACACACTGTACCACTCCTACTGACTTCACAGTGCACAAAGTTAAGTCTGTACAGGATGGGGGCCTAACTAGGTAAACAAGTAAGCAACACAACGGTGCATCAGAATCCTTGCAAAACTTGTCTGTATTAATCTGGGACATCTGCTGCCTCTGGCAGAGGCCACATGAAACCAGGAAGTTTTCCTGTACCCCTGACAAAGAGTGGAAAGAATGCACAGTTTGGACTCCAGCACATGGAGCCAGTGGTTCACTCACAAGAGACAGAAGCAATCCAAGTAATTTGAGCCTCTCAATAGTCCTTTTAAACTCCATTTAATCAAGCCCTGCACATTTTAGCTTCTGCACATCTTAAAGCAAGAACAAGTCATAGGGAACATCATGGTTTTTAGTTTCTCCCCCCCTCCCCAAAATGTAATTACATGTTTTAGTCGTGGGTTTGGGGTTTTTTCATTTGCTAGTTTTCAGTTGATTATTTTCCCTGCATTAACATTTTTTGCAATAACGTCATATTGAATTTCCCCAAGACCTTTCATCCCATGGGATCCTCGAGCTACTTCAGAAACTATAGAGATCGCTCAGCCATTATAGAAATGCCGCCATTTCTGGGTTGGAACCTGGAAGCTGTTTAACAGCTCACAACAACACTACATGCTAGTTTAGGGCAGGAAGTGAAGAAGAAATCTTGTTTTGAAAGGGTATTTAATATGCATGTTTATATAAGATGAAAAAATTTGTAAAAATGTATTTTTACCTCTGATTCCTTCTCAGGACTTTGGAGATCACTATGGGATGAAGACATGGATCCTCCATTCAGCTGTTGGAAATGGAAATGTTAACATGTACATTATATATATGTGTGTGTGTGTGCATGCATATATATATATTTTATATATATATATATATATGCATAAAGTGAGATGAAAAATGCTGTGTGGAGTTTACAGCCTTATGAGATAAGATCAGAGCCAATTCTGCCAGGTGAAGACCAATGTGTGTTTTTTTCCAAACACATGACTGGCTGCAAAACAAAGACTGAAGGGTGGAGAAAACTGTAAATTCAAGTAACAAAAAAACGCAAGTGTTTACTAGCAAATTCTACAGACGCTCTCCTCCAGTGCAGACTTGGTGGAGGCAGGGTCCAGTTACAATTCATCGGAGTCAATGGAGCTCCACCCACTTACCCCAGAGCAGAGTTTGGCCCTGTGTCTCCACTCTCATTTAGCAACTACTACTGTTCCATGCACGTTGAAGGAGCAGGAAACTAAGTAGCAGAGCAACCAGCATTGTTTTGAAGCCAGTCTAGAATTAAAACTGCAGAGGGAAGTAATCAAATTCAGTATGTGTTAATTAAGCTAAATAAGCCTCAGAACCTGCTCTGAGTCATCCCCACTCTATAGCTGGGCTAATGGAGGCAGCATCACTTTGCTCCAGATCACAAGGTGAGTCAGAGGCAAAGCTGGGATGAGAGCTCCGGAGTCCTGACTCCAGTTCCCCGACTCTGATTACAAGGTCACATGTCGTCCCAAAACAAGGTGAATTGGGATGTTGACATTGCTCCTTGGACAGATTTGCCTCTCAAAATAGCTAGATCTCTGCCATCAATCAGAGTCTATTTGGTTAACAGACAGACACTCACCTGGGTTTGTGCAGACCCGTTAGTAATAGGCTGAGGCACTCCACCTATAGACCAAGAAAAGTAAAGCCCGGGTGAATACATTTAACCCGAGACTGACGTGTCAGACAGAGCTTCCTCTAGCGTACCCACCCTGGGAACTCACCTGACTTTCCCGTTTCCAGGGTTAATGGAGTGGAGCACTCTTAGCAGGCCATATGGAGTGAGGCATGTATATTCTCCTGGAATCATAGTCAGACTGCACCCAGGCTGTTCATGAGCCTCTTCAAAAACCTATTCATTCCCTTGGGTTTCTCTTCAGTGACCCAGCTTGTTTTTAATTCCCCCCCGCCCCCCGTTTCATTTGATTTCACACCCCACCAAAAAAAAAAAAAAGTCATTTCATGGCTCATTTGGGGATGAAGTTGCTTCTTTTCTGAATCAAATACAACATTGCTAAAAAACCAGACCTGCCTTGTCTCAGAATACTCACATACCCAAGCAATATTCTTTGCTGCAATTGTCACCTTGTCAATTTCACAATAAAATGGGGGGGGCACCTGTTTTTGGAGTCATTTTGCATTTTTGTAATATCTTTCCCTGCCCTCCAATTATCCTGCACTATTAACAAAGGACAACAACTTAGATGAGCTGCCAATCAACAATTTCACATCCCTGTTAGGAAGGAAGGAACAGTACAAATGTGCCAATCACAGAATAGCCCGTATTAAATAGGTAATCCCTCTGTGCAGGCTGTAAGTTTCTTAGGCAAGGACTGGGTTGTGTGTGTGGTTGTGCAGCACGCAGCACAACAAGACCGTGGTCCCAGTGGGGACTTCTGGAGGCTGTCTTAATACAAATAATAAATATTAATAATTAGGTGCACGCACTTCATTGTATAACACACAATCTAGTCAAGCAGGAGCTAACAGTGTTCAATGCCAATGTGCCAGGGGTAAATTCAGGGCAATAAATCCAAAGTTGCCACTTCTAATACCAATGAGCTGCATCACCATGTCTGTCGTGACATGGTGCCAATGCCGAAAGTATTTCAGGACTGTTCTAAAGAGCTACAAGCCCAGCTTTCCGGACTCAGCCGAAAACAGTAGCCCTGCAAAGTCTGCAGAGTAGCAGTCAGTGACCCCCAGTGAAAGCCAGTGTGATTTCAAACACAAATCCTACTTTGAGATCTAGGGTGGTACAAAAACCCAAATTGCATTGTTGAGTGTTTTTAAACTCAATCTGTCTCTATATTAGCGGCTATACGGGCCCGATTCCTAGTGATCATGAAATCTGCAAAGAAAAGGTGACAAAACACACTCCAGTGCTGCAGTCAGAGTTCTGATGCCAGGATACGCTGCTTGAAGAGGCAACTGAACATGATGCATATCGCAGTAACACTGGCTAACATCTCCTCAAGCGGAGAACAAGGGCTTCATTATCATTTGTGCCAAGAGCAGAGTCTCTCTCGCATCATCCCGTTTGTTCCAATTTTGAATTCTGAGCATCTGACACCACTTCCCCCCCGCCCCCCGGTGGATCTTAGAATTGTTTGACCTGTTTTTTTGGACAGCTCTCTCCACTGAATACTTGAAAAAGCAAAGTGATTGCCTGAGCTAGAATTCAGTTTAGATAAGAAACAGCTGTGTTGAAAAACAGAGCTCCCCATTCAGAGAGCCAGCAAGGAGGGAAATATGTGTTTGGTGGAATGCAGAGATCTCTCCCAGCACGGGAGTCTGCAGCGCCACAGGTCAAATAGTAGATAGGCAGCTTTCTCTGCCAGTTCTCAACAGCAAGGATAATATTTATTGCACCACTTATCAGAACTATTGCTGTCCTGTGAAATGTCTTCCTTCACGTACACATGACACTTACTCTCTGTGTCTGGACATATGCATACATGCTCATGCTTTCAAAAGGCTACGAGAAGTTAAAGGATCTTTACATTTTTTCCTCTGGTGTCCAAATCCAAACATTTTAAGTGAGAGAAAATACGCCCCAGGACAACAATGGAATAACTTGCAGGCTCCGCTCTGAGTCCCTTTCCAGACTTCCTTGCCCCTCCCTCATATATGGGACATGTTGTCTTTGGGACTTAGGTATTGTCATCATTGGATCAGACCAATGGGTCACCTAGTCTGATAGCCTGCTTCTGACAATGCCAGATGCTTCAGAGGAAACTGAAAGAAACGCCTGGACAATTGTGTAATTGCTGTTAGTGGAAGTTTCTTCCAAACCTCAGGCAGTCTTCATCTTATGTCCTGAAGTATGAGGATTGATGTCTCTTAGAAACATTTACCCGAGCTAGTTATACATGACATGCCTATTATTAATATCAATGTCTGATTCTCTTCTGAATCCTACCTAAGTTTGTCTCAACAAGATCTTGTGTCAGGGAGTTCCACAGGTTAATTATGAATTATTTAAGAATATATAAATGTTTGGATTGCCTGGAAAATATTGTTATTTCTATTTATAAAAACCTCATAGACACTCAGGTAACTAGCAAAAGGGGCTACATAAGCGCCTAGACAGACAGAGGAAGTCACTGGGACCTGTGGTTCTAAATCACTTTTGAAAGTCCGACCCCAAGCTCATAACCGTGGAGAGCAGGATACAGTCACCTGGGGGGAGTAAGGAGGGTCTCACCTTTGATGTGCTCCTCCGTGGGGATTATCCCCAGTTTCTTGAAGTATCCATCCGTTTCGGGATCCACCACTAGGAGCTTGGCTTCGTTCTCCTTGGCCTTGATGTTTGACACAACCTCAGAGTGTTTCATGCCTTCCACATTTATCCCGTTCACCTGCAAAGGGACAACAGGGGCGTGAGTGCTCCTGGGCAGGCCACACACCGACACAAAAAGCCCCATCCCTAGGGTGCCAGCAGCTTTGGAGGTTTCTCTCTTAAGCACTGCTGGGGAGCAGCGTTTAGCTTATGTACCAGCCTCAGTGCAAAAGGTGAGTGTCTCTTTGTGAAATGCTTGGTGCACCACACGGCCTCATCAGGAACCTCACCTCACCAGCTGGAATGACTCCACACGTGCGTCTTCCCAGCTAGATTCACAGCCTCAAAAGGTAATTCCACACCCCTCCCCCCCCGCCCCCGGAGTGATGCTGGTTCTCCAGTTCTTGGCCCTCAAACCCACACCTGGCTCCCCCCTGCTTCTGTGTTTGAAGACAGAGGGACACAAGGGCTAGAGGCTCTTCCTTTCATGCTAGCCACCACGTCCTACCAAGCTCATCCGAGGCTTTGCCTTGAATGCTCAGGCAGGCTGGATAGGCCTGTACCCAGAGAACAGCTTGGTGAACTTTCATTCGGATGGCCACCGAAAGGTCCCGGCAAGAGCATCTTCCCTTAGGTCCCATCAACTCCCAGGTCACCTCCGCCTTTTACCCGCGTTCTGAATGTGCATGTTGCACTGGTCAGAGGAGCAGGTGTTTCTGCTACTGAACTCAGGTCTCCCACCAGCTGGCTGCTTTCGAGGGGCTTTTAAAATTCTTCTGCTTCTATCACTGGTGTCAGGGTGGACAAAGTCCCTTAGACCACACCTAGTCTACCCCCACTGGCCACTGCAGTCCCCTCCAGCATACTCTCCCACGGTTTGCCTAGTGCAGTTCTAAAGAGCCTAACCCCCCAATACCAATACTACTTTCCTTGGGAGACTATACCACAGCCCAACGGATCCCACTAGTATCTTCCCCTTCCCAGTCCAAGCCACTGGTTGGTCCTTTCTGTCCACAAGACCAGGTCTCCACTGCTGGGAAAGCTGCAGTCAGGTCTTTAGTGCAGGTCTCCACTCATGAGCCAATGCCATGTGGCCACCTTTAAAAAAATGTGACAAAACCCTCACACTGGAGAAAAGGTGTGCCTATTGCTCCCACACCTGCCTTGGCCAAACCAAATGGTGCATCTCTCTCCTAATACTGGATGCAGTGATTAATTGCTGTCCTTTGTTGGATGCTAATTGGTGCCTGTAAAGGACTGAGATATTCTCTTCATTATTCCATACAACACAGGAGGAACAATTGTAACTGCAAACCGTTATTCCTGGTGTTGAGTGAGGACACTGCGTCCTGAGTGAAAAGATCCTGATGCTGCCAAGCCACTCATTGCTTATAGGTACAGCCGCCACCACTGGTTCCACTCAGTGAACCATTTTGAGCACTAATTGTTTAATCACATTCTTTTCATTTGGTTACAAAAACTCAAACCGCCAATTCCTCATCAGGTCTGCGCTTTGCATCTTAAAAAGAAGGCTCAAAAGATTTCAAAACAGATGTGTTGATTTAGTCTTAACAGTAGCACAACAGATCTAGTCGATCTTCTCACTGTAAACGTGTACTATAAAGACAATTGGTAATGAAATTATCCAGCCCTCTAAAAACATCTAGCTGCTACATCACAATGAGTTTTGAATGAGCTATAGCGCTCAGAGATATTGTTCGCTGCAGAAAGGTCATTAGCTACTATAACTGTGTTTCTATTAAAAGGCCTGGATAATTTTATAATCAGTTATATCTTTATCACGCATGTATGACAGGATAACTCAATTGTCATGTTTCAGGGCATCAGCTGATTCCTTCCTGACCCACTGAATCACTTTTCCAGCCCCACACCATCACAGCACTCCAGTTTCCTCTCCTGCAGTGCCTTTCATACAAGGATTTCAAAGCACTTTACAAATAATAACATATTTTGTCTCCTCCCGCCCCCTCCCCCCAGGCAGGTCAGTATAACCTTTCCCCCAGCTATCGATAGGAAACTGAAGTAAAGTGACCTGCCCAGCATTTTACACCAAGTCAGTAGCAGAGCCTTGAGTGGAACCAAGGAGACCTGAGCAAGATCTAACTCCAGATTCACTTCTGAGAGGCTAAGTACCTTTGACTGGGGTGTCACCTTACCCTAAACATTCAGGTATTGACGACTGCAAGAATCAGGATACCAGACTAGACAGGTCATGATATATATGGCTGGGTAAAACTTGTCTTCCCCCAAAGTTATATTGCTGCATGGACACCCCACGTCTTGGTGTGTTTAGTGGTTTAGCATCACATTGTGAGGGGACCTTGTCAGGCAAATGGGGGGCGACCCCACCTAGGGGCTGGGGAGAGAGAGAAACACCTAACAAACAACAGGGGCTAGGAAGTGCCACAAAACTAGAGATGGGGCCGGCTGGGACGCTCAAGCTTCCCCCTACGTTTGGGAGGGTTTGGCTCTGAGGGGCGGAAGTCAGTGTCCTGGCCCACTGGTAGCAGGGCCAGCCATAGCTGCAACCTGCAGCCAACATCTCCAAGGCCAACATACACCTAGGCTTTCCGCCTCCTCTCCATATCCTAGCAACGGGGGCTACCGTCTCCCCCATAACTCTTGCTGCGGAGGCTAAGCAGCTTGCCCTGCTGTGAATTCAGGTCTCCGGACACGGCTGGGCCCAAGGGTGGCTAAGGCTGGGAATGGGAGCATCTTGGATCGCCCGGGGCTCTGATCAGGGAGCTCTTGGCGCTGTTAACCCTGGCTACCCCTGTGAGGCTTTGGCGAGACTTTCCAGTTCCCATCAGTTACTGCCTGGCGCTCACCCCCGATTAAACAAACATCTGGGCCAGCTAATCGCGTCCCCTGGAGCGGGGAGGCTGATGTGGAGGTGTGGTTTGAAACCCAGCTCCCTGCAGGCTCTGCCTTACCAGGCAGGTGGCAGCCCTTTACCCACAGTTCCTGGCTCGCCAGTAAAACTCCTCAGCACAGGGGAGCTGTTTAGCATCAAATATTTATTTAAGCCCAAAGAGCTGGTGCACGGATCAGGTTTCCGGAGGCTCCGAGTCGCCTCTTGCCTCTTTGTGCGCGTTGGGGGCTGTGCCAGGGACAGATAAATAAATAATAAAATGCCACGTGGTGACATAATGCTCGGCCATAAAGTGCCCCCCCCCCATGCTAGTTCTCCCCCTCCCAGACACACACGGCTATATGCATTAAACAGCCAGGTGCCAGGAGAGTGTGTGGTCAGCCCTCGGTGAACAGCTGGTGGCAGGGGAGGGTGCAGGCATGGTTCACTGCTGCCAGGCGCTGGTGTTCAAGAGGTATTTACAGCACGACTCTCTCTCTCCAAAAATCAAGATAATCTGAACCCTCCCCCCGCCCCCGCACAGCACCAATTAATACATTCCTTTAACGGAGACAGACTGCAGGCCGGTCCCGATTCAGCAAAGCCAGTCGGCACGTTGAGGTCAATGGGATTATTAATGGGGTTAAAGCCAGGCAAAGTGCTTTGCTGTATTTCAATGCACACGCCTACCCACTCACCCTGCTGGGCCTTTGGAACTCACTTCCACTGTTGGCAAGTAACAGTCTGAGTTTGCGAACCTCCAGAGTGTGCTGCAAGGCCCATCTCTGAGCCCTAGCCTGGAAGGCGGTTGCTAGGGCTGAGTGGTGATGTGTGGGATCCCAGGGGAAGGATTTAAACTCTCTCTTTGGGACAGAGACTGGAGTTTACTATAGCTTTGTACAGCACCAAGCACAGTGGGGCCCCGACTTGGATGGTCTCTAGGTGCTACCATGATATAAATTTTAAATAATGACAAAGTAAGTTGTTGCTGGAGAATCTGATCTTGGGTTCATGCACAGCTCTGTTTATTTATTAGTGTAATTTTAAAATATTGTCAAGAGCATGCGGAGCTTTGGATGGTCATTCTTATAGAGTAGTAAAAATTACATGAATTAAATTAAAGCAATTACACCTAAGGGAAGGTGGTTCTTTCATTTTAAATATTTCTATTGTTCACAATTAAGTGAAGAGCAAATTCCTTTAAAGGATGGTTTTTGTACTAACCCGCCACAATCCACAATTTCATGTTTTAAAGTCTATTTGCATAGTTTGTTACTACAGTTTCAACTGGAAACATTAGGCTTCATTTCCTGTCCTAACTGTGGTGTGGTAGCAATGTTAGGTACTGTTAAACAGCTGCCATACACCACTCCGGAGATGGCTTCATTTTAGTGACAGGTAAAGCGATTGCTACCCATAGGTCAAAAATTCTCCTAGATTTCTGGCCTGGCTTCTCTAGCCGCATTTGGCTGATGCCACTTCACTCAGGTCAGTGGAAGCTACTGCATGGAACGTGCAAGAGACCCTTAGTGCAAAGCAGAGAGAATTCTGTCCATCATCTGCCAAATGCATTGGGTCTTCTGGGGATGGAGGAGGCTGTGTAAGATGTTATCTAAAAGGATCAAAGGTGCATCACGGGGCAGCCCAGCAGATGACATTGCAGAAGAAGCAGAAAATGTCCTGAGCTTCGCTCCACATTACTCCGGGGTCTGGCAGGGAAATGCTACCAAAGATTGGGCTTGTTTCCTGCTGATGTCTGGGCCCCGGATGTATCCAAAGCAGGGGTGGGCTCAAGCCAAATCCCTGGATCCAGACACACACTTCCCCCAAACTAGGGAAGTTCGGATCTGGACTTTACAGCTCATCTGTGTAAAAGGGGCACTCACGTTTGGAGATCTCAAAGCGGGTTAGAGCCCAAAAGGCACAGCTGAGAAAAGCAGAGAGGCTGGATGAAGAAAGCTCTGTGGCAGCAGCTGGCTCTCTGAAGACCACTTCAAGCATTCCACCCCTCACCAATGGGCAGAAGAAGGCTTTAGCTAACCAGGGCAATTAGCACTGTTCTTTAGAATTCAGACCAGTGATTAAGACTGGCTGCATTTAATCAACTGCAGAGCTTAATCCAGGGGAACGAGACTGATTCCCTCCAAGGATATGGAGCAGCCAGACAGCTGCACTGGCTGAAAGAGTGAAGCATCATTGTAGGATTGCAAAACCACTCTCTGCAGTGGCACCTACAACAGCCAGCCAGCTGCTGCTAGATCCTTGAAAGGAGTAATTCATTGTCCCAGAGAGACTCCTTCACTTTCTCTGCCATGGGAAGGTTTGCTGGGTTTTCATAACACAGAAGAGGAAGTGGAATGTCAGCCTTATGGGTAAGTCACTGGATGAGGTCTCAGGAAATCCAGGGTCAGTTCCCAGCTCCACTATAGGCTCCCTGTGACACGCTGGGCAAGCCACTGACCTTCTCTGTGGTCCCCACCTGTACAATGGGGGAACCACTGATCTGCCTTGGAGGATGTAGGCACTGTGCTCTGAGATCCCTGTGTGGGAGCCCTAGGAAGGGCAGCGTGTTAATGGCGGTTACAGTTCATAAAAATTGGAAGCTGATTAGTTCCTTTCCTGCCAGCCTGCCTCTTTGGCAAAGTGCAGCAGGCAGCATTTACAAAGTGGGAGCCCAGGAATCTTTCCAATGAGTCCACTCAAGCCCTGCTCACCGCTCTCAACCCAACACTACCTCAAAGGTGTCCAAGCGCCTGACTTCCATTGAGATCAATGGGAGATCGGCCCCCAAATGCCTTTGAGGATCTGGGCCTCAGCACCATTTGCTTGGGTTGTGATGACCAACATCTTTGGGAGAGAACAAGGAATCCCTCCCTGCAATGCTCCTTCCGTCCCACGACAGAGCCCCCGACCCACCATCCGGCTGCCTGCCAGGAGCCGTCAAGCCCCTACCTCGACAAGCTTGTCCTGGGGTCGGAGGCCCGCTTTAGAGGCCGGTGAATCGGGATCTACCGAACGGATGAACTGCCCAGGTCTGGACTTTTCACTGTGGAGGTTGAACCCGTAGCCACTGGGGCCTTTCTTAAGGTGACAGAGACGCGGACGCAGCTCCTGTGTTGGTCCATTGACATCCTGGTGAAAGAGAATAAAAAACACAGCGTTATAGTCACTGCTTTAAAAAAAAAAGGGGGGGGCAAAAAAGCAGATGCAACAATTAGAAACAAAACCAACAAGGAAATGGCCTATCTGAGATACCGCCCCCCTCCTCTCCCAGTTACACAGGGACACGCTAACATATGTATTTCCTCTAATTGAGTCTATTTTAAAAACCCAATTGTCCAACTCCATTCTGCTACAAGAAAGAAAAATGCATTTCCTGAATCCCAAACTGCTCAAATAAAATACACCCATTAATTTGGGCTCCCACCTCTAAACGCATGAGTCTGACACTCCCGCCTCAGCAGAAAAGGAAACAGAGAAACAGGAGCCTGTTTGAAGAGCACAGGATTTAGGAGACAATGCATTAACCTTACTTATTTATTTAAGGGAGGATAGTGCCCTTGAGCCTGCTGACGTCAGCAGCCCCTGCACGTGGCTATAGTAATATCTTCCCGTTACCGAGCTCCTTTCATTCGGAAGGATCCTGAAGAACCTAACAACCAGTCACACCCTGTCTCATAGGATCACTTCCCTCCTCACTAGGATGTGCCAAGGTGACTGCACACAACTTCTGTGCAATGGTTCAGGTCTGGCCATGGAATAATTGCCCCTTATCCAATGGCGACTGCAGGCAGAACTTAGGGAGCTAGAATAGCATTGGCCATGTGGGAATTCAACCAGCACACTCACTCTTGCAAAAAGTGCCCAAAGTTGTCAGGACATGTGGATAAAGGGCATGCGATGGACCTTAATGGGGCCCCTGATACAGGGCCTAATATGGTCCATCCATTTCTGGGATGGTCCTGAGAAAAGACACGGAGAACTTACTGGTGTTGCTTTGCAGGGATTTGTGCAAGTCTCTTCTTATTGGGTCACGATTAGGGAACTGAACAAGACCTTCCAAAAGAGCGAGGTCGGCGTGCACTGAAACCCGACGTTGGCGATTACGTTGAGCGTGCTGCCCTTGTGTCTGGCACTGAGGAAACCTGTCTGCTGATAAAAAGCAACAAAGAGTCCTGCGGCACCTTAAAGACGAACAGAAGTATTGGAGCATGAGCTGTCATGGGTGAATACCCACTTCGTCTGGTCTGACGCAGGTGTCTGACGAAGTGGGTTTTCACCCACGAAAGCTTATGCTCCAGTACGTCTGTTAGTCTTTAAGGTGCCCCGGGATTCTTTGTTGCTTTTTACAGATTCAGACTAACACGGCTCCCCCTCTGATACCTGACTGCTGATAGAAGCATGTACAGAACCCTGGACAGGGAGGCGTGCCAGCTAGCATCGGTGAAAGTGGGGCTAAGAGGAAGGGAGTCTTGGGGCTAATGCACAGAGGGCCTGGACTTCAATCCTGGCTTTGCAGCTTTAGACCCAACACTTACCCACGCCATGCCTCAGTTTCTCCATCTATATGAGGCAGATTATACTTCCTTAGCTCAGAGGAGTTGTGGAGCTTCATTTATTAACATGTGTAAACACTTAGAGATCCTTGGGTTTGGCAGAGGTGTAATAACACCAGCTGTAAGGCCACGGACTATTATTGCCCAGTAGCTTAGCGTCCAGTACAACTAATGTGTCCAGACACTCTTAATGTGATATTTTATGAATAAAGCAACCTACGCTCTTATAAAGGGGGGAGGGTCTGGGTACTGTGGCTTGAATCACTGCCCAAAGGGGCTTCCTGAACCCCTATGTCCAGCCTTTTCCTGGACTCTAGCCACGTCTTCCACAAGAACACGGAAGAAAATGGTCTTCCACAAGCGAAGAAGGACTAGGGATGTGTCTGCAGGCCAAGGACAGTCATTGCAGCTCTCATGGCCACGGCAAGCCATTCCATGAATCACAGAATCATAGTCTTTAAGGTCAGAAGGGACCATTATGACCTTACACAATGCAGGCCACAGAATCTCACCCACCCACTCCTGTATCAAACCTGTGTCTGAGCCACTGAAGTCCTCAAATCATGGTTTAAAGACTTCAAGGTGCAGAGAATCCTCCAGCAAGTGACCCATGCCGCATGCTGCAGAGGAAGGCGAAAAAACCCCAGGGCTTCCGCCAATCTGCCCTGGAGGAAAATTCCTTCCCGACCCCAAATATGGCAACCAGCTAAACCCTGAGCATGTGGGCAAGACTCACCAGCCAGACACCAAGGAAAGAATTCTCCGTAGTATCTCAGATCCCACCCCATCTAACATCCCATCACAGACCATTGGGCATATTTACCGCTAGTAGTCAAGGACGAATTAATTGCCAAAATTAGGCTATTCCATCATACCATCCCCCCCATAAATGTATCAAGCTTAGTCTTGAAGCCAGATATGTCTTTTGCCCCCACTGCTCCCCTTGGAAGGCTGTTCCAGAACTTCACTTCTCTGATGGTTAGAAACCTTCGTCTAATTTCAAGTCTAAACTTCCTGATAGCCAGGTCCCCTTTGCTTCCCGCAGGGCTGAATTCCAGCCCAGCCCCAGCCCATCTGAACCCGCCAGGGGCCCATGGATGTTGGCTCGCCTGCTGAATCTGGGCCTGTGAAGTCCATGCTAAAAGCGAGAGAAGCCTGGGTCTGTGAGGGCCAGGGGGTGAATGTGGGGCTAGGTCGAGGGCCAGCGGTGACATGCCACTGCCCTTGTTAGCCATCGGTGCAGCTGGCCTCTCTCGTCCTTGGCGGGGCTGAGCGTGCTCTGGAGCCCTTGTCTCTTGTCTCCTCTGATGAGATGGAAATCAGGGCGTGCGACTCCCATGAAACGGCCCATGAACCTCGTGCGGGGCCGCACGCAGCTGCAGTGAGCAGCCGGGGGCCAGCCCCCAGCTCCCTCACCCAGTGGCCATGTTCAGAGGGGTAACAGCTCCACCACTCCGCCTGCAGCGTGACTGCCACTGATCAGCCAGCCCTTTCCCCAGCCGCTAAGCGGAGCCTTAGGATTGACTAGGCACAGATGGGGACGTCGCTCATCATGGCAGCTCCCTATCTGCCGCCCCGCCAGTCGGCAAGCAAAGCATTTGGGGTGGTACAGCAAACCCCATCCCCCTGCCAAAAAAACCCACACGAGGAAGGTTCTGAAGGGTCTCCCATCTCTTGCTCATTTTTGCAGTTTCCACGCCCCTCGCTTGCTGCAAAGCCTGTTCCTGCAGCATCGCTAGACTGGCTGGGATCAGGAAGCTCTTGAAAAAGCCCAGCCTGACCCGTACTTTCCGGCCAGTTGGGCAGATCCAGGAGGGACACAGAGCTTGGAGAAATGTCTAACCGCCGGGTGCCATATCCCAGCCCACCTGCCACGTCGGGACACGCGCGTGGGGATGGTGGAGCCCAGTTATTCGGGGGAGGAACTCAAGCACAGGACGGCACATCAGGACTCCTGGGTTCTCTTCCCAGTTCTGCCACTGACTCACAGTCAAGCAATTTGCCAGGCAGGCTCGGAGGGAAAGGACTGTTCTAACCAACAGCAGACAGCAGTAGCGGTCATTGCAATGGTTTCGACTCGCCACCATCATCAGCGAGCCCATGACATTTTCACCAGCGACCTTTCACTGCGCTGAGTCTGGGTTGACCACGGAGCGCTGCTCACTCGCTGTTGGTGCTCTATCCTCTATCCCAGGGACTGGGTTTCTTCTGTTTATTTTGGTGTAATTACAGGTGAGCCTGTCTCGCCAGTGCAGCTCAAACAAATATGTCGGTTTATCCTCTGGGGTCCCACGGAACTATTATAAGTCCGTGGAAAGTAAACATGGACTATATAAAAGCTTGCTGTAGGCAACAGATTAAGATTTCAGGAGCATGTGGTATGTTTAGCACTTCCCTCATCCACGTGAGCACGGACAGAAATTGCTTTATTGCAATAACTGGGCTCGTGGGGGTCAGCAAAGAAATTATTCAAAACCAGCAAGGGGGGCAGCAAATATTGGGGTTTGGCAGGGGCTACAAAACAATGACTGTTCTCTTTAATCCATTAGCAACAGAGCAGTGGTGGATTTATATGTATGTAGATTAGAGCTGCTCCAAAAATTGCAGAAGTTTCCTGTGAACTTTCTTTGATTTTCCACTGAAAACAAAACAAAACAAACCAAACCAAACAAGATTTTTTTCGCTAAAAATTTTCTAGTTTTCCTTAAAAAAAATTTAAAATCTGGCTTTGGTAAAGTATTTTGGGTTTTGTTTCTTTATGAAAAATCAGAAAGTTTCAACCCAAATTTTGTTTTGGTCAAAAAGCAGTTTTTCGGAGGAAAAAAACGCAATGAAAAATTCTACTGAGATCTGATTCTTAGATTTAGAAACCAACTGAGCTTCCCTATTGGGACAAGCAGGTGCAGTCAAATTCATCCCCATCCCTCTGACTCATTCAATGCTTGGCACTCCTGCGGGGCTGCCCAGAAGGGGAGATCCACTAGTACCCAGGGGTGCTGGGACAAT
Source organism: Mauremys reevesii (assembly GCF_016161935.1). Taxonomy (NCBI): domain Eukaryota; kingdom Metazoa; phylum Chordata; order Testudines; family Geoemydidae; genus Mauremys; species Mauremys reevesii. The sequence continues at coordinate 81,648,676 of NC_052632.1, read as the reverse complement.
TCATACAGTGGGTGTCCTGAGAGCCACTGAATCAGAAGAAGGAAAAGGGTATTCACCCATTCAGCTCAAGCTCATGCACGTCTGTTAGTCTATAAGGTGCCACAGGATTCTTTGTTGCTTTTACAGATCCAGACTAACACGGCTACCCCTCTGATACTTGAATCAAACTGTAAACCCTGCATGTGATGGAAACCATGTCAAGCCAGGGGATGCAGGAGCCCCTCCGCACCCTTAGTTCCAGCACCTAGGCTAGTATCAACTACAATGCAGACAATCGGTCTGTAAGAAGCTGGACTAAAGCCACCAACTTTTTTCACGCAGGTCACCAAGCTTGGTCTGAAGTTACCCAGCAGCCTGGCATGCCATTCCAAATCCCCCGAGCGACCCGTTCCCCAACAACAGACGGCTTTGTCTGTAGTGCCAGTATTGGATTGTGATCCGCACACACAAGGGGACAGCCTCCTTTCAAGCGATGATATTTAGCTGCAGTCAGAAGGCGAGCTGGAAACTCAAGCAAACGCCTCCCACCTTTGCCTCATCTCTGCATGAATTACTTTGCAGTCCTTGGTATTGATGCCCTATAGCAGAGCACAAGCAACGGATTAACTGACGGCAAAACAACGCCGGTGCTGGGTAGAAAGCTGCAGACTGCTCAGGGTAGGGCGCAATTCAGAGGTACAGACACAGTCGTCTGCGTTGGGGGCTTCACTTGGGTCTCTAGGGGTGCATAGGTCTTGTGCTGGCCTTCTGTACAGGAGGGAACTGAGCCAGTAGTTTACAGTAGCGTAATTATGGTGTTTGGATCATTATTATAAAATACACATTTTTAAATATTGGCTGCTTCCTATGCAACAATACTGATACCTTCCAGAACCCACCCTTAGTAGATCTAAGCACTTTACAAACACTAGCAGTGTGTCCTGAAGCAGAACTCAGGAGACCTGCGTTCTATTCCCGCCTCTGCCACTGGCCTGCTGGGTGACCTTGGGCAAGCCACTTTAACTCTCTGTGCCTCAGTTTCTCCAATCTGTATCATGACAATGACCTCCCTTTGTAAAGCACTTTGAGATCTATGGATGAAAAGTGCTCTATAAATGCTACCCGTTATTATTATTAGCTGATTCAGTCTGACAAGTCACCTTACTTACAAATTATCTCCATTTGCAGGTAAGGAAAATGATCACAGGGAAACCCAGCTGCTACACAATTTAAGCACGAGGACAGATACATTCACATTAGAGCTGATGATACATTTTTTTTTTAAACCACAATTAACATTTTTCCACAAAAAGGCATCTTGGGTCCAAAAAAGTATCGTGTTGGGGAAAGTTTTCAGTCAGTTCTGAACTGATACATAATCAGACAGAGATGGAACATGAGCCACAGGAGCTCACTAAGATGTTGTACAAAAGAATAAAAAGTCACCACATCAATGATAAGGGATGGCTGTAGTGGAGGTGGATGGTTGTTACTCGTGGGACTGCTTAAAGGAAAGGGGAAATAATATAACACCTTTTCCTAAAGCAGTTTGTTGCCTCACAGCCAAAACAGCCTCCGAGAGGCAGTGGGGTGTAAAAGAAGCCGTTGCTTATGTCTAGGGATGGACACAAATGGAAGGTCAACCCCTGGTCACTCTTGTTTGCTAGCAGCCCCTTAGCACCCAGTATAAACACACAGGGTGGAGCAGTATTTTCCTCCCTGGCTTGCATGGTCTCTGCTGTCCCTTATCTGAGAGATAAGGGCCGCTCCCCAAGCAATCAGAAGCCAGAATCCCTCACTGCTCTCATCCTGCCAGGCTTATGTGAAATTAAACGCACCATAAATGTCTTCAGTCGCCTCTTCCCCTAACCTCTTAATCACATCAGAAATATCTCCAGATACAGGCGGTGGAGTCAGAGGCAGCAAAACGCTGCCAAAACTCCCCGCAGAGGCACAGGGGACCAGTACCGCAGCTGCCCTCCCTGAACCGAGAACGCCAGCCGCGTGCTGGCGATGACAGGGGAGTGATAACTCCATTTGCCAGATGATCTATAGCCTAGGCCTTGATAGCCGCCCGCCTTGCTCTCCATGCTGGATGTCTGCAGAGCCCCACAAGATTAGCCTCACCTTGCACCAAGGGCAACGTCATGGCAGAGCCATCGCAGATTAGTAGGCTCGGTAGATTGTTTTTCAGACTAAAAAATGACATCAGAGCAGAGGAGAATTCCATTCTTATGGCAGGTCACTGTGTTCAAACTGCACAAAGTAAAGATAATTGCCGCAAATTGAGGGAGTATGTTAAAGAGTCACTATCAAGATAGAAGTCCTTTTAAGGGCAGCGCTATCTCCGGGAGCGGCCAACACTGCGTGGGGAACTAGAAAGTCATGAAGTCTCTGCACCACCTCCCAATTGCCCTGGGGCAATTCACCTCATTCCTTTGCCTCAGTTTCTCCATCTGTAAAGCTAAAATAATTCTATAATTTATATTAGTAATCATGTAACACAATTCATTTTCTAGTTCTTCTGCACTCCTGGACTCAATGCTCCAGGGCTTGCAATGCTTCAGGGAAACATTCGACAACGTGTTTTCAGCCATATTTATGAGCACACATTTCTGTTCGCATTAGGGTTCGGGAAACCAATTCGTTTCCGCAGGGGATCTAACATTGGCCCAATCCTGTTTGGCTGGCTCAAGTCAATATGGCACTCGTACAGATCTTGAATGGAGAATATGAAAGGCAGTGAAGAGACCAATCAATTTTCAAGTGTTCTCTCATTTCCCGGCACCCCTGTCAAGACAATAATTACCTCTTGATGACACCCCCAGGGTTCGATGTCTGGAAAAACATCATGTAAACAATCCAATTACTCAAGAAGATTCTATAACGATAGAAAGCTACACATCCCTTAGTGGAATAATGAAGCTGTGAATTTACTAATGGGATTCTAACTTCTTCTCTGTTATCCTTTTAAAGAAGGGCTTTTTCTGCCTGGAAAATAATACGGGTCTGATCCAAAGCCCTCTGAAGTCAGTGGGACAGTGAGCTATTCTGAACAAGAACTGCGTTGTGTGTGTTTATATAGGGCCTATCACAAAGCATCTGGGATCTCTAGGCCCCACCAAAATACAAACAGATACTAATACTCACATGCTTAAGTGCTTTGCTGAATCAGGGCTTAACTTTGCACAATCATTTTTTGTGAAAGAGCAGCTGCATATCACCACTTCTTAAGATGTTTGTGTGTGCCTGTCTTTTAGTTTTTGGACCTGAACATCAAGCACATTTCGCAAATTCATGTTGATTTTGAGGAATTACTTTGGCTGGAAAAATCCTTTAACAGTTCTGAAAAAACCTGAAATGTTTCAATTTGGTTTTTTTATTTGAAACAGCTTTTCATTAAAAAAATGTCCTTTAATTTTATTTAAAACATTAAGAATGCTTGAAATTGAAACAATATGTTTTGTTTCGGGTCAAACAAAATAAAAACCAACAACACTTATTTAACTTTGTGGTGTCCCAAAAAAAAGAATAAATCTAAAAGTTGTGTTTTCCGTTTGACTCAAAATGAATTTTTTTCTGATTTTTCAGAATTGCCAGTGACCCGAAAAATCCATTATTCACATCGCTCCGCTCCTCAGTGATACATCACAGCAAGCCAATGGGAAATGGCAGGTGACTCTAACCCATTCTGCTTTTTAAATATATATTAGAGGGGTCGCATTAGTAGAGCTGGATTTGAGAAATTTTTTTTTAAAAAGCCCTGAAATCCTAGAGTCCATTTTCATTAGAAATAACAAAAGGACAGTGTCTGTGAGATCTTGTTTCAGCTGTATTCCTGCGCCCCTGAATCTGGTGGTCACCATGACTCTGAGCAAGTACACGTGTATACAAAATATTTTACTCCTATAGAGCACCAGGGAAGCCTTCCTGAAGAACTTGTGAATGGGACCTAATCTGGCAGGATAACCTTACAGGGCCCTATTTTTGTTCTCTGGAAAGACAGCACATCACTTGTACTGTCCACTAGTGGGACAGCTCTAGTCAGGTATTGCATTCAAGCTTTGCTTTGTTTGCAAACCTTGCTTGAACACAAGTTATGCATGACAAATTTAATAGACATTATATTTACATCCCCGCCTGTAAATGGGGAAGGATTGTGGATTGAAGACTAAACACGCTGGATTACAGGCTTTTATAAAGCAATAAAGTGATGTTCATTCAAAACAATTTGTTACACACACACACACACACAGGGACGGCTCCAGGCCCCAGCACGCCAAGCGTGTGCTTGGGGCGGCATGCCATGGGGGGCGCTCTGCCGGTCTCCGGGAGGGCGGCAGGTGGCTCCGGTGGATCTCCCGCAGGTGTGCCTGCGGAGGGTCCGCTGGTCCCGTGGCTTTGGTGGAGCATCCGCAGGTACGTCTGCTGGAGGTCCACCGGAGCCATGGGACCGGCAACCGGCAGAGCGTCCCCCATGGCATGCCGCCGTGCTTGGGGCGGCGAAATGGCTAGAGCCGCCCCTGCGCGCGCGCACACACACACACACTCTCTCTCTCTCTCTCTCTCTCTCACTTCCTAACAATTGCCTGGGCAGTTAGAAATACAAACTGGATAACATCATTTCACGCCATATCCTTTACGGCTGTATCTTAACAGAGCCTGAGGCTGTTGTGGGGAGGGAAGTGACATGACATGGCTTCATTTTTCTAACCAGTAAGTTCCTTTTTCAGCTTTGAACTAAGCAAAACTCCTAGAAATGAAGTTCCTGGCCTGTCTGACATCTTAAAACAAAACCCACCAGGCCTTCTGCCCACCAGAGAGGGCTCCCAGATCCTCCTTTAAAGCATCCCAGGAGTTTCGGCCTGGGGAACATGAGAAAGGTTCTGCAGTGGAAGCGTTCAAGTTTCTCACGAGAGGACGACGAAATGCTACAGTCAATGCCCATTTGTTGTCTTTTGGCAACTGCCAGCCCCGGCTCTGGCTTCTCACTGGGTTCTGACGGGGCTGGACCCAATCCAAGGAATGCGGCCCAGGGACAGTCCGCTCTCTCCCCCTCTCCTCCACAGCACCAAGCTTTGGTTCCAGGAGATATCTCCTTGTGCTGCAGCTGGTTTAACTACCCTGCCCGGGCATGCTGGGAAACAACGCGGCTGAAAACACAAAATAGCTAAAAACAAAGGACAATTCGTGGGCGGTTTGTTTGTTTTTTTTTTTAACTGAGCCGAAGCTGCCTCCAGCGGCAACTGGCTCCAGCACTCACCCGGCTGCACTGCTGCGTCTCAGCTGGGCTTTTCACTTAGCTCCTAGCCCTGGAAGGCTCATTTCGTTCAAAGCTGAGAATCTTTGTCCTAGACTCACGCAGCCAGATCCTGGGCCGGACGCAGAGCAGCTGAGGAGCCGGCCCTGCCCCAACAGAGACAAGTTGAGGATCTAACCCAGAGTCGTTCCTACTCACTGATTTGCAGCAGTGCTCACTAGGGGCTTTCCAAACATTAAAGGAGGACAGCTCAGGAGCCGGTGCGAGGGCTGAGCCCTGGCAGCTCTGGCCTTGGCAGTCCATAGTCCCGGCACCTCTGGGCTGGCTGCATCACTTATGAATGTAAAACATTCCTTGAGCCCGGCACCTCTTCCATTGCAAATTAAGCACTGCCAGTAGCTGTGAGTCCAAGGACAAGTGAGTCCAAGGAACCACGCACGCAAACTCTCCGCAACTTGAAGTCCAGGCTGCGGATAACCCTACTCGGGTGGGCAAAGGGGGCAGGGCCAGGAGAGGAAGCCCTCTCCTTGCTCGCTGGGACACCTGGCCAATGGCACCGCCAGCTCAGATTCTGGGCTCCTGTCATACCTAGGGTGACCAGATGTCCCGGTCTGTTAGGGAAAGTCCTGATTTTGGGGGATTTTTTCTTACATAGGCACCTATTACCCCCCACCGATTTTTCACACTTGCTATCTGGTCACCCTAGTCAAACCACTCAATGCCAACAGTGGCATTTCAGCTCCTATGGGTTCTGTAAGGGAGGGTACTAAATGCCTCCTGGGTGGTCCGCCCGGTCCCACCTGTTCTTGGCCAGGAGAGCAGGACCAGCATGAAGCATGGAGAGGGGGTAGGGAGCATGCTGCTCAGTGTGGGGGTGGAGATGTTACAGCTCCTGCTCTGACAGGCGACATTCGTCCCCCGGCAGAGGGCCAGCACACCGTCTGCCTATGCGTATGAAGGCGAGTGGGACGGAAGTGGGGCACTGTCATTTTATGTGAACTCCCAGGGGAATTCAGAACCAGGCTGCCAAGACACCTCCAGGCACGAGTCCCACCACGGTCCTTTCCACAATGCAGGTTCTAACCTCCTGCACCCAAACGCAGCCCTACTCCCACGTCTCACTCCCTTCCCCTGTCTCCGGCCCAGCTGGGAGACAATCTCTCACCCAAAACAGCCCAGTCTCCCTGCACCTACCGCTCTCTCACTGACAGGGTCACAGACCATGCAGACTGCAGCATCTCTCCCGCAGCCGCACGCTGTCCACAGGGGAGGTGCGCTCTCACTGCATAGGAAAGGTAGCTCTTTCTGGCACGCAAGTCACAGGCATATTAGATTGCTAGGGTGAAATCCTGGCCCCACTGAAGTCAATGGGGTTTTGCCAGCGACTTCAACGGCAGCTGACGATTTCACCCATAGATTTAAGGCCCGAAGGCATGAGGATCATCTGAGGCCTGGCCTCTAGAAAGAACAGGGAAGAACACGTGAATAAAAGACACGATGTTGCTGGAGGCAAAGCCAAGATCCCAAACTCGGCACAGAGAGAACGCGCAGCGAAACTCACACGCTCCACAACGGGCTTACAAACCCGAGCAGCCGGCTGGTCAGCCTATCTCCGGATGGGGGTTGTTTGGTTTTGTGGGCTGCAGAGACCAGCTGCAAGTTGGAAATAAATATTTACAGGTTTATTTTAACCACATTGGGAGGTTAAAGCGAGGAGGCTGCAGCAGGATCACAGAAGCTTCAGTAATTACTACTCGGCTACACGCACTGCAGCCCCCGACTGCTCCTGGGGGCACCGGGTTCCCGACACACTGTGAAGGAGGGACATTCACCTCCCAGAGACACAAACACTGTTGTCTAGACTTGGGGTGACATTTTCACAAGCACCTAAATGGCTTAGGAGACGAAGTTCCATTTGCAAAAGTAACTCGGGTCCAAAACCGCCAAAGAGATTTAGGCTTGCATGACTTCCAGTGAGACTTAGGCTCCTAAGTCACTATGGCTCTTGACAATTTCACCTTCAGTCTGTTTAAGGAAACTGACAGCTCTCTCCCTCTGATCACTGAGCCCAATACCCCCTGGGGTACTGCCATTTTGCATGCTGGTGACTCAATCATTGGCACTTCTGACTCTGCCTAGGGGTATATTAAGCTCGCTCTCCCACCGGGCTGCGCTTGCTCACATGAGGAAGGCTTGCAGCATCCGGCCTTTTTGGGCTTTGCCTGCACTGGGAATTCCTCCCCCTTGCAGCACCCCTGGGGTGAGCACCAGTAGGAGCCATAGTGTAGGCAAGGCTTCCGCGGCCACTGCCATTTCTAATACCAAGACTTGGCCCTATTCTGAATGGGGATAAGTGACACAATGTTAAAAACCCCAGCATCCACGGAGTCTTGGCTACAGTAGAGCTCCCATTGCTAGCGCCAGAGGAGAGGCACCAGCCATACTCTCGGTGGAGAATTTTTTGCTGTTGAGACCCAGTGTAGACAAGGCTATTGCGAAGACTCTTCATTCAAGGCTGCTATGACGCCACTGCCCTCTCCCATTCAGCTTTGCCTACTCTGCCGTGCTAGGACGCTTGAACCAATCCAAGTCCTAGCTCTAGGAGTAACCTAAGTGTCTAGCTTGGATCCTGTGGGATACATCAGCAGACGAGGAGTCAAGAGACGTAGGCTCTAGACCCAGCTCTGCGATGGGCTTTCTGGGCATGTCACATTGCCTCTCTGCACTTCGACTTCCCACCCAGTAAAACCAAGATGAGGAGACTCACCCACCTTTGTTAAGCACTTTGAGAGCAAGGGCATAAAGTGCTAAATCTTCTATGATCTTCCCCTACGACCTTGTGAAACAAAGACAATTGTTTCCCTGAGCTCCCTACAGTAGCTGAGATCTCCAGCTACGAGATAGTGGCTCCTTTACTGTCCCTGTTCTATTACGAACAGCAGCTATTATTTCTGGTGCTAAAAATTGGGCTCTGATCACGAACCTGACAATAAACTAATTTAGGCAAAGTTATGAAATGTAGTTGACCAGGAGGGATTCAAAAGGTTCTGCCTTTGTCAGCTGTTTCAATGTATGAATCTGAGTTAATTTAAACAGGAAAACATAATAATTCTAAAATCCACTGATAAAATGCAGGTACCTAAGACATTATTGACAAAACAGTGCTGTAACTATTGGACTTCTGGGACAATTCAATTACCTGGTCAGTGAAAACAACCATAATAAATGTCTCTAACATTAACAATTACACATAGTCTGCTAGAAACACCCACACATGGCTCATCTTTCTTCACAAATTTAGCAACCCAGGATTTTTCCCATGGCCTCAGAGCACTAAGTTCACCCGTATCTGCAAATGTTTCCAGCCTGCCCTACAGAATTCTTCAAAAACTGCAGAAAACAGGAAATGATTCAACGGATTGAATAATGTCAGAGCTCCGAGGCTTCTAAATGACCCCAAAGGATGCATAGGGCCTGTGCTCAGGAAAAAGCTTGTCTCTTTCATGTAGAAGGTACATGCCTGGGGTTTTCTTTTCATGACTTTAAAAAAGGCTTTTAGAAAAGAAAGAGTAAAAAATTTCAAAACCTTTCTCCTTAAAGCAGAGTGTAAAAAAACCTGGAGTTTCAATAGCCGTGGAAAGTGCTGAAAAAATGAAAATCGGCACATTTCTCTTACCACCTATTGTCCCACCTTAAGAGGAGCTCCTAAAATCCAAACACAGACTCAGTAACGAGATACATCATTATCAGCTATATTGATTGTGTTCCCACTGCCTGCCTATCCACAAAGTCCAGAATAAACTCCCAAAGACCTGATCCACTGTATTACATTTGCTTTGTTACTGATCCCAGTCTCTTCCTCCCCAGATCACTGATTTCAGCCAAGGACGCGGTCGCAGGTCTTTTAAGTGACTGCAGAATTATCCTAGGAATAGGATCTAGGCGAGGAGACTATTCTTGTGCAGGGAGGACGAGCCCTGTTAACAGGGAGGGCAGTTAACCATTCAAACAACTTGTCAAAGGTTGTGGCGGATTCTCCATCACTTTAAATTGAGACCAGATAGCTCTTTGTAAAAAAATCTGCTCTAATTCAACCACGTGATATGGGCTTGATACACAAATGACCAAGTGAGATTGTCTGCCCTGTGTTATACAGGAGGTCAGACCATATGATCATAATGGTCTTTCAGGCTTAAAAAAAAAAATCTCTGTGAATCTATGTATTCGCTAGTGGTTAGAACAACGGGTGTCAGGACTTTGATCCCAATTCAGTAAAGCACTGACACATGCGCTTAACTTCCAACACATGCTTACGTCCCCGTGTCAATGGGACTCAGGCACATGCTGACATATTTCGCTGAACAGCGTTAGATTTAAGTGCATCAGTTTCTACTGTCAGCTCTGGTATTTATTTCCCCTACGACCTATGCCTCTGTTTCCCCATTTGTGTACTGAGAACAATACTAGTTCCTAGCTCACAAGAGAAGCTTAGTCTTTAGGAAAGCGCTAAAGCCCAGATTTTGACAGAAGTTGCTGTGCTCAGCGTTGCAGCGCCTAACCCATTTATGTTTCGTTTCAAAAGGAATTTAGGCACTTGAGATCCAAAATCCCATTGACAGTAAATGGGATTTAGGCTCCTAAGTGCATAAATCACTTCTGAAACTGAGCTGGGGGTGTTGCAACACTAAACGCAGCAACACCTAAATACCTTTAAAAATCTGGGCCGAAGACCCTTCGATGACTCTCTCTAGGAGGATGGTATTTTATCTGGTCCCAGTAGGAACACATGGAACAGACTTACAATGGTGCAAAAGTGATCTGGATTAAGAATAATGTTTCAGTCCTGGTTTCCTACTATGCTCTCCCCAATACCTACTCACTGTCTCTTTCGCATTCTTTGAAACATAAAAGCCAGTTACATACATAGTCTTATCTTTATGTACGTGTCTAATAGATCAAGCGGCATCTGCTGGAATTCTGCCAACATGTATATATTATTTAAGTGACATTCTAATTCTAAGTGTCCAAAGGCAAGTGTTGATCACTGGGTTCTATAAAGTGGAATATAAATAAATGGTGTTTCATATTCCACTAATATAAGCATTAATTGTGTCCACACACACACACACACACACACACACACACACACACACACACACTCTCTCTCTCTCTCTCTCTCTCTCTCTCTCTCTCTCTCTCTCTCCCGTTCTGAGATTTTCAAAGTCACATGAGAGATCTGGATTCTCACTGCATTTTAATTTTTATCATGAAGCCTACAAAAAATTTGGCAGCGGTTAGGCAGCTGGTGTGCAAAGATCACTGCCCATCATGCGGATTAGTATTGTCTCATTGTTTCCTCGTACTCCCCTGTCAGTCTCTCTGTATCAGACTGTTGTCTCCTGCCTTATGCTTAGACTGTAAGCTCTTTGGGGCAGGGAGCATCATTTTGTTCTGGCTTTGTCCAGCGCATCTCACCATTTTATAACAACTCTCATGAAGACTCATGATTGTGGGACCCTCACTCCACATGACTTTAGAACACTTGTAGTTGGCAATACTATCGCTACTGATTTCATTAAGTCCTGTCAGGCCTGCTCCAGGCATATTCTGGCTCATTCCTGGGCCCTTAGTGCTGTTCCCTTTGCCAGATTTATAGGGTTCGCTGCGGCGACTTGGGCTCCCGAGGTAAACGCTCATTCATTCCCATTTTGCCACTAAAACCCCCACCATAGAATCAGCATCATAAACATCACCCGCCTTGATTAACGAGAGGTTTCAGTACAACTAACTAGTCAAGTGTCAGGCTCTGTGAAACAGAATCAATTCTCAAAAGCACCAAATAAACCTCAGCTGAGATTTTAGTCTTTGCTGCTTCCCCAGGTGGAAGTTCACTTTCTACCTCTGTATTCTGGGAACCAGTGTTGAACTGCAGCCAGGCTAAGCCCAGCCCAGCACTGTTACACCAGCACCCCAATACCCTGCTGCGGAAACTCAACAGAAAGATTGACACTACACAAGACTAGTTGCTTCAGTGCCTATGGTTGCCAGCCTCCATTCAGGGCACAACACAATGAGCTCAGTTCTCTTGAAGACTGTCTATCATGCACCCAGCACTGCGTATAGAGAGTGAGGTACCCTTCAGTTCACTTGAATATCCCAGCCACAGTGTCCAGGCACTGATTAGACCATCTGTTCTATGCAACCTGTGGAACTCCTTGCTGGAGGATGTTGTGAAGGCCAAGGCTATAACAGGGTTAAAAAAAAAACCTAGATAAGTTCATGGAGGATTGGTCCATCAATGGCTATTAGCCAGGATGGAAGGAATGGTGTCCCTAGCCCTTGTTTGCCAGAAGCTGGGAATGGGCGACAGGGATGGATCACTTGACGATTCCCTGTTCTGTTCACTCCCTCTGGGGCACCTGGCACGGGCCACTGTTGGAAGACAGAACACTGGGCATAGCTGTTCTTAAGTTCACTTTGGAAAGTGAAGTTAATGGGATTCTCGTGTGCTTAATGTTAGGCACTTGCTTATGTGCTTTGCTGAATTCAGACCTTTTTGAATAGGGAGTTAAAAGGGAATACTTCCCAAGTTTAAAGCATATATTAAAAATATTCCTTCCACTTGTTACACACCACAACTTAGATTATTTAAACTGCAAGAATATACAGATCTAAATACACTTTTCATGGAGTTTGTGTTTTATTTGTGCATTTTGCACAGCTTGGAGTACAAGATTTGTTTAGTCAGTTTCACATTCTGCATGTTGCCAGTTTCACTTTCTGGTTCCCCTCCAGGGCTTGTGTGTCTGAGTTCCCAACAATCTACAAGCAGATTAAAGAAACACACAGAACCACACCCTGCATTTTGGGCCTAACCCACCAGGCAGCATCCCTTTATCGAATGCTTTAGAGTTTTCTATTTCAACTCCACCTTGCTTTGTACTGAAACTTCACACGCTGGAAAGTTTTCAGCGATAGAAAACAGGACATTGTGTATGCAAGCAGGGAAACAGGTAAGTGGTCAGTCATCTACACTCAGCCTTTCTGAAATGACCTCTTCAGGTGAGAGTTGAGGCCAACAATGGTTTAATTTGCCATGCACTAAGAACAGCTGTGTAAGATTTATTTCAGTGTCTATCACCCTGTGCACCTGGCTGAGCGCAGAATGAGATCAGAGCTGGAAGATGACAAAGGGGAAGGTCTGTGATGGGAGTCGCGACAGTTGGTGAAACGCTGGGGTCTGAACGAGGAAACCGAGTTCCTCCAGGACTCTCCAAAGGAGGAAAACCGAACAGGGATGTGCAGGTCGTCTGGTCTAGAGAGGAACTGACTCACGTAAGTACCATTTGCACTATGACATCTCCAGGTCGGGGGCACACCCCTTGGAACGCAGCTTGCTCTCGCAGTACGGCTGGGACGGAACTAGGTTTGAATCGTGTTTCTGAACCATCCAGGGCTGTGGCACGAATCAGGAATGTGATTCAAACATAGTCGAATGGCATTTAAAGCATGTCAGGAGACTGCTAGGTCATACCTGGGCCTGACTCTTTTCGGGTGCCTGGGAGGAATCACCACAACCTGCTCGCAGCAGGAGGGTGCCGTGCATGTGGCTGTGCCCACCAGGAGAAACTCCCCTATTACCGGATACTAGCAACCCAAGCACTTCAGCTTCTGCAAGCCCTGCTCTTAGCACCGTACACACCCCACTTCATGACATTGGAGTGCCCAGCCCCTCGTCCTCTCAACACCCACAGGTGCCCCGATCCATTGCCTCTATGGACTCAGTGCACCTCAATTCAACACACTCCTTAGCACAAGGCACTTAGATGCGTCTATAACACAACCAAAGGGAAGTTTATTTAACAGAGCTTGAGATTCAAGTACAAGCAAGTGCCGAGTTTGGAAACATCAGGTTACAGGTAAAAGAGAAACACAAAAGCCAATCAACACCCTTTACTTATTAATAAGTTACTTTCCTGCCTAATAAGACATTGCTCACCCAGCCCTTACAGTACTTGTCCAGTCCAGAAAGCTGGGCTCCACCTGTCATGAGACACCCCTACGGGGAGTCTCTCGCTGTAATGGATAACAGCTTGCGCTCTTTCCTCTTTTATACACTAACCACTATTGTCTCTTCACCTGGGTGTCCCCCATTCATAGGCTTTTCTTGGGGTTCTTTTGTCTTTGTAAATGCTCACATCTGCCTCTTGCCCAGACTGCACCCACGGGCAGGGCGGGCTGAGTCGAAGGGTGTTGATTGTTCTCAACTCAATGTTGACTGAATCAGTTTGACATGCTTCACTTCCACCGTTTTGAAACATGCCATCCTACATGTTATGTAGCTCTACAGTCGTTTCTTTTATAAACATCTCACGAGAACAGTGACAACCTTAGTTCTTAGCTTTTGGCCAAGCCCACGAATAACCCGCTTTGGTGAAAACTGAGAAGACGGTCAGACACGGGTAATATACATGTCTGGACATGTCTCTGTCACGCTGGGTCTCTCCCTAACCACCCAGTAGGTTTTAACAGTGTAAACAGGAGCTCAGATCCCAGAGTTCCTAATCTTCTGAAGCACAGAGATTTACTCAAAACCATCTGATGAACTCTCCCCTTGGCAAGGGTAATTGGAGGTGTGAGACCAGAACAGATCACTGTCTAATAGTCTGGGGGGGGGAGATCTTTTGCTGAAGGAAATCAAAGCTATTCATAATAACAACACAGCTTTAACTTAATTAAAGTGCTCATATTCTCCCACATGCTAGGATTTTCATTGCTGCCTACAGAATGTTTCATAGAGACAACCTGGTTCTGAGACAATCGGCCAGTAACATACAAAGACACCCCCCCCCCCGGTGACGTACATAGTTCACAATGAGTCCATGGAGGTTTGGTTATTGCACTGTCAAGGCAACTTTTGCATTTCAGCGCAGAGGTTCTGATCCATTGACCTCGGCAGGCTTTTTGGGTCAGGCTCAGAATGCACCAGCCCTAGGCTACAGGGTACGGTGGGTGAGCCAAAAGGATTGAACAAGGCTATTTAAACAATGGCGCCGACTGAGAGAAGCCCTCTTAAACACAGACAGTTTTTTTATCTGCTTCTCGAAAGAGACAGCTCATTCCCGGCATCCGGTCGCAGGTACCATTAGTTACTCTGGCAGAGAGATCATGGCTGTCTGAGTGGCCAGTTCGTAGAGACCCACTTATACTGACAGGGACTCTCCAATCAAGTTTGGGGCTCCTGCAATCCAGTTATATCCTCTCCCTGAGGTTCCCCTCTCTTTTTCAACAGCATTGCTAGGAAATTGGTTGTTTTAGCCGCAGTCCTAATCTCAGAAAGGCCCAGCGCCGTGGAGCTTGGGAAATTACTGGTCGCACAAGAACACAGAGGAGCGGTGGGAGAGAGTGATTGGATTTTTTTTTTTAATCTTTAAGATCTCATTTTAAAAGCACATTCAGCACTGGTGAAAGGTGCCAGCTTCACAGCCCTTCAGGCTCTCAAGCCTCATCCTACGCACAGAACATTTACAGCACAGGGAACTGCTCCTCTCCATGCGCTGCACTCACGTTGCAGCTTAGAATACTGCCACAAACCTGGGGCAGTCTCGGACTTCCTGCTTGTCACTGTTCTGCACAATGTGGCCACCTGGATATTCACAGCAGTAACAGGGACAGAACCCAGAGCTGCCTGCTCCCCAAAACAACAGGCCCCTGCCACATGCACGAAGGGAGAATCTCCACAAACTATTAACAGCAGAGGGTCTATGGCATCATAGTTCTGATTCCATCCAATACAGGACAGTGGCGCACACACCTGCCCACCAGTCAGTTCTGGTTTTTATTTTCTCAGCAGAACAAAATGCAAAATAAATCAATAAAGTAAACAGCACCAATGGCCCTTAGGGGAATCAGATTTTTAATATTCTCTCACTTTGAATCTCAAAGATGTTTTAGGTTAATTAGATAAGGAAGGTTGGTAAGTTGCCAAACTAAGGAACTTTTTTTTTTAAAAAAGACAACCTGTGTGATATTTAACTTGGCTCTTTCAATTTCAATCAGCTCAGCCTTGACCCATCATCCAGAAGACAAACAAGGGAGCTCCAGCATCAGCCGGAGTGGCCTGTGCTCTTTCCCAGAGCAAAATCCAGCCTGGTCTTCTCTTCCTGCCGCACTTGAGTGGGTTTTGCTGTTTACTTTGCACAGCTAAATAGGGGCTAATCACTCCCATTAGGATTCATGCCGTTTTTGGAAGGATTCCGAGCTTCAAAGCGCCCTGCAACATGTCAAGCTTTTCCGCCTTGGCTTAGGCGGAGCTGGAGAAAATGCAGTCAAGAGCATTCTTGGCTAATTTACATTGTTAACATATTTTCTTTTAAGTCAGCTCCAGTGGCGTTTCTTTTCCTTGTACACGTGCTTCTGGTCAGAAAATGGCTCCGTGAAGCCTCCACTCAGTGACCAAAAGTCAGACACACACAGACTTCAAACCGTGCAGCAAAGAAGGAGAAAGCACCGGTACCTCCCAGGGTGTCAGACTGATCCCAATCACCAGCCTCTAGCAAGGAAACAGACCTGCTCACAATCCTATTTTAGTAACATCTGCCGTGTTAACAATAGCTCAGATTAGACCACAAGGAAAAATGTAGTGTAAACCTTAGGCAATTGATCATCATTTCACATTTACATTAGCATAGCATCCAGAGACTCCAATCAGGACCACGGTCCTAGCGCTAGGTGCTGTACAAATACATGCACTGACCCAGGTTGCAGTTATCAAAGCTGCAATAGGAGCCATTAATGTCAATGGGAGCCGTGGCGAAATCCCCTACATTGACATTGGAAATGGTAACAGTGGTCCCTGCTCCACGGAGCTTACAGCCTGCTCTCCTCCTTGCTTCGGCTTTCACGGGGAAGCTGGACAGGATTGTTTAGCGTAAGCTCCATGGTACTTTATTTTTTTTTAACTGATTAGTTGCATTTCTAATATGCTCATCCCCAGGGTCTGAGCGCGTCAATTTTCACGACTGATTTCGTGGAAATTCACATCAATGTTTGTGTCCACACAAAAACAGGATCTAAACGCCTGAGAGTCCTTTTTCCTTCCCCACATTGCTGAGATAACACCCCAGGAAAAGAAATAAATTGCATCTCATCTCTCACAACAAGCCCATTTTCTCACGAATGTTTATAACCCTCTTTGCTCTCCTCCAGGGATAAATTCTGCCTCTGATCTCCCGCCGTCCCTGTGCTCCTCAAGCCTGGCTCCAAACGCACTGGTTCTGCCCAGCTGGGAGACAGAACGTAGGGAGGCCAGTCAGGGACACGGCGCCCCAGCATGCCCTGAAACTGTGCTCCAAGGGGGATGGGTCTTTGCCCTGGCGCACAGGGGAGCAATGGTAGGAGCCGCATGGCAGGGGGTCAAGACCTGCAAGGGCTCATCAGTGATTAACCTGGGTTCACGAGGTGGCCCATCATGCTCTGTGCCTGGGGATCATTGTAACCAATCCTGTCACCCCATTACACAGATCAGAGAACCAAGACGCAGGGAGGGGAAGAGGTCCCTGGCAGTGCAGGGACAAAATCCATCAGCAACACCCTTCCATACGCGCGCACACACACACACACACACACACACACACACACGCTTCAACCCCCTGCTCCAACCTCTCGCACAGGAAACAGAAGACATCTGCCTGCCAACTCCCAACACAAGTCACACACACCCGACAGCCAAAACACTCAGGGCGAAATTCTGCTAGTGGCTCCTTAAGAATTAAGTGCTTGCAAAGAATGGAATCCGTTCAGATCAAACGCGGGTGTGAAGAGCTGCCATGGGCAAAGGTCGGGGCTAAAATAAACGAACACGACCCCGGGCCACAATCCCACTAGAACTAACCGGCCCCCTTTCAGTTCAGCAAGGGCATCCTCCTGCCATCGTCTATTGTGCAAAGTAAAACAACGCAGAACTTAATAGAAGAGAGCAGTAATCCGGACGGCAGCCCGCTGCTGAAACTGTTGTTGCTGCCTGCAGCCGCGCTCATTGCAAGAACCAGAGAGAAGTTGGGTTCCTGCCATAGAAATGAGTGGAGATTATTGTCTTCATTCATAATAGTGCCAGCAATCTGCCGTGTATTGCAGCAGGGCTGGGTCGCGTTCTCTCTTGCTCGCTCTCTGTAAGAGAACAACTCAAATTTTCCCATTAAAATAGCACCATGAAGGGGTTCATTGTAGTAGGTTGTCCCGCCAGGACACAGAGGGCTCAGTAACCCACAATTGTGTATGATGGAGGAAGCCCCTATTTGGCAAGTCTGTAGGGTCTGAGTCACAGGTGCTGGAATGGGGGGGCCGGGGGCCATGTCCCCCCCACTTTTTACCAGCCATAAGGGCGAGCGATGGGGGAGTGGGGGCAGAGAGAAGTGAGTGGGGGAAGGGGTGGTGCGAGGGCAGGGGCTCGGGGAGAAGGAGCAGCACAAGGGTGGGGTCTCAGGGGGAAGGCGCAAGGCGAGGCCACAGTTCAGGAGCCAGTGACCTCCCCCACCCCCTCCACACACTTTTAAGGGAGCTTCTGCTGCTTCTGGTCTGAGTTAGACACAATCACATGGCTTACTTGGCTGGTGAGTCGCGACTCTCGAAACCCAGCCAGACGTTTCTATAGCCCACAGGTGGATGCTGGGACTTTGGCGGCATTAGATCTTTTGGGGGACATCTGTTTTGGGGACCACTGCTACCGCTGGGGGAGCTGCACTGGCAGAGATTTCCCAAACAAGCCAGCAGAAAGGAGTGGGTTCAACTGATCCTTCCCTAGAGACACTTCTTATCCTGTTCACCCTACTCAATCCTTTCCCTCCTAGAAACCTAACCAGATCTCAGCCTTGCCTGTTGATTTTCAGATGGCAGCATGGTCTAGTGATGAGAGTAGAGGACTGACAGCCATGATTCCTGGACTCTCCTGCTGGCAGTCCTGATGATCACTGGATCACCCAGTGCTAGTCCTTTAGAGGCAGTGAGAGATTAATGCCTCGGTAACATCAGGATCTTGATACTTCCTCAACACACGGCTGGGCCAGGAAGAGTCATTGTTTGCAGAGTGCTTGAAGAACCTCAGGAGAAGAACGCTGGAGATATAAAAAATGGTTCCTAAACCTTAGTACAATGGCATATTGTTTTCTACAGAGATTAGGACGCTCTGGCACCTTCTGGGATACAGCTGGGAAAGGCTCCAGGGGCTCTCCCCCCTTCGCTGGCAAGCTCTCTAGCGACAGCACCAATGCAATCCAACTTAATCGCACGGCTAGAATTTAACATCCCTTAAAATCCAGATGTTGGTGCTGGTGAAAAGCTATAAATAAAACACAGAAATCTTGGCTAATGGGGCCTCAGTCCCATGGAAACATAACCAGATGTTCCCCTTTCACTCACAGAGCTGCACCGAGGTTCCACAAACACTGGATTCAGAGCCTCTCCCGGGTCGGCCTGCACGGAGCTGGCTCCTTCTGCCTGGTGTCAGTTTCCAAGCAATTATGAGGCGCTGGGAGGAAGAGGAGGAGATTGGGGAAAGGGGTTTTGTTTATTTTTAATGCACAGATGGGTTGAAATCCTCACGGGGCGCCCAGGCAGGAGAGAGCTGCTGCAAGCTTCCCTGCCACTATTTCATTCAACAGTATGTTTTTAATAGAGCCCGGCTGAATTTACTGCTTGGAAGAGAGAAATAGATTTTACTGCTTTCTAATGTAAAGCAAAGCCACCGTCCTTCCCCCTGTCACCATGACTCTCCTTTCTCGCCATTATTATTTTCCCAGTGCTCTAGTCCAGTGGTTTTCAATCTCTGGTGACTCTGTCTAAGGCAGGGGCTCTCAAACTGGGGGTCGGAACCCCTCAGGGGGTCAGGAGGTTATTACATGGGGGGTCGTGAGCTGTCAGCCTCCACCCCAAACCCTGCTTTGCCTCCAGCATTTATAATGGGGTTAAATATATAAACAAGTGATTTTAATGTATAAGGGGGGTCGCACTCAGAGGCTTGCTCTGTGAAAGGGGTCACCAGTCGGAAAGTTTGAGAACTACTGGTCTAAGGGGTCCGTGAAAGCTTGTCATCACCATAGAACAGGGGTCCGCTGACTGTGCCTAAGATTTCCTAAGGAGTCTGCACTGCCATTCGAAATTTTAGGGGTCTGCAAATGAAAAAAACAAAAAACAAAAAACCTGCTCTAGTCCACACCCTCTCCCTTTTGGTCTCTCTCTTCTTGGACCATCACATGAGCATCACAATCATATTGTATAGGCCAGAGACCACTGGAGCTAAGCTAGGCCCCACAGTCATTTAGAGCATGTGTACACTGCAATGAAACACACGCGGCTGGCCCGTGTCATCTGACCGTGGCTCAGGCTGCAGGGCTATAAAATTGCAGCATAGACATTCAGCTGCGGGCTTTACTGCAGCGTAGACATGCCCTTAGAAGAGAGGAGCACTCGAACTCCCCACACTTGGGAACCTGGGGCTAGAGTCACCTTTGCAACAGCATCCTACAACCGCAAGAGTGAATTGTCTCTGCTGATCTGGGAAGGGGCTTTGATCTGTGTTTTATGGGCTTCTGAGATGCACAAATTCAACCACCTCAATCAGGCTTTTCAAGAAATTCTGCTTCCTACTGCAAAGCCCCAGGGGATCAGTCTCACATTTCCCATGTCCTGTGCACTGGATTTTCACAGCAATCAGCATATTTAAAAAGAAAATGTCCCACCACTGTATTGACTTTGGGATGCAGTCCTCAGAGCAGTGCTACCCGAGCCTTTGACGGCAGCTTGCGACGGACTCGAACCTTTACAGATATTAGGGCGGGGTAAACGTTTGGTCGGCATTTTCTTCACAAGAAGCGTGTTTGTGTGACTTTGCTCAGCCCGCATGGATGGAGCAGGGGAGCTGAGCACCACGAAGAAAGGCTGGCAGTTCTTTAAGGAGGAGATCAATTGCAAGTCCTGGATGCCTACAGAGAGAGGAGCTGCTCTTTGGAGAGTCCTTGCCACTGAGTGTATGGCAGTCACCCAGCTTTGCTCTACTCTGACAGGCGACTCGAAAATTGACATCTTTGGATTCCACGTCTGTCTTCTCCCACTGACTCCAGATCTAATCTGCTCTGATTACAAAATATTCTCTCTGCCACGTCAGCCCCGGGCTCTGAGAGTCAAGCAGGTTCTTTCTGGCTCATGTGCCATCTGCAGGAATAGGAGATTCTGAAACACGAAGTTAGCTAATGAAGCTGGCGTTGATGCATAAGGCAGAAAAGAATCCTGCTCAGTCTCCCAGATCAGCCTTAACTCAGTAGTAAATCCCTGCTCAGAATACTGTTTAGCTGAGACTCAACATACCAAATAATATGTTTCCACATTTACATAGTCACTTGTGTGTTCATGGCCTACCTGTTAGATGACAAGGTATTTTAACTCAGACAAAAGCATTTTAAACAAACAACAGAGTTTAATCCTTTCCATGGAAGTCTGACAGTTTGACTGACACCTGCTTTTAAACCGGGCTTCCTCATAGCATCTAAACAGTCCCAACAATTTTCATTACTGCTTCATAACTTCCAGAAGCCAATCTCAAACATTCCCTCAGGATAAGAACCGATTCTGTATGGACCACTCACAGTAATTACCGCTCAAATTTTAAAAAAAGGATGAGCTTAAAAAAAAAACCACCCACATTGCTGCTAAACTACAAATATCCTACTGCAACAACCCACATTGCTGCTAAAAAAACAACCCACATTGCTGCTAAACTACAAATATCCTACTGCAACAGAACCAGAGGTCACACTGAAACTCATCCAGTTATCCTAAATGTCTCCAGGTGACAGTGTTTAAAAGAAGAAGGTGAGGGTGAAAAAAAGAGTAGAGACCACTACAGATTTTTAATTACAATCTGACCTTTTCCTGCAATATCTCGAATAAACTTTATTGAATTCAATTAAACTTTGTCAATAGGGCCCTACCAAATTCACATCCATGAAAAACGCGTGAATTTGAGCAACGCTGGTCTTCCCCTGTGAAATCTGGTCTTTGTGTGCTTTCACCCTATACCACACAGATTTCACAGGGGACACCAGAGTTTCTCAAATTGGGGGTCCTGACCCAAAAGAGATTTGCAGGGGGGGTTACAAGGTTATTTTACGGGGGTCATGGTATTGCCACCCTTACTTCTGCGCTGCCTTCAGAGCTGGGTGGCCAAAGAGCAGCGGCTGTTGGTTAGGCACCCAGCTCTGAAGGCAGCACCCCGCCAGCAGCAGCAGCGCAGAAGTAAGGGTGACAATATCATATCGTGCCACCCTTAGTTCTGCACTGGTGCTGGCGGCGGCTCTGCCTTCAGAGCTTGGCTCCCGGCCAGCTGCCGCTGCTCTCCAGCTGCCCAGCTCTGCAGGCAGGCAGCACCAAAACAGAAGTAAGGGTAGCAGTACCGCAACCCCCCCTACAATAACCTTGTGACCACCTCACAACTCCTTTTTGGGTCAGGACCCCTGCAATTACAACACTGTGACATTTCAGATTTAAATAGCTGCAATCATGACATTTACTATTTAAAATTACCGTGAAATTGACCAAAATGGACCGTGAATTTGGTAGGGCCCTACGTATTGAAACTGTATTGTACGTTAAAAATACAGTTGTGTCTGTGTTATTGTGGAATTGCATGTACTCCATGAGCAGGGTAAATGGGATAACAGCAGGGGGTGATTAGACAAATCTACCCAGGTTGTAGCATCTCCAGAGAAACCACCCCTCTGGAGAGGTGGGCATATTCTGGTTCAGACTGGTTTCTGGAGAGCCCAAGAGACAAATAAAGGGTTTTGGGATAAATAGTCTGGTTTTAAACTAGCTAAGGGCCTCCTTCCTGATCCTGAAAATGGTCCACGGCGCGCTCCAACTCTTGGGGGGGGAGGGGTTTGGAAGGACAGAACCTCCCAGAATCCATGTTAGGGGGTGGAGTTAACTCTGATAAGCTTATTGGCAGGCATGCAGGTTCTTCTATTATTTTTAATAGATTTTCTCTGTGATGGACCTTTGGTCTGACCCAGTAGGGCCGTTCTTATGTTCTTGTACTTTTTACCTTAAGAATAAAGCAGGCTTGCGTAGGACATGCCATGTGGTACCTTACAACTGTTGACCATCACTCTGTTACGAGTCTCTGAAGAGAAAGCCAGCTTGGGCTTAGGCAACCTGGCTGTGCTGAGAAGTGCAGAGTGAAGGCAGGGATCTGTGCAGCCTGGGAATACCCCTGTCAGGAGGGAGAGAGATGAGGGTTCTCCACCCAGAACAACAACAGCAGGGAAGCGAGAAGCCAGGAGCGGGTGCCGTTGTTGAACCCCAATGGGGAAATACAGCCGCAGTTGCCCTAAACTGTGACAGAAAACACTCCAGATCATTTAAAATCAGCATCCGTTCTGGGTGCCAGAGGATAAAGATCTGTGTGTGTTTGGGGTGGTGATTTATGCTGACCCAGGTCACAGAGCCTTCCCTCTGAAAGGAAATGGACATAGGACTCAGTCCTGCTTAAAGTTAAGCACGTGCTTACGAGTTTTGCTGGGCTGGGGCCAGAGCGCGCCGCACTTTGGAGGACAGAGCCCAGAATGTGATGCAAACGTGAGGGTCCCTGCAGCTCAGCTCGAGTTTGGGGGCGGGGGAGGAGAGGGCTTGTTCTTACTTTTGACTCAGACCCAGCATCTCTAGTTACTCCAGCATCTGTTGCTCCGCCAGGTGGGAAGAACAGCGTGATGGTGAAAGCTGCTAGACAAGACAGCTCTGGAGGCAGAAATCCTCCATCTACAAAGCAGGAACAGCACTGGGGCCAGTTTCCTCACTTTGCCCTAAACGCTGCCGTGCAGGGAATCACCTCGAGGAATGAGAAATGATTTCGTTTGTCGTGGCCTGTTCAACCCTTGAGAGCCTCTCTGCTGAGCCAGGCCACAAGGGGGCCAATGAATGCCACTTTTGTTTGAGCTTTTGACCATGTAGGCAGATCTCCCCTGGGAACTAACCTGAGACCCACCAAACTTCACTTCACACAGGCCAGCAAACAATCATCCAAGGGTAACAATCTTCAGTCACTACCAGCTTGAACTGGATTTGAGTCGGTGACCGAGAGGCGAGAGGCTTGAGAGCTGACTGCCCTCCCTGAGCCGCTCCTGGCTATGAGCTACATTTAATGTTGCAGCAAAACATACAACAAAACAGAGGGAAGGAGCATCATGCTTCGTTTTTCACTTGCCAATAATGCGGGATGACATTTTAGATTTAGACAGGCACCATAATCTAAAGGACAAATTATGGCAAGGATGAGTAAATCTTTAGCGATGGTCTTAAAGTGCTTTTCGACTCAGAAAAGTGACTACGTAAAATGGCACCAGATCTACTCCCTCATGTGTATGTTCAGTCACCTCTGCTCACTGGGTGACCACGGGAAGTTTTTACTTCTGTTTCCTACTGGTAGCTCTGAAGAGCTGACACAGCTCTGAGAGCGTGAGCTGGGCTCTGATCCTTCCTGTGTCTCAGCGGTAGAGCTATATACTAAATTCCAGTCGCAAATATGGGGTTTGCATGAGGAATCCCCACATATTTTGCACACACAGCTGAGAATCCGGATCTAGATCTTGGTTCACATTGTAGTTCTGAGGAAAGAGGCTGTGGCAGCTAAAGCAGTGCTCTAATTCACCATAATAATATGCACGACTCATCAGCGACAGGCCTGCAACAGAAAGCATGGCCTGCAACAGAAAGCATGGCCTGCAACAGAAAGCATGGCCTGCAAACAGAAAGCATGGCCACTCTGAACGGCTGGAAAGGAAGTTAGTCACATTTTCAGTTGGTCAGCCTGAACCATGGGAGTAGCAGAAATAATTGCAGGCTATCAGGACACACTTTGCTTCACCACGCTGCCCAGAACAGAAACGGACAATGCACTTTGCACCTCACATCTCCATTTGCTCAGCACGCAACAGGCACATGCTCCTCTCACTTACTCGAGCTGTTGAAATTCCACTGAAATTAACAGAGCTATTTACACTATCATCACAAAACTCAGCATCTGGCCCAATGACACCAGCTATGCTGCCTGGAGTACAGCAGGATGAACAACAATATAACAGAAAGTTGTAGTGGAAAATGATGTATTGGGGTCACCCAACTCTGCCACTGACCTGCCCTGTGACCTTGGGCAAGTCATTTTCCCCTCACCGTGCCTCAGTCTCCCCTCCCATCCTATGTCCATCTTGTCTATTTAGACTTTAAGGTCTTTGGGGCAGGGAGTGTCTCTTACTATGTGTGTTTACAGTGCTCAATGGGGCCCTGATCTCAGTTGGAGCCTCAAAGCACTTCTGTAATACAAATAAATACAATTGTGTCCACTCCACAATCAATGCAGGATTGGTCCCTGCAGTATATGCTCCGGTGTTTTATTCACTTCAGCTCCACAAGCAAACTGGCCAGGACATGCAAAGGATTAAAGAGGCTGCAGATGTGTCGGACTGGAGTCTGGTTATACGTAGTACAGCTAGGCATTATCATATCAAACGAGGGAGGGCATTAACTTTTGTTCCTAATTAGCCTTGCAGCTCATTGTGCTCTAGGGAGTCGGGACCACACACACACACACACTCTCTCTCTCTCTCTCTCTCTCTCTCACTTTGTGGAATATAAGGGAGCATGCAGCCTAGAAATTATGGACCTAGCTAGACCCAGTAAAATTTGATCAAACAACGAGGGGAAACAAATTGAAAAGGGCTCCAGCTAACTACCTTCTTTGCTGATTGGTGGAAAAAAGGATTTTTGGGAAAAGCAGGCAACCCACACAGAGGAGACACATATAAGCAACAGATCATCCCTGCTTTGGGACTACAGTTTTCCAAGGACTCTAGAAGGAAACAACCTCATTTTTTATTCTGAACTATCTTGAAGACACTGGGATACGGAAACGTTATCCTAACACACTGCCAAGCGTGGCTGTGCAGCATTCCATCTGTGGCTCGTTGCTTTGACTGGACTGTACCAAGGGTCAAAGAGCAAACCTATTTCCACTGTAAGTTCCAAACTATGTTTTCAATTACAAACAAAAAGTTTATTTAAAGTCCACAACTCCCCTTCGCCGTCCCCCCCCCCAAAAATGGTTTCTCCACTCAGAACATCCCATGGGACTCTCCATTCCCAACACGCATCTTAGAGTATGTCTACACTGCAATGTAAGACCAGGGTTCAAACTCACGCTCAAGCCTAACCCTCCTTCTGTCTACACACAAATTATGCTAACCCACTGCTCGGCTCTCACACTGCACCACGACCAAAGGGCTACACCAGTCACATTTTGGGAGGGCACTAGGAAGTTTCGGATAGAGGTGGTTGGACTCAGGCCCGCATAATGCAGTGTAGACACAATTCCTAATTTTACAAAGGAGTCTAGACGCTCAGGCCCTAGGTGAACAAACCCGGGGTCTGCTAACTCAAGTTCTGCTAGCCCTGGGCTTTCACTGCGGTGTAGACAGACCTTTAGTGGCACTCAGTAGCTCTGCTGGAGCTGAGGGTCCGTCAGCATCCCCATTACAGCTTAACCCACTCACCTCCCTGCTTTTCAAAGTTTAGTCTCGGCCATTTCAAACTGCAACTGCGCCTAACCTGCCCACGCAGGCTGCCAAACTGGAATGTGGGGTTTGTTTTAAAATGATTTAAATTGCTTCCATTATTCCAATTGCTTCAATTATTTAAATTGCTCTTGCTGAGTTTGCAAGAGAACACCAAAAAGAAATTAATTTTTTTTTTAAAGGATAAAATTCTTTTTTGCCTCTTTATTTTTTTTTTTTTTACTGGTGACGTCATTTTTGAAGCAATCCTTAAAATAGACTCTGCCATCCTTGCTCAGGTTGAGTAACACCTTCTTCTCATGGAGGAAGGCTAGGATATGGCTCTCGGGAAAACCTCCCCTCTCTATGTGATTGGGTTTTCCCTTGCAAGAGAGATGTGGCTTATACATGGCAGGCAGTGTATAAAGAAGGATGTGAGGTGGCTACATACCAAGATTGGCGGCTTGGTAGGAAATTTAGAGAGATGGATCCTCGGAGAAGAAAGATGGTCCAGTGGTTAGCGACTCAGAAAATCTGGGTTCAATTCACTGCCCTTCTACAAGCTTTCAGAGAGTAGGTAGGTGCCCTGCAGAGCTAGAAATGGGGCTTTTATGCCTGAAAAGGAGAAATTCCCACTTCCCAATGGGACTCCCAGACCTTCAAACTGTGGCATATTGATGCATTGACAAGCTACTTAGGTCACTTGGAGGCCAGTCTACTCATGAGTCAGGAACATCCCGGGAAGATGCAGAGTGTTATGGTTTTGTAGAGTATCTTACGTGCCAACAGAACGTGTTATTCAGTTCTAGGTTGAAGTCCTGGATCCCACCTCCCTGCCCTTGGTCACTGCACTCCTTGGGGTGCGCGCTTGGAGGATTCAGCTTTTCCCCCCAACCTCCCATGACATATGATGAAAAAATGTTTCATGCTAGAAGCAAAGCTTAGAAGTGGCTAAATATCTGAATAAGTGAAATATTTTAAAGCATTGATCCAAAGCCTCTTGCTCAAATAATTCTATGTCCCCTGTGTAAGGGAACAATACTATGTCGCACGCAGAGCATCGTGATCCCTGACTGATTTATGAGTTGACAGGGAGTCAGCCTGAACCCCCTTGTGAAATAACATCTCTGTTTTATAGATGGGTAAACTGAGGCACAGAGAAGCTAATTGTCTTACCCCACAAAGAGTCAGTGACAGAGCAAGGAACAGAACCCAGGCTTGTCTCTTAGTCATTGGACTAAAACCCCTCCCATCGTCCAACACCAAGTGAATGATTCGATTAAGCCTGTCCATGGTTCAAGGCTGGAACAAACCCAACATCACTGCTGGACTCTACAATGGTCCTTCTGTTTGGGCTGAACAGAGCCCAGAAGCAGTCCCTAGAGCCACCACTTACGGGGCTGCTGCACTACACAAGCGACAGGATCCGACAGGCACAAACACTGAGGTGAGTGTTCCAGGCCCAACAAAGAGCCACCCCTCAGACACTGTTGCACTTGTCTGCCAAGGTGAGCAAGAGAAGGTTATAAACAAGTTCAGAGATAGAAAACTGATTCCAGTGAGTAACTGAAATCTCCCTGCGAAGGCACTCGGGGTGACTTCACGCCAAGACAGACAGAGAAGGTCATTCACAGCAGATGTTGTCATTCGGTTCTTTTCAGTAACTGAGCTTTAAACCTCGGCTGGGGCTGCGTTTGCGTCAGCTGTGAAGGAGAGAGATCACTGCTGTCCAGACATGGTCGTGGAGGTACCACCCCGCAACAAGCTTCTTGCTTCGGTGCTGCAACCACGTGCAGCCTTAGCACGGTAGCCAATTACCAAGCCCCAGAGCCACCCAGCCAGAGAACAGTGAGGATTGACCGGGTGGCTCTGGGGCTTGGTAACAGCATACACCACCTCTTGCTGCTAGGTCAGTGGTTCAAATCCAGCCCACGCTGCTCATGACAAGAGGTTGGAGGGTCTCAGTCCTGTCTCTGGACACCACAGCACAATGGGCAATCTCAGCAGGGGGCCAGGAATAGCGAGGCAATAGAAATCCTACTATTTACTTTGAGAGCGAGTCTCTCTAGGGCACTGGTTCC
Organism: Mauremys reevesii; assembly: GCF_016161935.1. Taxonomy (NCBI): domain Eukaryota; kingdom Metazoa; phylum Chordata; order Testudines; family Geoemydidae; genus Mauremys; species Mauremys reevesii. Next base: position 81,620,762 of record NC_052632.1, on the reverse strand, counting down.
CAAACTGGGGTTCATGAGCCCCTGGGGGTTCACAAAATGTTACAGGGGGTTCTTGGGAAAAAATTCCTTAATGGCAGACAGCTGGCAATAGGGAGCACGGGGCTCGGAGCCCCTAGATTTCCAAGAGTTAAGCAGATCAAAGCCAGCATCTCTGTCACACTGAGGAGATTTAAACTTCAAGCCTCCTTAGAAGAAATGGAAAGGGAGGTGGATATTTTTTGCTGTTTTTAAAATGAAATAGGCAGCTAGGGTTGTTTTTAAAATTATGATGAAGAACAAGTTTAAGCCTTGTTGTAACGTGCGTTGTTTGCCTGGACTGCTCAAGACCTGAATGCTTGTGTAGGAGGAACTCGTTGAATTGGCTTCTTAAATCCCTTCCTGCTGTTTCACATCTGATACTCCTTGAGGAAACATAGGAGCCTTGTCTTGTAACAGGCTTGTTCAAAGTGATACAAGCTACGAAAGTGAGATCTTGGAAGTGTGTTGCTGTTTTCATAATTTAATAAAAATACTGTAATGATAAATAATAATTAATAATAAATAGTGTGTAATAAGCATGTCATAACAACAATGTATATTTCCAAGATCACGGCTTTTATAATTTATACTCAGGTAAAGGAGAAAATCCCTAGAAATATGCATTTTTAGGAGGGGGTTCATGAGACATGACACTTTAACAACCTGTGAACCCCTTTCACTAAAGTCTGGGAACCACTGGTCTAGGGCAGTCTGGAGGCACGCTGGTGGGGCAGCGCAGAAGCAGCGTGTGCTGTACAGAGAGCAACAGCGTCTCTACGATGGCTAGCCAGACACCTTCAATCCCAAAGGCGGTGTCAACCCAACCATCTTTCAGCAGCTCGAACGGCAGATCAGAATCAGATCTCGCTGACTGCCACTGACCCAGGAGTAACTGGGGATATCGGCTTTTCTGTGTATGCCAAAAGTCAGAAGAAAATCGGACCCTTTGAGCTCTGAGAGTTTCTGGGCCCTCAGTTCTGGGTCCCATGTCAATGTCATTCCAAGCAGCACCAAAGGCATGTGAATCCAGGCCAGCCACAAATCCCCATCCAGAACCACTGGGCAGCCAGTAAAGCTGCAGATCCTCATATGACATCCTGCAGGAGAAACACCTGCCCCAGGCTTTGGAAAGAACAGTCCTTAGTCACCATAGTATTTCTAGGGCACCCAGCACTGAATCATCTGGGCCGCAGCCACCTCCTTTCATCCATCCTTCTTCTGTGGATAAACTGAGGCACCAGCCACCAGCACTAAATTCGTTTTGTAAACAAACCGGGACGAATCAACCACGCACATAAAGCTCACGCTCAGTGAGAACACATGAGAAACGATAATAACCATCTAATTCACAGCCAAGGTACACACCGCTCTCGAGGGTAGTTACGTGTCCCCCATTATCATAGACTCTGAGCACCTCGTTAATGCAGCTGTCCCCACAGCACCCTGTCTCTGTCAAGCTGGCTGGAGCGGCTCCCGAGCGGGAGTACCAGCCTCAGGGCAGACTGTTAAGAACCAGGGCACAAACTTGTTGGGAGTTCTATGCTTAGATTTCACCAACCAAGTCTCAGCTGCAAACTCCTCAAGCATGAAACCGGCCTTGCCATGGAGTCACAGACAGTCCCCTTGGGTACTCCGCTTTATCTTGCCACCTCGATGTATGATCAATGGTCCCTTACACCACAAATCACAACAATATTCAGGTTACTCCCAGTCCCAAAGGAGCAGTCGCTTACCCCCGTCACTTGCATCCTCGCTCTCTCACCAAAGACAATAAACTAGCTAAGGATTTATTAACTAGGAAAAAGAAATGAGAATTATTTACAAGGTTAAAGCAGATAAACACAGACAGACACACACGAGTTACAGTCTGAGGTTGATGCTTTCCCCAAACTTTGCAGTGAATGATATCTCCAAGTCCCTTCCCACACTCCGGCGACAGAATGCTAATCCAATTCAAGATGCTGTGCCTATAGCCTTGCAATAGGGTAGCAGCATTTGCTGTACCCTACACTGTTAGCAGGTGTTGGCAAAGGGTTAAGTGTGTTCTGCTGACTCACTGGGGACGGTGGGAGTGGTTCTCTAGGGAGACAAGATCTAGGGTGTGGGCTGAGCAACCCTAGGGAGGAGCCCTAGAAGCAGCTAAACCTGGGGAGAAAAACTGAGCTAAATTCTATGTCATTGCCAATTTCTTTGCTAGTAAAGACAAGCCTCAGGAAGAGGATGAGAGTTTAGACGCTACACAGCAGGTGGACTTTGTACAACAGGTTGGGAAAAGGCACCTGCTTACAGGACCATGTTTAGAAGTTCTCTACGCACAGCACATCTCCTTTAGAGATTATCTTGCAGCACTAACTGTACAGCAAGTCCTGACGTGGTTGTGTAAGAGAGCCAACCTTCTCCTCACAGCTCCATGCAGTTATCGCTAGGAGCAAGAACAGGCTTACAAAGAGGATACAAAGTATTTAGGAATCAGAGATAGACCGGTTCAGCAGAAGGCCTGTTTTGGGGAGATTATCCGACCCAGGGCAATAGAGCCTTGGGGCCCAAGTCTCACAGAAGGTCAGTGCAATGAGACTGAGACAGCTGCGAGACTCAGTGATAGCTTTATGAGGTGATAAGACCGTAACTTTGACATGCATATTTAACAACGCGCTGGAAAGCAGCACATGGCCCCTATCGGGTAACACTCCCTTTTCGCTGCCCTCTCCAGCCTGCACAGAGAGCTGACAAATTGTTACAACTCTCGACAGCAGAAAACGTGCCAAGGACAAGGCAGCTCGAAATGCGTGTTGCTTTCTAGAGAGCAGAGGGCCCGATGAGAGGCTGGGAGGGAGGAGGGTTCCCAGCCAGAAGGTCCCTGGTGAGAAGAGGACTTGGGCACAGGAGGGGAGAGAGATATGGTTTGAGCCATTGGAGAGGAGGTGGCGGAAGGGGAGAGTGCAAGACAGCAGAGCTGGGAAAAGTAAGAGAGAGAAAGAGTTTGGAACGGGGACAAAAATCATGAGGTTCTTTCTAGACTAGTTCTCGCAAAGAAAGAGAAACAGTCTCTTCTGTCTTCAAAGTGTCCCTCTGAGAGCGTCTATGTCATAAGCCATGATGCTCAAGTACGACACATCGGCACCATCATTTTATAAACCAGGCACCCGATCCTGAAAAGGACTCTCTACTGGTGGCCCTTATTCCCAAGGCCTCCACGTGGCAGTATGGGTCCACGCATGAGGAGCTCTTTGCACGGAATCCTGTGCACTAGGAGCAGATTCGCTAGTACTGACCCAATCAGCTGGAGGCGAGGGAGTGGGGGAGTGGGGGTACTGGACTCTAGAGATAACTAGAAATAGATCAGCAGCAGAAGTAGGAACGGGGAGTGTCCCAGGCTACCATAAACACTGTCATTTGAAAGAAACCTGGGAGTGCTAATGGCCGGCTCTTCTGAAGTGCTGGTCAATGGGAGTGGCAGGTGCTGAGCACACTTGAAGAATCAGACCATGAATGTTAGATCTCCACGGTGCCCCAGCCAGGGCTCGGGCACTATGGAGAAGTTGTCATCCTGGGGAACTGCTGGGTAGGTGAAAGCAAAAGCAGGAAGGCGATGGAGGGTGGGAGAAGTAATCGGTTCAGAGTGCTGAGAACAGCTGCTGCCAGTCTCCTGCTGGAAAGGCTCAGCTTTAACTCTCTGCAGTAGCCTGAGCCACCGTTCTGCCAGGGGAAGCAGAGGAGCTGAATCTCCAGTGCGCTGCACCATGTGCAGTCAGTGCAAAGCGAGGATAAAATGCTCCCATCCCGATGCAGAAACGCAGGAGGCTAGAGAATCAAGCCCATTGACTCTTGCGAGCTCCTCAGGCAGGGATCAGATGCTGATCCCAGCTACGCTGGTTTAACCCAAGAGTAACCCCACTGCAGTCAATGGCGATCAGAATCTGGCCCAGGGCTTTTCGTCACTCTGCAAAGCCCCCATGCCTGCCACGCTCTGCAGACACCATGATAAGAAGGGAGAATCCAAAAGAGGTTTTATCTTTTCATTTCCCTACAAAAAGTTTTCCAATGTTTTATCTTTAAGCAACATGCTGCCAAAAACCAAGAGTTCGAACTTCAGACTGATCAGCTGCTGACGTCTTAGGAAGAGGAGGATTACAGAGGAATAAGCCTGGATTTTCCACCTTTCCTAAATCCCTCTGGAGTGCATGCCAGCCCCTTCCTTAGAGTTATAAAAATCCCCAGGCACAAAGGCCCCTCTCATTGAGCAAGTCACAGCCAGGATCAGTGCTCACCTCGGCTGGAGGGCAGAGTCCTGTAGGAGAGATCTCTGACTGACCAGGGAATTCGGCCCCGGAACAGCATTACATAAACAAACTGAGCAGGATCAGCTGCTCCGACTGGGGATTTGGGATGTCTCATCTGTGCGGATTGTGTCACTTACATCCCAACAAGAGAACCTGCCCATTCACAGTGCGAGATAGGACTGCATAGGACTCCCCACGGCCCTATGGGAAGGGAATGTCTGATACTCTCCTTGCAAATAGGTAGGCAGAGCCCTACCACGCACCAGTCAGCCAAGCTTGCCCGATGCCAGGGGGAGAATGCAGCTCCCCAGAAAGGGGTGCAGGAAGCTATGTACCCCACACTGTGGATCCAGGGGAACACACAAGGAACTGTGACTGTGAGTTAGGGGGACTCCTTCTGAGACGGCCCAGGTGCGGGAAAAGAAAAATTTCCATTAAAAAATTATTCCAAGGAGAACAGGTTTGTTTTCTTTAAAGGATTTAAATAGCCAAAGTTGAAACAAAACAGCACTGGGTTAGTGCCCGGAACCACAAAGGCAGGGGCGGCTCTAGGCATTTTGCCGCCCCAAGCACGGCAGGCAGGCTGCCTTCGGCGGCTTGCCTGCGGGAGGTTCCCGGTCCCGCGAATTCGGCGGCAGCCTGCGGGAGGTCCACCGAAGCTGCGGGACCAGCGGACCCTCCGAAGGCACCCTGCCTGCCACCCTTGCGGCGACCAGCAGAGCGCCCCCCGCGGCTTGCCGCCCCAAGCACGCGCTTCACGTGCTGGGGCCTGGAGCCGCCCCTGCACAAAGGGAAACTGACCACTATAAACAGAAGGTGGAATTGACCAGGCCTGGATTAACTGATCAAGAGTGAAGAGCAGCAAGTAAACAAACAATACTAGAGAGTGACACAGATGATTAGATTGTTCAATTTTAGTAACCCCAGGCCAACACAGGGCATGCAGGCATGCACACACACTTTACTGTCCCTTTAAATACAAATGGTATTCAAAAAAATTCTGATGCAATAGCTCACTCAAAGTAAACATCAGGTTGAACTTTCTATGGGGTACCAGCAGTGGACCCTAAGGGGTGGTAGAGAGATGGACCCTCGGGCACAGAGCTGGCAGGAATAGCTTCAAAGCCATGCACACAAAACTCTGACTCCTGAACACACCATTTTATCAAGAGGCGGCAAGGAGGTTCCGGGTGCCTGCATTCCTCCTCTGCCCGCAACGGTGTGTGTTCTGCAAAGGCCTGACGCCAACGGTCTCCACCCACTTTATCAAGCTGCAACAACAGCACAGAGCAAAGACAACATGACCAAATCCCTGATCAAATAAGCAACCCATCCTAGAGTCAGGCTCACCAGCCCTTGTGGAAGGTCCCTGCAGGGGTAGGGGTGCGGCTTCTTCATATTCTCAGTTTTAGAACTGCTGCAAATCAGAAGAAACAAAAAATTTGCTCCACCTTTGCTGCAGAAATTCTGTTACGGGACCTAACCCTTCTTGAGATGGGTACGGCAGGACTTCAGTAAGAGAGCAGCTTCTTTCCAATCACATTCAAAGACTCTGAAAACAGCCATTATGGGCTAAGGTTTCAGCTCTTGGCAACAGATTCGCTAGCAAAGGGGTGAGAAAACCGGTTTGGTCTTTTTAATGCCCCCCCCCAAAGGAATTAAAAGTCTGCTCAGCATCAGCAGTTTCACCCAATAAAACAGGGCATGTCAGGTGGTTAACAGCAGCAAGGTGAAAAGAATGCAGGTTGCTACCCAGGAGAATGCAGACAGCTGGTTTTGAGTGGCGCAGCTTGAAAACAGAAGGTTGGAAGGAGAGATGCGATACAGGATTTGATGCACCAGGTCAGATAAGCAGGGCCTGGGCTCTGCCTCTGCCGTTGTCCAACGCGTGAGGTTTTAGAAGCATGCAAAGGGGAAAATGCACCAAATAATCAGGCGCCTCCTGCCACTGAGAAATGCTCTTGGGCTTCTTTATGGCTGCCTGACCTCGACCGCCGTCAATGTAGAGGCTGCCTGAACTGACAACAAGGTTGGTTCTTGCTTTCAACAGATGGGGAGGGGGGATTCAAACCTTACGTGAGGTTTGTCCAGCTTGCTGAGTGAGAGCTTGAGTCCAGCTCTGTCTACACGAGAGGCACTTCACACCGCGGTGTAGGATACCGGTACCGGCACAGCACTGCTGGGGTGATTGCTGCCACATCAGCAATGCTGCACTATGCAGCAGTCGAGTAATGCCACCCCCGGCCCCTGGAGACCAACAAGCTAGCCAGGGTAGCTAGTACAACTGCATCTACCCTCGGGGCTTTGCCGGCACAGCTGTGTCAGGCAGGGATCACACCTCTTCACGCCCTCGGCTTTGCCGGCAGACGGCTGTAGTGCAGACATAGGCCAAGCGTGACAACGTTGCCACGCTGACAGGGAAAACAATGGCTCCTTCCTGTTCACCCAGGCCTGGGCTACACCGTAGTTGTTCCAGTATAACTATGTCGGTCTGTGGTGGAATCTGGTACTGGTACTGGGATTCAGGTGCTGGATTGAGAGCTCTGGTGGCTCACGTCCTCTGGTTAGCCACGGGGCTGGAAAAGAATGAACAGCAGCAGTGCAAGCTTCCCCCCTCCCCCTCCCAATGCCTATCCAAGTACCTCAGACCCAGCCTGGAGGAACAGCCAGCAGGGAACCATGGGGAGCTCAGTCTCTGACACGTTCAGTTGTTGATCTCTCTGCTGAGTGCCAACCAAGATGGCATCAGGACCCTAACAGGCACCATGATGCACCTTTAAGAATACAGAATTTCCTGGACTGGATCAGGCCCATGGTCCATCTACCTGGAGTCAGCACCTTGCTCCTGGTGCTGGCCAGCACCAGACATGTCTAGGGAAGGTGCAAGAACCCCCACCCCAACCCTCAGCAGAAAATATCAGAATAACCTGCCTCTCTGGATAAAATAACGTATTAGAAATGTAAGTCCTATCCATAGTAACTAGGTGTGTTCTCGTTCTCTGAATTTTTCGGAATCCTGCTAAGCTCTTAGCCTCACTGATATACAGTAGCGATGAGTTCCACCAGTTGACGATGCCTCGTGCATACAGGTGTATTTCTTCAGTATTTGTTTATTGCTCACAGGGGAGAAAAGGAGCAGCTCAGAGAGCTGGGAGGTTTCATATATTTGCCATCCCATCCAGATAAAGCCTCTCACTTGGGATAACACAGGAGAGATAGTTAACACATAGTGCTGTGGATTAACAAGTCGGCCGGTGGCATTCTTCTCCAGAGCAGCATGCTTTAGCTCAGCACGAGGCCTTTGTCATCAGCGGCACGTTGATCCAAGTGATGCAGGAACCCCAGACAGTGATATCAAGGCCTGAGGTTTTCCCACAGAACTTCTTGGGAACTCCCCAGCTGGGGAATTTCTCCTTCAAGACACCCCAAGATTTTTATCATTTCTTTGCATTTTACTTCAAGGCTGAACGAGTCACATGCTCACCCGGGGCGGCTCCAGGCACCAACACGCCAAGTGCGTGCCTGGGGCGGCAAGCCGCGGGGGCACTCTGCCGGTCGCCGCGAGGGCAGCAGGCAGGCTGCCTGCCGTGCTTGGGACAGCAAAATGTCTAGAGCCGCCCCCGGGCTCACCACACCCCTGCAGCCCACCATGCATTCCTTGATTCTGCAGCGTACCTCACAGGGCAGCCCTATAGCCTGAAGCACCAGCACGCAGCTGGCCCAGAGACAGGGCCGATGAGGGTGGGGGAACTGGTACAAATTACCAGAGCCCGGCGGTCCGGAATGGGGCCTGGGGCCTGGCTTCCCTGGCTTCGTCAGCCCTGTTTAGCTGGTCTGCCCTTGCTGGGGGGCCCGAACCCGCTCTCGGTGGCCCTGCCCAGAGGAGGGAGAGGACGGGAGGGACAGAGAAAGGCAAGTACGTGTGTTTTCTTTAAAAGATACAGCTTGTCCAGTGCAATCTGCCAAAAAATCTGTATCAAGGTGCTGCTTGCTTGCTCCTCCCCTGGGGAAATAGGGGAGGAAAGGGCAGCAAGGGGACAGAGCGGGGAGACAACGTTAACACCCCCACGCCAGTGAATGTGAACGGAAGCTCTAACAGGATGGCCAGTGGGTGCTGCCTGCAGGAGCAAGAACACATTCCCAAGTTCTAGCCTCTGTGCCTAGGAACGGGTGGGCTTTGACTTTGGAAAGGAATGTGAGGAATTTCTGTTCTGGACAGTGAAGGATCCTGCCAGCCAGGCAGCTCTTTCAGAGAAGGATCTGTTTGTGCCGGGGAGAGGCAGGGCAAAGCTGGTGCCAAGCTGCATGGAGGGGATTTCACGGCAGAAGGACAACACCCAGCTCCAGGGTGGATACAAATCAATTATTTTTTTTTGGCCGCGGGTATGAGGGGGTAAAAAGATTGTTTTGTTGAGTTAAATCAGATTTATTTTGTTATTTAAATTATAACAAGTTTTTCTTTTTAAAAATAAACCTGTTCAAAATACAGTCTGAATTTAATACAAAATAGATTAAGGCCTAAACTTATTATAATCTCTTAAAGCATTTAAATAAAAATATATATGTTGAATCCATAAGCCTCTATCAAAAACGTTGACGTTAAAGGTGGCTTTTCTAGATAAAGAAAGAATCGGGGGGAAGCATCTCACTTTTGAGGCCAGGCTTTATAAATACGGTACAATAAAGCATGTGCTGTATTAAGGGCCTGTTTTGATTAATAAAAATAAATGTTATAAGCTGTTTTGTGTTTAATTAAATTCCAGTTCGCATCCTACTGCAGCCTGATACAAATCATGAGCAAAAAGTTAAGTAGCTAGTAAATAAATAATATTTCATTCACCATTTTCTCACATAATAAAAATGTCCAATTAATAAGAATCTGAAATATTATATAATATTATATAAATACTATATAATTGCTTAAATAAATGTATAAAATTACAGTGTACACTCCTAGGTAGTAAAGAGATGTCTCAAATCTAGTGTAAAGGCTCTATTTAGTTGTAAATCAACACAGTTTAATGATTTTATCAACCGATGCACCTCTCTCTAGAAAGCAACTGAAGCACAATGGAAACGTTGTTTAAAATTGATGATTAAATCGCAGCTTTCCACTTGGTGATTTAAAGAGCTGATTTCAATGGCCTTGACTGAAATCACTCCACCCTGCCTGTTGCACTGTTCAAGCCACTCGATGGACAGACATGAGGGTTTTCCCTTCACTATCTCTGATTTACTAATGCCTGTTGGATTTGCTAGGGCAGCTCTCCAGAGACTGGCTGATAGGCAAGTGGTCCGGCACGATGGGCAGGTGAAGGGAGTCTCTTTGGAACCATTTCTGCCCTGACTTGACATCCCTCCCGTGCTGAACCAGCCCTACTAGGGTCGCTGGGCCCTAGATACCTATTGGAGAAGGGAAAGAACCACAGTGCATCCCACCGCCTGCCAGTGTCAGAGTGGACAGCTCAGTGCTCTCAAGTGTCGGGCATAAAACGGGCCGATTCCCTCAAAACATGGGTTCAAACCTGGATGGGGGTGACTGTGTCTGGAGCTTTCGGATGAGACCATAAAGACCAAAGAACTGTGTAGATTCTACAGTGCTGCCTCCAAGAGCAGGAGTTTGCTGTGCAAGTTGTAGTGAAAATTTTTACCTTCCTCTGTTGTGTAGCCTGATCTGCCTTCACCCCAGTGGCAGTCGCATTTCAGAGGCGCTGCACAACATGGCCAAGATGCCATCGGAATGGGGGGCTATAGAGATCAGTGAATATTTCAGGGGTTCAATCCTGCATCCGCATTAGTGACTCTTCCCCAGGCAGGTAGCCCCATTAGGTATGGAGTTCCCATGAGACTATGAGTAGTCTACACTACCCGCCAATAAACACGATAAAATCGATCCCCGATCGCTCTGCTGTCGACTCCGGAACTCCACCGCGGCGAGAGGCGGAAGCGGAGTCGATGGGGGAGCGGCAGCGGTCAACTCACCGCCATCCTCACGGCCAGGTAAATCGACCTAAGATACGCCGACTTCAGCTACGCTATTCGCGCGGGGGGGGGGGGGGGGGAGTCAACCTAAGATACGCTATTTGCGTAGCTGAAGTTGCGTATCTTAGGTCGACCCCCGCCCCCAGTGTAGACCTAGCCTACATGTGTGAGTAATGGCTGCAGGATCAAGCCTAAGAACTAGGGGCCACCAAATGAAATTAATAGGCAGCAGGTTTAAAACAAATAAAAGGAAGTTCTTCACACAGCGCACAGTCAACCTGTGGAACTCCTTGCCTGAAGAGGTTGTGAAGGCAGGGACTATAACAGGGTTTGAAAGAGAATTAAATAAATTCATGGAAGTTAAGTCCATACCTGGCTATTAGCCAGGATGGGTAGGGAATGGTGTCCCTAGCCTCTGTTTGTCAGAGGGTGGAGATGGATGGCAGGAGAGAGATCACTTGATCATTGCCTGTTAGGTTCACTCCCTCTGGGGCACCTGGCATTGGCCACTGTTGGTAGACAGATACTGGGCTAGATGGACCTTTGGTCTGACCCAGTATGGCCGTTCTTATGAGCCTGCGCTTTGGGAAGTGCCAAGGTGTTGGATCCATGTGACGGTCTGTTTAAATAAAACAGGCCTTTCCAATGAATATGCAGCAATCAGACAACAAACCTGTGCCGGGATGCTCCCCTGCAGGCAATCTAAAGGCAGCTGCAGCCTCCACGAGGCAGGATGTGCCCTGCTGTAACAATGCAGGCCCATTGTACACAGGGTGGCAGAGCACTGCAACGCACACCACATGTGCGCGAAGAGACAGACTTGCCCCAACACGGAGTCATGTCCAGCATTCGGCAGCAAGCCCTGCCCTGGCTGAATGCCGGGGAGCCACATGCCAGGCTACCCACAGCCAACAGAGCACGGTTCCTCCTCCAACATACCAAACCCTTGGACTTTCACGCCGAATCGCACTGGCCGGACGCCATCAGGTGATCAAATTGGTTTTGACCTCTGGCCCCACGTGCTGCGTGTTTGTAGACACCAGGACTTGCTGGCTTTGCACACCAGTCGCTGAGGGCAGCGCAATTCCCCGCAGGATGCTCGGGGACCGTTTTCCTGTAGGAGCCTGGGACTGATTCCCTTGCTGCCACGCTCTGCCAAGCAACAGCTGGTAGGCAGGATGAGCTCTCAGGGCCTGTGCGTCAGAGGGAGCGGGCAGCCACTGGGCACGAGGAGGAGGAGAAGCAGGGGCTGGCCTCTTGCCATCAGGAAGCCAGGCCATCAGGGAGGGATGAAGGCATTTGAGGATAGAAGCCAGCGGGGATGGAGCCAGGGCATCTACCCCAAGCTGCGCAGCGTATCAGACAGAAGGCTGCCCTATGGGCCTAATGCATGAGCATCACTCTCCTGGCTGGCTGAAACCCTGGCATCCGTCACAGCAGCAGAGGGGACGACCGCGATTGCTTCCTCTGGATTTCAGCAGCATACGGAGCATCAAACGCACGGATTCCCTGCGTTCCGGCTATTCGGGCGAACTGGTCACACCTGCTGGCTACAGTTCCAGGAGTTTATTCCGCTTTGCCCATCAGCCCTCTGGCAGTCTGGCTCTACATGAGGATTTTCTATTTTGTAGTCAAAACCAAACTATTAACCCCACACGCTTCCACCGCCCTTCCTGCAACGATCGCACAGACAGGGACAGAGCCTCACCACGCCAGCAAACAGCCCATATTCACCCGGCTGAATCAGACTAGAACCCAGGAGTCCTGATACCATATCCCTTGCTCTAAGCACTAGGCAATGCTTCCCTTAAAGTGGCTTACAAAAACGCTGAAAGTGCTGAACACAGCAACACAAACGAGGTCTCACATTAGTAAAGCGGGTTGTGTTCCTTCCATACGAGCTTCCCGGACCCAGCACCCAGGTGCTGTATATTAAACAGTCCACTCTGTGGTTGCAGCATCCAGCAGTGGATAGTCTTGAGTGCAGCATTCAGGGGCGATGATGCGCTACTTCTCTCTAGGTATGCGCCTCTGGAGCTCTGCACTCCCCGTTCAGACAGAACAGTCGCTGACACTAAAGGAAGCTTTCAGCCCTGAAAGCAATGGGATTAGGCACCCAAATACCTTTGACGATCTGGGCCTGGGTGCCTAAACCCCAGTGTCTTTTCATTAAACTTAGGCACCTCAGTGACTTAGGCACTTTTGAAATTTTTACTATAAGTGACTTGACCAGAATCGCATAGGAAAGCTGTAGCAGAGCCAGGAATTGAAGCCAGATTTCCTGAGTCTTTGGGCAGCTCCTTAAACCACAAGGCCATCTTTCTCCCAGCGCGTCGACGCTCTGGGGAGGTAGGTATTATAGCCCCTATTTTACAGAGGGCCACAGAAAAGCAAAAGCCAACAGTTTAAAAACTGGATCCCTAACGTTACGGCGCTCAGACCATCCACAGGCCTAATCTGAAGAGTTGCTGAGCACCCACTTCCCCTCTTGACTTAAATACCTCAGGGAAAAACAAGCCCCTTATTGAGGTGTCCAACCTGAGAGGCCCAAGGTGAAGATTTCTGCTCTACATGGATCACCAAAGGCCAGTGACGCAGCCTGGCACGGAGCCCAGATCTCCAAGCATGAGACCACTCACCCGTCCCACGCTGCACTCCCTGGCCTGGGCCTTCTTATGTAAAAAACCCAAATCCACTTTTATGGAGTCTAAGGATAGACTGAGCGCGCCCAATGGAACACATTTCGGAAGAGGAGAGGCCTCGCAGACCAGTTCACTGGCCCCTTTTATGGCTCATCTTAATCTCTTTTTGCTCCATTGCCTGTATCCTCGTTCCCCTCGAGGTCCCGTATGCCCTCTGCTCCAGTTACGCTCCTCCGGGATCTCAGCACCCTTTGCAGGAAATACAGAATTTCTGAGCCCCGTCCTAGTTTCGTGGCTTTTAGACGATGTCCCGCCATTGCTGACACCCGGAAGCCTTCCTGCCTCCTGTTTCCAAACAATGCCACAAAGCCCAGTGCTCTTCACCTTTCATCATCCGTAGGGTTGTCCAGACCGGCTGGTATCTCACTGCCCAGCACTGCCCTCTCCACCCGGCCAGGACCTCCCTGCACACAGCACCCCAGATGGGCCCTTACAGGTGCCTGACACAGCAAACATACCCCAAGCTGCCGCACAGGCTAGTGGGCCTCTCTTGAGGGATGCCTCCGGGATTCTCCCTCACACCCGCTCTCGCGTTACCCAGCTAAGGCTCCATTAAGCTTCACACCTGCACTGGTTTTAACCTCAACACCCATGTGGCCATTATCCCCCTATTCCAACAACAGGATCTGCTCCGTTTATAGCCTCCCCTGCTGCTAATGCAACCTAGTATCTTGTTTGCTTTCTAGGGCTGCCGTGGCATTCAGACAATTGAATGTTGACCATGTGCAAACAGGGTGCCTGACAAAATGTGCGTTAATCCCCATTCAAATGACAGCTTGATGCGCAGACAACTAAATCCACAGAGCAATGGGAAAAGTGACGGGTGATCTAAATGTGTTTTCCTTCTCTGCTTTACCCAGTGCCTTTGTGTGTTTGCTTGTTTTAACTCGCAGCTTTAGAACAGAGGAAAGTGACAAGCAATCTGTAGAGAGCACGCTGTCCTCTGCAGAACGCAGCTGCATCCCTTTCAGCTGGTAGAAATATCAGTCACCTGATGAAAACAGGCTACAGTCAGTATTTACCTTGGCAGGGAGGTGCAGCTCTCTGGAGGAGAACGGGGGGCTCGGCACACCCTCACCAAAGCCAACTGGTACCAGGGGCATTTGATATTGTAGTTTAAAAAGCCTTTGCATTGAGTAATGCAACGCGGCGATATTCAAAGGAGCCTAAGGAAGTTCAGCACCTAACTCTCACTGGCTGCCAGGGTGATATGGACACCTAAACCCCTTAGACCCGTTTGAAAATTGTAGCCCAGAGCAAACGTATAGGGTGGAAGCACTTGGGAGAGACTTTTATACAGTGGAGAACTTTAAAATATGGGAGGTGAGTCTGAGCCCAGATCCAAACACCCCCAAGTTCCAATCCAGTGTCAGACTTCACCTGCTTAGACACATCTTTAGCACATGAGCCAATAAGAATAACTTCAAGTGTCATCACCCTAACAGGCCAGGGCTAGGTTCATTTCTAAGTGCTCCATCTACCAGGCTGGTTACATACTCCTAAGGTACTGGGGCAAATTCAGACCTGGTGCAGTCAGAGCTGCATCCACTTACCCCAGGTATGAAGCTGGCCCATTCTTTCCAGTTGGTTTAAATACTAGGGGGCTTCCATCTGCTTTAAGCCCAGTGCCTTAAACAGAGAACTACAGCTAATGGTCCGCTTGGTAAAGAGAACCGTTGTGGCAATGGAAACCAGCCACTTCCAAGGAGCTACACCCGTTCCCACCAGCTGAGGGTCTGACCCATTCTTGACAGCAATACGCAGCCACCCTTTGTGACCTGGCCTGTGTGAACAGAACGTGCATACCACCATAAATAAGGCAGAAAGAGGGAGAGAGAAACAGTGCAAGTAGGGTGACCAGATGTCCTGATTTTATAGGGACAGTCCTGATATTTGGGGCTTTTTCTTATATAGACTCCTATTACCCCCCATCCCCATCCCGATTTTTCACACTTGCTATCTGGTCACCCTACGTGCAAGTGGCTATGGAGAAAGCTCCCAAATAACAGTGATCAAGAGCTGACGTGTATTTTAAACAGGCGGAGCGGGAGGGTCACCTGGATAACCTTTGCAGCTCAGCCCCAGGATCGGGGCTGTATATTCATATAATCCTCTCAAGAGATGCTAGTGAGCTGAGCCTGCCGAGGGTTTCAAATGCTTTGCTATCTCCCTACCTGCACCCTCTCCCCACCCCAGTGCTAGCTGGAGTCTCTCTCTGAAGGCAGAGCAGACAGACACTCCATTTTCCTTCCTGTGGGATGCAATCAAGACCTTTCCAAATAGAAATAACACAGTCTAATGTTTAACTGCAGAGGTAGGAGGTTTCCATGGGAAGAACAGAATAGCAATGGAAATAGAGGAACAAGAAAAGCAGCTAAAACCAAGGAAAACCCCAACAGCTAACTGCATTTGCAAAGACGACACAGGCTACCCATACACAAACAGGGCAAACGCAGTGCGTGAAATGTGCAAGAAAAAGACATTCAAGGCTTAATGGAAGGAGCATGGCTAGTGAAGGACCCCTTTGCTTATTCCAGGAACAATCCTTGCCCATTTGCTCATATGAAGGTGTCTCCAACCATCCTAATATTCATAGGATGGTGGCTAATTTCCCTGGGTCCATCCTGCAAGCCTAGCTCTCCCAAAACAATGACAGGGCCTCTCTTGACTTGCAGCATGGCAACACAGCGACTGCACTCACAAGCAATGCTGCTGCACCATGATGCACGGCCGCTAAGCTCGCACATTTAGTGTGTCGTGACATAAAAGGGCGAACACGACCGTGCGAGATCACTCTCTGAGCCTGAGATCTGGAGTACGTGCTGTCCAGGTGGGATCTGAGAAGAAAGCTGGTCCCATTGTGATCAGGTCTTGGTGAATTCAGACCTTGGCCAACTCAACACAACAGCGCGGCGGTTACTGGTCATTATTTATTTGGCCCCAAGCAAAGTCTAGTTACTTAGCTGCGGTTTGGGTCTGTTTATGCAGCTAATGGAAAGCTGCACAACCCACACTGGGTCTGAGCCCAGGGCCAGCGAGTTCAGTGGGAATTCCATGATCTTCAGTGGGCTTCAGACCAGGCCCAGAGACTATAACATAAGCAGCGGCTTCGTTGTTCTCCAGGCAAAGTGAACTATCCACCCTGACTGCAATTAATTAGGGCTCCACGCTTAACTAAAGCCTGCGTGAACTGACTTACTGTGGGCTGCCCCTTTGTCATTATCTGCATGAAACAATCATGAGGTCCAGCGACAGGCTCAAGGGCTAAATACACTGGGGCTGCCAAGCCAGGCGTGAGCCACAGCTGGAAATACAGCTGCTTTCACCTGGAGAGAGTCACTGTGCTGAACATGGGCTGTGGAGAGAGAACACAGCAGTAACCGTTAGGGCTTGGAGAAAAGGAGAGGATCTGCAAGGAGCACTGGACCGGGGGAGGGAGAGGAGGAGGGATTCAGATCATATGCTATAAGGAGGGGCACCATAGCTCGGCCAGTGTGACCTGGAGCAGCCTCTGACCAGGGGCGGCTCTAGGCACCAGCAAACCAAGCTGTTGCCTGGGGCGGCCAAATGTAGGGGGCGGCAGGCTGGGCTGGTGGACCTGCCGCAGTCATGCCTGCGGAGGGGGCGCTCGTCCCGCGGCTCGGCTGGACCTGCCGCAGGCATGACTGCGGCAGCTCAAGCGGAGCCGCCGGACCCGCGAACCGTCCGCAGCCGTGCCCGCGGGAGCTCCGCTGTTCCCGCGGCTCCGGTGGAGCTCCCGCAGTCATGCCTGCGGCAGGTCCGCTCGTCCCGGGGCTCCGGTGGACCTGCCGCGGGAGCTCAACCGGAGCCGCGGGAAGAGGGGACCCGCCGCGGGACCGAGGAAGGGCGGCGCAGCACACCGCGCTGCCTGGGGCAGCCTATTTTCTAGAGCCGCCCCTGCCTCTGACGCAGGCCCGCAGCAGACAGCGTCAGAGTTCCTGCAGCTCACAGGCTGCAAGCAACACCTCTGCCATGAAGTTGGCCCTGCTACTGTTCAGGGTCCATTGGTGGACTCCGCAGAGTTTGACCTGCCCAGAATTCAACACACTCACCACTCCAAACAGTGACGTTTCCTGTCACCCTGACAGTAACCACCACCAAAACAGCCACCCTTGACGAGGATGGCTCGGAGAGTCACAGGCCCCGAGCTGCGTGATAAAGCAGCAAACGTGATAGACACACTGCACCAGCCCAGCCCCTGCCTGTGGCCTTTTGTGCTGTTAAGAAAATTAACTGGCTTGTTCCTAATAAGTATTTCAGAAGCTTTAATCATACAACTCTACAGGTTTATTTTGGTTATTCCTTTGCTGCCTATTCATTTCAACGACCCTCACTTAACAGGATTTACCGATGGCAGTAAAATGCAGACGTGAGAGCAGGGACTGGCAACCAGGAGTTCTGGGTTCTAGTCTAGGTTCTGCCCTGGATTCACTGGATTATCTTCCGCGAGTCATTTCCTCTCTTGGTGCCTCTTTTCCCAGCTGCAAAATGGGTGTTGCTCATGTTTACTCCCAAGCAAGCTGTTTACAAATATTAATTTGCAAAGAGCTTGGAGATCTAGAAGAGAAAAGTATTATTTGAAACTAAAGAATAAAGCCCCAGCACCACGTTAGCCCCTGCTTTGCCATACGATCCCCATGACTCAGCCTTTGCATACGGTTTGGAAAGGCTTGGCTATCGGATTTGTAAATAGCACTTGCAGCTCCCTGCAGGCAGGGATGATGAGAAGGGGGGAAGGGAGGGATAACTGTAGTGGAGCCTTAAACCTGGGGGGTGCAGCCAAAATATCAGGAACTGGGGTGAAATGTGATGGGGTGGGGCTCCAGTGAACAAGATGTCCTGGGGCCTCAACTTTCTCTTGATGGGCCTGCATCTGTGGTCCCTCACAAAACCGGCTCACCTTTCTCTTGACAAGAAATAGGGGGATCTGTTAAGCTCCTACATAAGCATTCTGATAATATAGGAATGGGTCTCTGTGTAAGACCCGAGATAGGCAGCCACGGTACAGAATTAATGAAGCACTGAACCTCAGGGGAATGTTCATTTCTGTACCTCTTTCTTATGCAGAAGAAGGACCTTGCCAGAGGTTTCAGTTTAAGAGTGTAGCTGCAAATGGAGAACAAAAGGAATTTGGCTTAAAGTAAGTCACAGTGTGCATTGTTTTACCTTGAACAAACACTTGCAAAGCTTCAGAGGGAAAACAGACATGGGGTCAACAAAATTCAATTCCAAGTCTAGTTACAATTTAGTATAAATTGATCCAGCAGTGTAAATAAAATGCTACAGAGGTTCATGCGAAAGCTGTAATGAAATCAGATTATGACTTGAATCCTGCCTTAGAAATAGTCTCCCTAGAAATAATCCTGTTGGCCTGTTATGCTTTCTTGCTGTTTTCCTCCTCTTATTTATTAGGGAGATCTGGATTTACAGAAAATCATTTCTTCTCATGAGTTTCACCTCCTCTCTTTCATCCCAACCTGAAATCAACTGAGGCTCAAGTCTGCTTGTTAGATCAGAGTAATTAATGAGCACAGGACGGGGAGCCGAAAGGGCTGAGTTCTAACCCTAGATACACTGGCTTCCTCCACCGTGTTGGGTAAATCACGTCACCCTTCTGCCTTACTCTCCCTCTGTGTGTGGCAGGGATTAACACTACTTGGCTACCTCACTGAAATGTTGACATTGCTATCAGACTTCACTAACATACCCATTGCATTGTAACCAGTACGTAGACAATGTTTTATGGATTATGTACAACACTCTTAAAATCTCATTGTGCGTGCCTCTCCGATGACTGGAACTCCACTGTCCCCTCTGCAATTCTGGAATAGTTAATTTTAAAGTAAAAATATAGATTTTTAAATTTGTTCCATGTTTCTATCCTGGAAAAGGATTATATACAAACAGCACCTTCTTACATAATGATCTGCCCTGTGTGTCTGTTCCGCCCCAGATCTGCTTTGGCCTTCTTTTCCAGTCCCTCTGAGCCCTGCAAGCACCAGCCCAGCTCTGGGGGAGGGAGTGCGATTCTATTCCAACCTGCCCATTAGCAGAATGACGACTGGACAGCAAAACCCACTGTGTGGTGCAGAGGACAGGGCACTGGACAGTGAATCTGAAGACTTGGATGCTACTTCCAGGTTTGTCACTGAACTGCAGCCTGACTTGGGCAAATCACTTCCCCTCTGTTTCCTCTCCCATCCTTGTCTATTTAGACTGTAAGTCCTTAGGGGCAAGGAGGACTGTCTCTTATTAGCGTATGTACAGCGTCTGGCACAATGGAGCCCTGATCTCAGATGGGGCCTCTAAGCATTACTCTAATACAAAAAATAATAGCAGCAAATTCTGCCCATTGTTTTTCCTGTGCACTCTCAGTAAAGGTAATGGGGATGCACAAGGATGACTGGTGACAGCATCCGGGCTGCAGAATCTTTATTACTGGTGATGGTAGGAGAGTCAGAAACAGCCCAGCTTGACTCTCAGATCCCACACTGCAGCCTTTCCCCATGTCTTTTGCAGGCATGTTGCCTGTTTAGATTGTAAGCACTTTGGGCTACAGGACTGGAGAGCAGCAGTTCCCAAACTTTTTACCAAGGGGACCCACTAGCTGCATTTTATCCTTTTTGGGGGAACCCAGCATTACACAGATACAGTGTGTGTATGCACACACCCTCACATACACACACACTTTACTGTTTCGTAATGGTTTTTTTTAATTCCATCACAAAAGAAAAAAAACCCACAAAATCCCCTTCCCTGCCCCCAGTTCCCCACCCCACCTATTCAGCTCCCCTCAACCCTCTGTCTCACTTTCTCAACCCTGCCCACTCCTCTCTCCCAGGGGCTAACCCGGGACTGCTACCAGGCTGCTGACCGCCTGCTCGCTGACTCCACTGCCCAGATTGAGCTCCCCATGCCGCTGCCCACTGTCCGGGGCAAGGGAGAGCGTGGAGGGAGGAGCCGCCAGGGCTCACACAATGCACAGCTGTAGGGCGTTTGGCGCACTCTGGAGTGCTAAGTAAATAATATCTGAAAAGTACTTTAAAGACAGCCAATCCAATGCCACAAAGAGAACACAACACCTGGGGGGCGGGGGAGGAGCAGAACAAGGACCGGAGATCCTGCTTTGCTGTAAATGCTACTACTTAAAATAAACAAGGAAAAAGGGAACAGAAAAAAGGACACGAGTTACGGACAGAATCGTTTCTAAAGAGAACAAGACAAAAATCAACCCTGGTGTAACTCCATTAACACACCCGAGGGTGTTAGGCACTCAACTCCCACTGACTTTTGATGAAATTGAGCACCTTATTCCCTTAGGAATGTTGGGAAATCCCACCCCACAGGGCTACACTAGGGGTGAGCATGGTCCATTGACTGGGCAGGTTGGGAAATGACAGGCTCCTTCCCACCAAAAAAACAACAAAGCGGGGTTTTCGATCACAAGACGGAAAACTGAAAATTCCACCAAAAACCCCCAAACCGAACAATTGAATTTTTCAGTTGGTGACACCCCACCCCCCACCCCCAAACAAATGTTCCGCTTGGGGCTCTGCACTGAAAACACAACCCTGGCAACAAAAACGGGAAAGTTTCACAAAAACGTTGACTTTGTTGGAAAAGCCATTTTCGGTCGCTAATAAATTTCGGTGCAAAATTGTGACCGGCTGATTTTCAAAGGTTTCCAAGCTCATCTGGGACTTTAAGGGCAGCAACAGGGCCTCTTGAACCATTAAACCTACAGGCAGGCAATCGGAGTTCTTACATGACTTCTTTGTGCTTCTCAAGTTCACTCCACCGTGGAGCGAAGTCCCCAGAAGTACAGGGCTTCTTTGGAAGACTCGCTGGCATATCCCATCGCATAGAACACAAGTACTTGCACCAGTGTCAAACTGCCTGTCCGACAGTTGTAACAGTCACGCGTAAAGGATTAGAACCAAAGCCACCACAAAGAGCTTCCCACATGGTAAGTGAATATGCCTGAAATCTAGATTTGGCCAAAATACCTTTAATTGGTTTAAATCCATTTAATAGTCTTACTGTCCAATGGAAACATGAACTAGTTGAAAAGAATCCAGCTTGTAACTAGGTCTCTTACTAAAGGGAGTTGTGTTTTATAAGCAGCATAGCACTTCTTTTCTTCCAGCCAGCCAGCCAAAGCGTCCTGTAGGTGGTCGTGAGATTGGCTGAGGCTAATGGCTGGAGAAACTGATTTTTAAACCATCCCATTTAACACAATGTTCACATTTTTTAAAAGCCACATTGAGGGAAAACTTTTCTTAATGAAGACTTTGTTACGTAGCCAATTGCAAACGGGAGTTTCGCTGGCTCAGGATTTGATGCTACTTGTAGAAGAACAAAACCGTCTTGCTGTTTACACTGCCCTAACGAAGACCTTCAATGACAGATAAACATTAGACTGCACAATTTCCTATTAGTCTTCTTACCGTAAGCAGCACTGTCAAGTCTGGGTAAGGGGCTGTGAGTCAGGACGCCTGGGTGCTAATCCTGAGTCCCTGCGTGACCTCAGGCAAGTCACTTACCCCCGCTGTGCCTCGGTTTCCCCTCTGTAACATGGGGAGAACTTTGACATCAGAGAGGAGCTGTGAGGATGAGTTCACAAGCTCATACTTTAAAAGCCTTTTAAGTGTCCCTGGGGAAAGGGGCTATGTCCGCCCCCATCCCGGTGTCCTCAAGGCCTCAATAGGCAGAGGCCATGCTCAGCGCATCGTTAAGCCATTTGAGCGTCAGCTTTCCAAACGCTTTCCCATGGAGACAGCCCGCGAGACTTCTGCTCGAGGGTCTGAGATGCGGCAGCGGCACCCACCCGTCCGCGGGATCAGGACTTCCTTTGGCCAGAAACCCAGGGAGTTTGTGTCCCCGGGAACAAAAGGGGGCTTGGCCGCTGCACAATTCATCCTGATACTAATCTAGCTCCTACCTCCAGCTCATTTCCACTTGCTTTGTCTTTCACTAAAAATATCGCCGCAGAGGAAGTAACTGCCATGGGGTGGATACCTTCCTCGTGAGGAGGGGCTTCCTGCCAACACCCCAAGTCAAAAATAACCAACAGCCAATACTCCCCAGCATGACTCGCTTCCAGGCCGACCTCAAGATGCCACAAAGCCCCACTCATCAGCCATCAAAACTGCATGTGTCTCGCATGAATCCCTGGGCCAGATAAGGGCACCCTCACACGCATGCATAGATTTCCCAAGGAGGTGAACCAAAGTACTTTGGGCTGCCAGTTCGCGTCCGTTTCCCACTGCCTTAAAGGCTGAAGTACAGAAGGCCGAGCTGTTTTTAAATATCAGTGCATTCAAGAACCCAGCTCCCAGAAGGTGGATATGGATGGGAGAGAGGCATGATCCAAACCACTGCTAACACATTGAGATTTTAAAACCAAATTCTTTTATGGTCTTGTGGGGATAAAGCACTGGGCTGGGACTCTGGAGGTCTGGGTTCAATTGCTGACTCTGCCACAGACTCCCTGGGCGACCTTGGGCAAGTCACTGAATCTTCTGTGCATGAGTAAAATGGAGATAATGCTCCTCCCTTTCTCCCACCACTTGTCTGTTTAGACTAAGCTCCTTAGAGCAGGGACTGGCTCTTATTATGTGTCTGTACGGCGCCTCACTCTACTTCTAAAAGAACATCCAGTTTCTGCGTTGTCAAAAGCAGGGATGAGCTGAAAAACCAATTATTTTAAAAATAGATGCTGCAGATATTTATCAGATCTATCAGAATGCCTGCAAGACCCAGAGCAGGGAATAGCAGAGAGGGAAAAAAAACTGTTCAGACATTTGAAGGCTAATGGCTGAGCTTTGCCAAGACAGGGAATTTTTGATAAGAAAAAAGACGTTTAAGGTTTTCTCAGATCTATAATCTCGGATGCTGTTAGTACCATGGGGAACGGTGATAATGACCCTACAAGGGGGAGCCTTGGTACCTCTCCTTAAGGAGGTTAATAAAAGTGGCCTTCCTAATCCTGAGCAGCTAGGGGAGGAAGGAGGGTCTTTTAGTTCAGGCACAGGTCTGGGATGGTGCGAAGGGGATTATAATCCCAGCAATTGACGCTCTCTGTGTGGCCCTGGGAAAGGCATGTAATTTCTCCATGCCCTCAATTTACCCATCTGTAAAGTGGGGATAACTAAATGGATCAGCCTCCCAGGGAGCGATGGGGCACTAAAGTTTGCAAAGCACTTTGAGATCCTCAAAGGAAAGATGCAAGTGCAGTGTAAAGCCATCGTCACGTTCCAGCACGAGGTTAGGAAGAACACGCTCTTTTAACCTTAAAGTTAAGGAGAAAAAGCAAATGCATTCCCCACATGGCCCCGTGCTGTGGGATTCTTTTGCCTTTACCATGTCGTGTGTGTGTGTGTGCGCACGCGTGTGCATGGGCATGTGCGTGTGTGTGAGAGAGAGAACCTTCTCCAAGATGCAGCATCTCAGGCTTGGTCTGAAGGTCACTGAAGTCAACTGGAGTCATTGCATCCACTTCCCTGGGCTTCAGCTCAGACCCCTTCTCAGGTTATCCTGGGGACCCAAGTTTCAAATCAACAATGGAGCCAAGCTAAGCACTTGCAAGGTTTGCAGCGTTTCTCTCTCTATCCGCCAGCCTGCAGACTGGCTGTCCCTACAGCAAGCCCGCTCCGGTCGGCTTCCCAACCCCCACTTCAGAAACGGACTGGAACATGGTAATACTGTACAGCCCCGGGGGATTTAGCAAAGTAGGTTGCTCGCTTATCCAAGCAAGTTACTGGAGTGGGGTAAATACAGGGTCTCACACACGCTACAGTGTATACACTGGCACTCTTACAGCCACCCGAAACAGATCGTCTATTTCTTGGGCTAGATTTAAAAAGAAGCAATAATCTACATGGACAATTTGGCTTTGCAGATACCCATACTGCAGCGAGACAGGCTTTGATGCTCATTAGCAACACTCTTGGAATAGGGGCTGCTTTCACTCATTTAGAAACAGCTCATCCTCTCTGCGTTGGCTCCTCAATTATAACTTTGTCATTTCAAAGAAGCAGAGACGCTCATTTGTCCTGAAACCTCTTCCCTCTGGCTCCTTTTGCTCAGAAGCCGTGCAATGGAGGTCAACAAGGTTTGTTGGTTTTTTCCATGAAGGTTACAAAGGGGCTAATTAGTGCTGGAAACTGAAATCCCGAACATCTCTGCTAAGCCAGGTACGGCAGGCAGCTGCAATCTAAGCTTCCTAGGGCTGCCCTGCTGGTGACCTGCCCTGGACCTTTCTAATGCAGTTCAGTGGAGCAGGGAGCCAAGAATTAGCGGAAACAAGTTTGTAAAGGATTTTTTTTAAACCAGGGTGGAGTGTGTTTGTGCTCCGATGGTTAGACTATATATACACACAGGTATACATGACGGAGGTCTTCAGAAAGCTCTTTTCTTTTCAGACATGCACTTCCTCAGACGTACAAAGAGTTAGCTAAGCCCCGAACAGCTCCCATTTCAGCCACCACCAAGGAAAAAGCACAAGAAGCACAAGCCTTTTGCAGCTGCAGCCAAGAGCAGTAGCAGAGCCACACGCGGATGGGGCACCAGGCAGGGACACATAAGACGCACTAACTTTTGCGTTACATACCGGTACTGCCTCTGGACTGAGGAAGTTTGTCGCAAGCATCTAAGCCCTGGAGCAGTTCAAATTCCAGACGAGGCCCCATTTACGTGACTGCCTATCTTGGCCAACTGCAGGGCTTGAACTGAGGATTTCCAGAGCTAAAAGCACAAGTAGCTATAGCTTGAGCTAAAGAGCTGAGCTCCCAAGCGGCGAGCTGTAACAGCCCCACATCGTCTGTGGAGCACAGAGCGGGCTCCATAACACACACTCACCAGTGTGCGACAAACACACATGGGCCTTCTGCAATAGGCTACGCTGGGAAATCTCCCATCACTGTATTAGCATCATCAGTGCAGATCCACCAAGGCAACAGAGGAGGAAGTGCTAGTGGAGACAGGAGAGGTTGCGGGAGTCCTATGCACATGCAACTTCCACTGATGCTACCACCAGTCAATCCGCGCTGAGGCAGCAAAAGGCTGATTAGATGCCTTAGCGAGCACCTGAGCGCAGACACTGGCAGAAGGGGAGCAAATATATAGAACACCGAGCAGGGAACTGTATTCAATCCTCCCATCAAGTCTCTTCCGCTGCTCAATGCCAAGGTTCTGATTAAGCTCCAGCCTCAAGGAAACCATCACAGAAGAAAGGCTACGACTGCCGTGCAATGTTCACCACCATAACTGCTACAAAAATAGCAGCAGATCTTAAAGGGGCACTGTCGAGATTTTGCATACAAACAATATCCGACGTAACAGTTCTTTACCTGGGCTGTGGCAACACCTTAAACAGTCAACACAGACATGAATTAAAAAAAAAAAATGACTTTGCCTTTCGCTATTTATTATTTCTATTGCTGTAGCGCCTAGGAGCTCCGGTCGTGGGGTAGGATCCCATTGTACGAAGCGCTAAGCAAACCGAACAAAAAGACAATCTCTGCCCCAAAGACTTTACAGTCTAAGCACCTGGGCCGTTTCTTTAGCTTTGCATTTCACCCCGCTTGGTCAATGAACTGAGATTGTTCACATTCACACAGATTGCTAGCCAGTTTCACTTTGCAGTTTGCACGCTGAAATTGGGAGATCAGGGCATGTTTTAATTTAAAAACCATGCATTTCTTTTAACATGATTTCATAACATAATTACTGCCGACATTTCTGCTCAATCGAGGTGTTGTTAAATCTTTCTGGCTATCCTACAAACCCTAAACTCTGGACCTCAACTAAGTTGACAAAATCCTTTTAAAACATTCATCGTTACTCAATATTCTTTCAGTACTCGGGGAGCATTCTCGTAAGAGAAGATATTGCCAGCCTAGGAGGTTTATTTGCAACAGGAAAACAATTCTCCTTCCTGACCCAAACAGAACTGTAAATATTTAGGGGCTTGATGTAAATATTTTATCTACATCTGCAGTTACTGATAAACTCTTGCTAGCGGTACACAAAGCTAGCACATTCTAAACCAGTATTTCTCTAGCAAAGAATACATCAAGTTTGTACCCGGGCACTAAACTTTTCGTGGGTTTTTATTACATCTCCAGCACATAGAAGGTTTAATAGCCACTGTCCCATCACACATGGCTGGCACACTAAGGGTCAGTCAAGAAATCCACCAGAGAAACCTCCTTACTGACAGCCTAGTGCAGGGGTTGGCAACCTTTCAGAAGTGCTGTGCCGAGTCTTCATTTATTCACTCTAATGTAAGGTTTCGCGGGCCAGTAATACATTTTAACGTTTTTAGAAGGTCTCTTTCTATAAATCTATAATACAGAACTAAAATATTGTTGTATGTAAAGTAAATAAGGTTTTAAAAATGTTTAAGAAGCTTAATTTAAAATTAAATTAAAATGCAGAGCCCCCCGGACCGGTGGCCAGGACCCGGGCAGTGTGAGTGCCACTGAAAATCAGCTCGTGTGCCGCCTTCAGCACGTGTGCCATAGGCTGCCTACCCCTGCCCTAGTGTGTCTCACAAGTGCTTTTAATGGTCCTGTGCAGCTTGGAGCCTGACTGATAGAGGTGGAAATCCTGCAATCTGAGCGAGGCGACATGCCTGCAGCTCCCAGCTGCTTTCTGTTCAGAGCCCCAGGAAATGCAGCAAGAGGATCGAAGGTGTTGGATGTTCAGAACAACAAGCTTGCAGACAGACTTGGAAACTGGAGTGCTGCTCAGGCTGGATGAACAGAGGGGAAAAATCAAGCCAATTACAAAACTAGGCTGAGGCAAATCTATCCCTGTTGGCCTCTAATTTCACCCAACTCCCATCAATTTCCCATCCCTGCAAGAAGCACAAAGTCGCCCCACTGAAGTCAGGGCAGGATTTTTCCCCTGGTGGCCAAAGAACATTAACCAGTTCTTCATACTGCCCACATTTTCCAGAATGGCCGGGTAAGCTGGGCCCAGGGTCAGCTTGCTCATCAGAATACAGGAGCCTACGTAAAGTCATGTTGCTAGGATGGCAATAACCCTGCACTCTTCACTCGTATCAGCAAACTGCTCGTCTCCACCCGGCAGGATCAGAGAGTCACCGCCCGACACTCACAAGCACAAGAGCTTCTTTAAAACAGAGTTCTCAGGCAGCACAAAAACGATAATACCAACCCTCTTCAAACACCTTCCAATCAAGGGTCCCAACGTGTGATACGACCATCAATTCATTTGGCCTCACAGCCCCCCGGCAGGTAAGAGCACAAGAGACAATGTGATGCAGAGGACAAGATGCTGATCTGGGAGTCAGGACATCTGGGTTCTGTTCCTGGCCCTGCCGCTGACCTGCTGTGACACCTTGGGCAAATCACTTCAGCGCTCTGTGCCTCAGTTTCCCCTGCCACCCTTGGTCAGTCGTATCTACTTAGACTGTACGCGCATGTCTTGCTATGAGTTTCTACCATGCCGAACACAATGGGGCCCTGATCTAGGGCCTCTACTGCAATAGAAACAGGAATAATTATCCCCATCATACTAACAGGTAAACTAAGGCACCGCGAGGCTAAAGGGCTTGTTCAAGGTTACACAGTGAGCCACTGACAGAGCTGGGAATAGAAACACAAGGAGGCCAGTTTCTTTCACTAACTAGTAGGCAACACTGTCCTCATAACATTCTTGTAGAGGCCCTGGGAAGCACCGTTTAAATTAAGAATCAGATGTTAATTCCTACACATTAAAACATTGCATTTTGCAGGGTTGTACATGGCTGTTTCAACTCAAGACTTGCCACGTGAGTTACCAGACAAGACACAAAAGCCAGCGATGCAGAGCAGAGATTGGGGCAAGTGGGGCATCCGGCTGCAGTGATAAAAAGCAAAAAAGCGAACGTTTAAGAACAGACGTTCAGTAGCCACAAAATCCTGACTGCGGATTGATCCTTTTTGTATTCACAGATGTAGTATAAGTCAGGGGTCGGCAACCTCTGGCACGCGCGTCACCAGAGTAAGCACCCTGGCGGGCCGGGCCAGTTTGTTTACCTGCCGCGTCCGCAGGTCCAGCCGATCGCGGCTCCCAGTGGCTGTAGTTCACCGTTCCAGGCTGATGGGGGCTGCGGGAAGCGGCATGGGCCGAGGGATGTGCTGGCCACGGCTTCCCGCCACCCCCATTGCCCGGAGTGGCGAACTGCATCCAGTGGAAGCCGCGATCAGCCGAACCTGCGGACGCGGCAGGTAAACAAACCGGCCCGGCCCGCCGGGGTGCTTACCCTGGCGAGCCATGTGCCAGAGGTTGCTGACCCCTGGTATAAGTAATAAAATGGCCAATGCATTTACCCAGGCAAGCAGGCGCTATGCAAACACGGCCTTTGGGATGGTTTCGTTGGGGGTGTTCGGTACTGGACTGGCAACTCAGTCAAACAGAATGCCTCCACCTCCACCTCGGAACTGGAGCAAGCGCAGACACACCTGCGCTAACTCGGATGTAGGTAGGTGAGTAACAGCAGCACTGAAGGCGGTGAAGGCCTATGCCGGACACTTGGTATATACTCAGGCATCCACCGCCCGTGCTGATGATGCTTCCCCGTGATGGGCACTCGAGCTAGCTTTCATTTAGTCAGACTCAGGGATGTCTACATGTGTTGCAATCACACCTACTGATTGTCGGGCTGGTGCTATGTTAGCACAGGCAGTGCTAGGCTTCCTCCACGAATGCTGGCCAAGCCAAGATGCCCCACTCCTGACCCAGCTGTTCATGGACAGACACACAGCTCACCTGCCCCTGCACCATGGAGGCAGCCTCAGCAGAGATGCCAAGGATAGGATGGGCCATGGAGACTGAAATACCTCCTGCCTCCTCGCATTGGTCCTTTCAGTGCAAGGTGGAAACACTGGCTGGAGGCACCGTGGGGGAAGCTTGTTTTCTGGACACAAGATGCCTTCGGTCTCCAGGCTGTCAATCTAGCACCTGCTGCCACTCTGCTTTCTTGCTTTCAGGTTTTGTCCTTGACGTCACTTTTCGGTTCAGTGCATTAAGAGTCAAGCCCTGGTGAGAGAATTGGCCTGCTTTCAGCAGAGCTAGGTAGGGCATTCCTCTGCCACGTTCAGGTCTAGCTAGTTTGGGGGCCAGTGGCCCAGCAGCGGTTCTGACCTGAACGGTGAACGGGTCGTGAAGTTGGCCCGACCATTCCCCCTCTCCAAGGGTTTCACTGCAGGAAAGCAGCGAAGTTGCACGTCACATGTTCCAGATGTGTCTCTTTACACAGGCACTGCCTGGGTGCACCGTGAAACCTGCGCTGCAATAAAGCAGAACCCCTGCTCTGCTCCCTCGGGAGCACTGCTACGAGTTACTGCCCCTCCACATCTGGCTCAACATTCCACTCTCCCGCCGCGGCTCTCATGGCCTGCCCATGAGATCTGTTCTCGGAACGTCACTCTGTGTCAGGCCTTGGCCCCGCCCCCGCCCCCCCAAAAGAAAGGCTAAAAGGCAGCTTCACACAGGGAACCTTTGCAGAAAGTCAAATATCCAACTGTGTCAAACAGCTAGTTTTGTGCAGCTGAATGTACTGGGCGTAGTTAGCCTCCGGTGCAACCCCAATGACTTCAGTGCCGCTACACCAGGGATCAGATTGGCCTCTTAATATTCCCCCGCGGGGCAGTTCTGGTGTCAAAGAGCCATGTCCAGCTGCAGTTGTGCACACCTGGATTTGTGATTTCAAAGGGCAAAGGCTCAGGTTTCTCACGCTATTGAACATTTCTTCATACTACCGCGACGTTCGCATTTTGAAAGTCACCCACGCTGCTGAGCAGCATCCGGGCCAGAGCCCTGCACTCTCGTTTAGTACAGCCCCGAGCAAACCAGGGCAGTGCTGTGAGAGGAAACAACAAGCCGGCTTTTTGCACACACTGGATTTGGGTATTTTGTTAGCATCTTATTCCCTACTGATCTATTTTTCCTATAGGGTGTTCCTGCCGTCATCCCCAAGGTGCATTTACAATAAAAACAATGGAATGGCTCGGCTGAAATGACATTAAATACACACTAACAGCTCCTGCTGAGGTCACACACCCCACGTGCGGCCCTCAGCACAAACACAGTGACAAGCTGGGCCTTACATGCTGTCTTAGGACCAAACTGCAGAGATGAGGGCCCTCTCCTAATGCATCTATCTGCCTGCAGCCCCACAAATCTAGGAGTCGTCAGCTCAAGCATCCTAGCTGATATGCAAGCCACTAAATGCTGAGATACTCAACTTAGAGAGCACAAGGGTCGCCCAGTCTTTTCAAAATCAAGAACCATCTGAACTTGGAAAGAATGAACATTTCTCCAGAGGAGCTCCACTTTCTATCAATACTTTGCATTTGTAGGACCCTTCCACAGGGGATCTCACTTCACTAAAGCATCAAACTTAAGTCTCATGACCCCTGGTGAGGCAGGCCAACATTAATAACCACGTTTTGCAAAGGGAGAAATGGAAGCAAGGAGGTTACGTGATTTGACCAAGGTCACACAGCAAGACAATCCAAACACGACGGAGAAACTCAGAGTCCCATTGATCGGAGTTCTAAACAACAGCGTCTTACAGTAGCTGTGTCCTTTCCTCTTCCAAGTTGCAAATGGCAATTTTTTTCTGTATCCCTCCAAACAAAGATTGCAGTAAAAGGTCCAAATATACACACATGCTCACAAATTATATGGTTCCTTCAGCCAAGAGACCACGTTGTAATTTATGGGGTTTGACAGAGCAAGCCACAATGTATCAGTTAAATCGTACATTAATTTTACCTCCTGGGGAGAAATTTCTTGAAAGCCAGGCAACCAGCACACAGGCACCTCCCCCCCGACCCCCCAGCTAAGCAAAGCAACCATTGACTTCAAACCAAATGACAGTAAAAAGACAGATTCCCCTAACACCTCCCAGCAGTGCAGGCGAAGGGTGACGCCAGAGGAGATAGCTTAGTGATTTAAGCAGCTGGTTTTAAACACCTACATTCCTTGAAACTGCCAGCTTAGCTCCTGCCCTATTCCTTCCAGGGCAAGGAAGTTGAGGACTTTTGGACAAGACCTGAAAACCCAAAGTAGTCTCATCTCCTTTAGGTCAGCGCCTTAAGATCCTTAAAGGGCGCATTTGTCCATGTGCATCTCTGCCAAAATCTCTCCTCTGTTTACCAGTGTGAGCTCCAGTACTCCAGAGGAGACCGCATATCTATGGTATACATATGTAGGGATACAGTTCACACCGTATTTTGAGATCCAAGGTGCTCCACAAAGAGATGTTACTACCACGCTGGGGAGAGGAGCTGACATCTGAAAATGATGGTACCCAATGACATGACTCCAAACTCACTCTCTTTTTCCTGCAGCTGGCCACAATGGAAATGGAACAGAGCTGAATCCCATCCTAATTGCTCTAACGATAACTTGGGATAATGGCTGAGCACTGGGAGATGCAGGGGTGTTTGACGACAGAGACTCACTAAGGATTAAGGAGCCTCACTGTTACTAAATAGTGACTGCCGTCACCGGGAGAGGAGTCCGTACTGGTTATTGCCACATGACACCACTCCTGACTTAGTGGGAGAAGTTCTCCTTTGAGATCTGGACTGAAATTCCCCATTTTCCTCACAGGTTCTGCATCCTGCATCCTTGAAGGTTTGCATGGTTCAAACATAAGTTATTGGGCTCAGTGCAGAGGTAACCGTGTAAAACTCATTGGCCCATGTTATACATGGTATGACTGATCTAATGGTCCCTCTTGACTTTACAGTCAATGAATCTATTAACCCCCTGCAGCACAGAGAATCGGGGCTTGGACCCCCCATGCTGCTCCACAGGGAGACCTGGACCTTTAAAAAACAAAACTTAAACTCAACTTTACTGGAGGATAAAAAATTCCCAGCAGCAGTTAGAAGAGACAGACCTCCCAGTCACAGGCATCCCAAACACTGGCTCAGAGCACAAGGTTCCCACCATCAAAGGGGTGGCCGACCTGAGGGTGTTGGGGTCAAGGGGGTGAGTTATTACTGGAGCGTATCCATCTCCTATTCTTGGATCGTTCTCCTGCACTCTGGCCGTTCTTTCCAGTGGAGTGAGCAGGGACAGGCGTTCCGCTTTAATTTCTGTCCTACCAGCCCCTAATGCTCCTGGTGTCTTTCCCCCACGCACTCGGCTCAGTTCTCCACAGAAAATGTCTGCGGCTACGTGGTACGAAGGACGCTACTCTAGTCCAAAGGAATCGCACTGTATCGGATTGTGAGAGAGAACAAACCACTGGGGCGGCCTGCCGAAGAAAAGCATCCTGCAACCACGCCATCCCATTCATGTGGGCTGGCTCCCCATTTGTTCCCAGGGCATGGAATGGCAGGGCTCACTCTAGTCAATGACACAATCTTCTCGCCCGCAGCCCTGCCGATCGGCTGTCTCACGGCAGCCAGGGTGATTGTAATAAACGCTGAATTATTCAGCACCCTGACGTGGTTATTTCAAGGGACACAGTCCTGGCCAAGTTGACCTATTGGGGACACACTTTCAAATGACAGCTGTTGGGGGTGGGTCTTGGAGGCGAGAGGGTGGTTTGTTCTTCCAACATAAGGCTGCTGCAGTGTGAAAAAGCTTAGACTCCCAGCGTGAACAGCCCGCCTGTGCAATCCCCCAGGGAGTTACGATCCCCACTGCATCCAGGTACATGGCACACGGCGCTGCTCCCCACGCCTGCTCTGCAGAAGTGGATGATAATGGAGAAGATCCCTGAGCTCTTTGGAAAGCTGGGTTCTTATCTAAGCTCTCTGGCTCCTGTGACTGGAACTGGCTGGGGGAACAGAGCCACTGAGCAGGACAAGTCCGCGTGCTTGTGTTGCATGCCTGTGCCCACCATCAGTTATGGAGTAACATGACATGCGACCCAAAGGGAGCCAGGTCCCAAACGCATTCATTGCTAACAGAGAGTGTGTGTGTGTAAAAACAATTCCCCTCCTTTAGTGTGCTGGGTTCAACCCAGGTTTCAATCCGCTCCTGTGTCCAGCACATGACTGCTGGCACTGCCTTGATGCGGCCAATCCTGACTTCACTCGTACAGGTGGAACCAAGGGCAAAATTTAGCTCATAGAAATTAAAGACCAATTATGTCCCAACTACTCTCTTCCCCTTCTACCAATGCTAGATTACGCCCTACAGCAGGGGTAGGCAACCTATGGTACTGGTGCCGAAGGCGGCATGCGAGCTGATTGTCAGTGGCACTCACACTGCCCGGGTCCTGGCCACCGGTCCGGGGGGCTCTGCATTTTAATTTAATTTTAAATGAAGCTTCTTAAACATTTTAAAAACCTTATTTACTTTACATACAACAATAGTTTAGTTCTATATTATAGACTTATAGACAGAGCCCTTCTAAAAAGGTTACAATGTATGACTGGCCCGCGAAACCTTAAATGAGAGTGAATAAATGAAGACTCGGCACAGCACTGCTGAAAGGTTGCCAACCCCTGCCCTACAGTATATTTTCCAGTCAGGGGTGAAAGCAGAAATAGGGACTTACCAGTACGGGGCTGGGTTGGGGTCAGTTCTGGCCCCCAGAAGGGGCGGGGCCTCGGGCGGAAGGGGCAGGGATGGGGGGGTCAGAGCCAGCCCCGGCCCGCCCTATACCGGTAAGTGCCCTCCCCCGATGGGGTAGCAGCAGCAACCGGGGGCTCTGGCAGCAGTTTAAAGAGCCCAGGGGTCGGCCGCTGCTACCACCCCGGGCCCTTTAAACACTGCCGGAGCTCCTGGCTGTCGCTGTACCCCAGGGCTCTGGCGGCTATTTAAAGGGCCCAGGGCAGTAGAGGCAATGGGAGCCCAGGGCCCTTTAAATAACCCCCAGAACCCCACTGCCGCTACCCCAGGGCTCTGGCAGCAGGGCTCTGGCGGCAATTTAAAGGGCCTGGGGCTTCAGCCACTGCTGGGGGCCCCAGGCCCTTTAAATTGCCACCTGGGGGAGCCAGGCCGCCCCAATACACTGTACCAGGGCATACCAGCTTACTTTCACCTCTGTCTCCAGTCCAAACAATGGGACTTAGACCACTTCCCTTGCAGGACCTCACAGGGATTAATTTTTTTTTTACTAATATTCAACCTAAATTTGCCTTTTTCCCCATTTCAGCCCATTACTTCTAGGTATAGTCCTCTGGGCCCCACTGAGCAGTCCCTTAAAAAGACCATGTCAGTGATACCTGCGTGGCTGTCGCTCTGCATACCCACAGGAGACGCTGAGGATACACTCATGTTACGACAATCAAGCCAAAGTCAAGTACACCATAAAAGACACAAATGGATCAAACCCTACCCTGAATCTGTCCCATGGGGGTTTTGCCACTGACTTCAATAGGAGCACATTTGGGCCACGTGGTTTGGTCTAATAGAAATACTGCATTTTCCTCCCCCTTATTCGTTACGCTTCTTTGACAAAGTCATTTAAAACATTTTGATCAAATCTGAAATGATACAGGGCGACACCGGTTCCAAACACGCCGTGTCTCCGGGCTGCCAACACAAAGTTAGGGCTCTCCGTCAGACACAGCGCACATGCCTGTGTGTGTCCATTATTAATCAATCTGCTATCCCCTTTCATCGCTCGCCTGGCAGAGACGGAGTGCCGTTGTCCTGCCACGGATGCCCAGGGCTTCCCAGCCCTCCATGCTGTTTATCCCTGCCTGTTTACCTCTTTCTGCCTCCCGAGCTGAAGCTGTGTGAGTCCTGAGGCTGTCAGATTGGCCAGGATACCAGCATACGGTGGTTAAAATCACGGCTTTGCCTCTTGAATATCAAAAGCCACCTCCCCCACGCCCAGCTTTCATGAAGCATCGAGGGGTCATTAGATCCCCATCGCCTTAATTCTTTGCTAGCTGGGAAAGGGAAATCCCACGGTGGTTTCAGGCAGACACTGAATCAATACTGTATCTACCCAGCTTCCCAAAGCTCTGGCACGGGGGGGGGGGGGGTGTTCCAGTAATGATACCTGATCACACATTAACAGGCAACCATATCTCCCATAGAGCGGTGCCAGTACAATGGGGCAAGGCTCGTATTCCGTAGAGTCCTGCAGCCACACCGATCATGAATTCCCCTGGGAGCCCCAGGACCTTTCTGCAGCGGCATGGTGTTTTCAGTGGGTGGTGCCTGAAGTCCCATGGCAGCTTCCTGAAAAGCTGATTGCCAGCCGGACGGGCCAAATCTAATCTTACCTAGAATACCACGAGCAAGCGTATGAAGCAGTGCAATTTAGTGGCCTGAACGTGGGATTCAAGGCCCTGAGTTCTAATCCCAGTGCCAAGCAATTAGTTGCTGTATGACCTTTGGCCTCTTCGGAAAAACTTCCCTCTCCAAGAATAGTTATTTCCCCGTTCCGCCATTTCCCCCTCCATCAAATGAGGAGAACGACATTCACTCCCCGTCCCCCAAAGGCTGCTAGTGATGGGCTGTAAAAGCCCTTTGAAGCCGCTGTCAAGTTCGAAGTGTTGTATGAAGAAGTGAGGCAGAAACCACCTGCAGCCTCCGTGGTGACCCCGAGGAGAGGACGGCAGAGCTCACAATACGACCAGGAGCCTCCATTGGGGGCGGGGAGGGCATGACAGCTGACAGGCATTCACAACAGGACTCGCTGCGCCAGGCCGGGCAAACAGCACCCCCCTTGTCCCATGAGCACTCCGCATTTCAGAGCACTCGGCTCCCTTCCCCAGCAGTTCATTCCCTGCCCCACCCCGCCATGCTCTTTTCAGCACACAATGGGTTTCAGTGTGGGTGGGAGGGTGGGGATCAGAGTCGCTGTTTCCCAAACAATGGGAGACAGGAAGGAGGTTTCACTTTCAAGGAGGCCGAGCAGGGAGCCTGGGAAGTCACTCGCTCTGCTTTCCTCCAGCCTCATTCGCTCTGGTCACATGTCGGAGCGCAGCTCCCCACGCTCCTCGCTGCACCCAGCAAGAGGCCCCAACCTTCAATCTCTCCAGGCTGGGCTGTTTTGGTTCCACGCTCTCTCGAGCCGTTTCCCTTCATAAACAAGGAGCGGGACCTAATTTGTGCTGCTCTGCTCACCTCTGACCCCGTCCCCATCAGGGTCACTGATAGACCCAGCGCTGATAAACGACTTTGGGCGGGGGGGGGGGGGTCCCACGGTGCGCATTCTTCAAAGGGCCACCCGGAGAGGGGGGGCAAGGGTGAGAGAAACAACATTTAACTGGAGCCGTTGCACACGTCAGTCCATCCTCAGCATTAACCGAGGTCAGTTCTCTCGGCTTCTGGAGACCGTAGCAATCTGCCTCAAGCCACAAGTACATACCCGCAGCCACAGGCAACCCAGGGAACAGAATCTGTGACCTAGGGCTGATTCACAA
Organism: Mauremys reevesii; assembly: GCF_016161935.1. Lineage (NCBI taxonomy): Eukaryota > Metazoa > Chordata > Testudines > Geoemydidae > Mauremys > Mauremys reevesii. The sequence goes on along the minus strand of NC_052632.1, from coordinate 81,584,393 downwards.
AGCCCTTCCTGCTGCCTGACCCGTTAATGGGAACCCCGAATACCAGAACCGCCCTGACATGCTCCATCCAGTAGAGGGCACTGAGGCACACACCACACCGCCAGGCACGTGGCATGGACTTTCGGAAACTGGAGCCCTAATCTAGCAAAGCAACCGGTATGGTCTGACGGCAAAGCCATCTCACGGGGCTTCACGCACCATCAAGCTGTTGAGTTTTGCTTCTATTCTGGGCCCCCTCTATTACTGTGCTTGGCCTGGGAGAACAGAAGCCAAGTCTAGAGGAGGCCAAACTAGGACTGCTTGGAATCGTGCCTTGGACACGCTTCACAACTTTTACAAATCAATTCTTCGACAAGTTTCTCCTCCCTCACCCCCTTCTCTGCTCAGGTCTCAGGAGAACACCCACTCTTTGAACCGACTGGCAGATTCCAAGGCTGGAATCTGACCTCCTGGATAACACAAGCCAGAGGAACACCGTAAAAAAAAAAAAAGAATTGTATGTGCCAGGGTGGGCTAGAGAAGCTGATGCTATGCTGTGACCTAACACAGCACCTTCGACTGCCTGGCTACCCTGACCCTCTGCGTCTCACAGACCTGCTCCGCCTCAGCAACCAGCTCAGGATGTTAGGGATACTGCTGCTGACCTCCTTTGGAAAGCGCTCGGATATCTATGGATGAAAAGTGCTAGATAAGAGCTAGAGATTATTGTTATCCAGGCCTTCAGATCATTTCAAAGTAAAACCACGTTGCCTCTGGTCTCCCAAGGAAAAGAAAGGCAAGTCCCATAACAGAGCCGAGGCAGCTCGCAAAGCCTCCGCAAGAGAGTCTACAGGCCTCTGTATCAAAGGATGCAGGTCACCGTGTCTTTATACTAGGAGCAGGGAACGCATGTTACCCCTGCAAAGGAGGCAGGAAAATCTAAGGTGCCACTTCCCTCTCTCCCTAGAGGGAACTACGCCACAAGTCTCTTGCTCCAACAAATTCAGACATGTTAATTTGTTTTTACTATTTAAAAAAAAAAAAAACCCACGCAGACTTGAGGGCTGATCAGAAGGGCCCTGGAAAGTGAAACCTGCTGCTCAGCCACAGGACAAGATTTGCACATCCGGTGCACCAGTGAACCCCCGGGCTGGTCTGGAGAGACCACACCTAAAATCTGAGCATTTAAGCCCTGTGATCCATTCAGATCTTGGGCTGTCTGCTGCCAAGGGGACAGGACAAAGACCCACCACACAGTCATCAGACGGTTGTGACCTTCAGTCACTAACAAACAGGGGGTGGTTTCATTGTTCAGTGACTGAGCCGAGCTGTGAGAAGGGGGTTCCCAGCTGGGGCAGGGATGTTTGCAATTAGAAGTCCTGGGGGAATTACAGCCCATGGATGGGCCATAAAACAATCAGCTCAATAACACGCAACATCCCTGTGCTGCTTCTGCCAACATCCCAAGTGAGCAGGGCAGCCTGGAATGAATCCCTCCTGCCTCTCACGGAGCGCAAGCCCATACCGCTGCCACGAAACACCGCGGCCCTGGAAACCACACATTTCCCACCTCGAATTCTGTCCCTCTTCACAGAGTTAATAAAAGAACCTTTGCCGAAGATCTAACGAGGCAAGAACTGTGCAGCTTGTAAAGTGGCTAATTCCCTCCCTGTTTAAATAGAAACAGGATCGCAATAGCCCCCAGGGTTCCCTCCCCTCCCCCGCATGGAAATACAAGGAGGGGGAGAAACTCATCATAAGCCTCATGGCTTCATTAGATGCCCAGGGTCCCTACATGTTCCGCTGCAGTCTGCAGGGTAGAGGAGGTAGCAGAGAAGTTGGGATAAAGAGGGCAGAGTGCAGCCGGCAGCCATGGTTCTGTGAGTAATCAACCCTCCAAAGGCAGCTAACCCTACAGCTCCCTGCAAGCTCCCTTCCACCCTCGCCAGACAGCTTGGCTGGGCCAGTTACTGCGCTGCCAGCTCCTGCCTATGTTCCTCCACGGCCCCTGGGACCAGAGTACCCAGCAGGCGGTAACGTAGCTTCAAGCGGCAATAGCTTTCCCCGGGTTTGAGGGGAGATCGCGCACTGTTCAGAGAAAGGAGACAGCACAAAGCCCAGCGGGGCGGTGGGGGGGGGGGTCCTTCCCAGCTCCTCCCCCAGCCGTACAATTTTTTCCAAATGGCTGATGAAGCGCACAGAATTTCTGCAGACGGGAAAGCGGCTGCCCTGGGTGCAAGGGGTCTCCCAGGCAGCCACTTCCCCGGCACATGGGCCCAACACAGCTCTCAACAGGGTTTTGTTATTTCCCTGCTAAGCACAACTTGATGCACATCTGGCGGTAGCTGGGCAGAGGCCAGGGTAACACAAGGCTGCAAGAAAACAGCGGGGGACTTCACTCGGTAGCCATCTGCAGAAGCACCAGTTGGACCAGAGCCATCCCACTAGAGCGCCCCCCCCCCCCAGGCTATTTATCCCTGTGCATTTACCTTCTTCCCGCTCTCTGAGGTGAAGCTGTGCGACGAGTGACTCCGGAGGCTCCCGCCGCTCAGATCCAGCTGCGGTTTCCAAACGTCTCCGTTGTCGCTGCCAGGCGATTTGGCTGGCGACGTGTTGGAGTTCACGGGGATCCCGGCGTGCACGGGGATCCCGGCGTGCACCATCTCCTCAGTGCACGTCAGCCGCAGGCTGCACAGGTACTCGTCCGTCTCCTTATCCACCACCAGCAGGCGGGTCTCAGACTCCATTGCTTTGATGCGCTGCACCACCTGGAAGGGAACAGAAAAGGGAAGAGAGATTTAGCCGGGCAACTGCAAACCAAACTACACGATCCACAACCCCCAGGCCACTCTCCCCGATGCAGCCGCTCCGCAAGGACGGGGTCTCAGCACTCTTATAACGAGAATCTTTCCTAGGAACTGATAACCCGCCCCCCCCCACACACCCACCCCTCTCTCTCTCATATTCCCCAGGGTGCTGAAATATTTGATTCTCTCCCCCCACACACACATATAGTTATGAAAGAAATGATCTGATTCTGTGCCTTCATCCTGGCTTTGTGCTACCAGACAACAGAGCTGAGGAAAGCAAATGACAGCTAAAGGGGCTGAGGATGGGATCTGGGGTCCGTCACCCCTAAATCCTTGCTCAGAATCTAGCTCAGGTCAGTAGGGAATGAATTGCTGTCAGGAGATGGTTTGGGGGGGTGGGGTTTGGCTGGGTTTTGTTCTTTAAACTGAGGGACCTGATGAAAGGAGCTGGCGGAATCCGGCCAAGCTAGTGAGAGGAAGGACAGGTTGGAGGTGGGAACGGGATGCTTGGGACCTAGTTTCTACTCCTGGCTCTGCCACAGCCTCCCCTATGCCCTTGGGCGAGTCTCTCTGTACCTCAGCTCTGCCACCTGTACAATGGGGTAACAGCTCTGCCCTCCTCACGGGGGAAGGATAAATACACTGATGCCTGTGAAGTGCTCGAATACTATGGTGACGGGGCCAGATAAGTTCATAGACAGGGGCAGACAAGACTCCACCCGACAAAGCCATCCAAACAGCTATCAGCTGGTCCCTGTGTGGTGATCTCAGAGGACAGACTCTTATAGACTGAGCATCACTTGACCTTCTACCGGGGTCTCCTGTTTAGGGCAGGAGGGGCAAGGATATTGCTGGGAAACTTGCCCTCCAGCTGGAGCGAAGCCGTCCGGGCTCCGGATGCTGATAACCCCCAGATCCTTTTGAACAGTATGATCACCTAGCCAGTTAGTCCCCATTTTGTGGTTGTGCATTTGATTTGTCCTTCCTAAGTGAAGTAATTTGCCCTTATCTTTATTGAATTTCATCTTGCTGAATTCAGACCAGTTCCCCGATTTGTCAAGGTCATTTCGAGTTCTAATCTTGTCCTCCCGAGTGCTTGCAACCCCTCCCAGCTGGGTGTCATCTGCACATTTTATAAGCACTCTCTCCACTCCGTTATTCAAGTCATTAATGAAAATATTGACTAGTACCAGACCCAGGACTGACCCCTGCGAGACCCCACTAGTTACGCCCTCCCACACTTCCCTAGTTTGTTTATGAGAACGTTATGTGGGACTGTGTCAAAAGCATTGCTAAAAAATCAAGATCTATCATGTATACTGCCTCCCTCCTATCCACCAGGCCAGTAACCCTGGTCTGGCATTTTGTTCTTGACAAATCCATGCTAGCTATTCCATATAATCCCATTATCATCCAGGGGCTTCCAAATTGATTTTTTAAATAATTTGTTCCAGTTTCTTTCCAGGTTTCGAAGTTAAGATGACCAGTCTATAATTCCCTGGCTCCTCCTTGTTCCCCTTTTTAAAGATGGGCAACCATAGTAACCTTTCTCCACTCCTCTGGGACCTCATCCTTTGTCAAAGATAATTACTAATGATTCTGAGATTGCTTCAGCTAGTTCTTTAAATACTCTAAGATGAATTCCATCAGGCCCTGTGCCGACTTGAATACATCTAACTTATCTAAATATTCTTTAACCTGTTCTTTCCCTAGTTTGGCTCGCATTTCTTCCCCTCTGTTGTTAACGTTAGTTGCCTTGCATATCTGGTCACCATTAGCCTTGTTAGTAACGACTGAAACAAAACAGGCATTAAACACCTCAGCCTTCTTGATGTCATCAGTTATTAGCTCTCTTTCCCAAGTATCAGAGGGGAGCCGTGTTAGTCTGGTTCTGTAGAAGCAGCAAATAATCCTGTGGCACCTTATAGACTAACAGACGTTTTGCAGCATGAGTTTTCGTGGGTGAATACCCACTTCTTCGGATGCAAGCAGTGGAAATTTCCAGGGGCAGGTGTGTATATATAAGCAAGCTAGAGATAATGAGGTTAGATCAATCAGGGAGGATGGGGCCCTGTTCCAGCAGCTGAGGTGTGAAAACCAAGGGAGGAGAAACTGGTTCTGTAATTGGCAAGCCATTCACAGTCTTTGTTTAGTCCTAAACTGATGGGTGTTAAATTTGCAGATGAACTGGAGCTCAGCAGTTTCTCTTTCCCAACTAAGTAGAGGTCCTCCACTTTCCTTTGTCTTTCTCTTGCTCTAATGTATATAAAGACCTTCTTCTTATTGCCTTTTATGTCCCTTGATAGGTGTTTCTGAGTTTGTCCCTACATGCTTGTGCTGTTCTTGTGTACTCCTCCTTAGCAGGTTGTCCATGTTTCCACTTTTTGTAGGATTGATTTTTGAGTTCCAGGTCATTAAGGAGACCCTGATGAAGCCATATTGGCCTCTTCCTATACTTCCTTCACATCGGGATAGTTTGCAGTTGTGCCTTTAATAGACTCTCCCTGAGAAACTGCCGGCTCTGCTGAACTCCTTCTTCCCCTTATGGTTTCTTCCCAGGGAACATTACCGACCAGTTCTCGGAGTTTGTTAAAGTCTGCTTTTTTTAACTCCGCTGTCCTTATTCTGCTGCTCTCACTCCTTCCTTCCCTTAGAATCAGGACATGTATCATTTCATGATCATTTTCACCCAAATTGCCTTCCACCTTCAGATTCACTACCAATTAATGTTTAACCTGCCTATGGCCTGCAGCTTCAGTTGTTCTGATCAGGGTACAGGACATGTTACAATCACCAAGGTTACAAGTGACAAACAACCCCATTGCTCAATTACCTAGCATACCCCAGGCCAGGTCACAGAACCTGCATCCACAAACAGAAAACAGCCCGATGAGAAATGTATAGACTGCAGACACAGCTGCTTGTCCCTGCACCAGCGAATCCGCTGCGCATCAAAAAATCATGTCACTCTCTGCATTGTCTCGTATCTGGAGGCAGCACGGCCGGGGCTCCCATCCATAACAAGGAGCCAGCCTGAGGAGGAGCTACCCAATCAATCCCCAGAAAATCTCTGCTGCTCCCTTTCAGATCTGCTTAGACACTTCATCAGACTCAGCTGCTCAGAGAAACTGGAGAAGCCGGGACAGTGCACATGAGCTTGTCCAGAGATAGAATTAGTGACAGAGAGACGGCGTGGCAGGCAAAGCATGGGGAGGTGCCACTCCAGCTGATCTGCTGGCTGGTGTGGAATTAGGGGGCAGGGTCTGGCCAGCCCCCATCCAATCCTGGTTGAGAAGATGGCATTATCACTGTTATCAGCAGGGTTCTCACTGCCCTGCATCCGTGCAGTTTATCTTAAAGCCTCAGCTCCCAGAGGTAACGGATACCATGAGAAGATCAGCTTTCATTCACAAAGTTTCAGCCCTTCTGGCTGCAGAGAAAAGACAAGGAAGCATTGGCCAAGTGCACCCAAAAGGTTCAGAAAGCAGAAGGCAAATTAAGAAGAACATAGGGTGACCAGACAGCAAGTGTGAAAAATTGGGACAGGGAGTGGGGGGTAATAGGAGCTTATATAAGAAAAAGACCCAAAAAACGGGACTGTCCCTATAAAATCGAGACATCTGGTCACCCTCGAAGAACACAAAGTTCTTTAAAAAAATCTCATGATTTTTTAGGCCGGACTTGTGATTTTTAAACACTCAGCACCACTCTTTGCATGAGAGTTGAGGGGACTGTAGACAGATCACTTGGGGACAAGATCAGTCTTCTGCTCTGCGTTTGTACCATACCCAGCCCAATGGGATCCTGCGTAGGGCCTCTGGGCACTATTGTAACACAATTAATAGCCAGCAGAGGGAAGGGGAGCTCTGGTCACTTTGACATTTTGATCATTTTCAAAGGCTCGCGCGGAGTTCCTCGCTTCACACCTCTCCTGAAAGGGCACGGCAGCATTCCCTAGTCTGCTCTTGACCTGCCAGAGCCGACAGGGAAGCACCTTAATAACTACGGGGGTGGCAGAACTCTGTCACCACAGCCAAGCTCAAAGGAGATATTTTCCTGTCCAAAAAATCCACTGTATCGTAAGTGCTTCTGTGCTGCCCAATGCACAGGCTCCAGGGTGACCTTTTGTCCGAGTGTGACAGATGCTCTGTACAGTGCAGGTCAGACAGAACGGCAGATGGCCGAAAGGTACTGTGCTCCACTGCAGCACAGAGCCAGAGCCCAGCAATTAAGGAGTTAACGCTCTAATGGGGCGAGATGGCTGTTCTGAACGGTCAGATTGTGTCACACCTTACAGCTTTTTTCATAGGGAGTTCAGTGTTGGTGAGAGGTGCGAGCCCTCTGCTTAGCCAGAGAACAGGTCCCCCACGAGCAGCATTCAGGTACGCTTCCTCACACCCCCTTCCCCAGCAGTGTCTCTCGACCGCACACACAAGTAAACATCCTCTGTGGTCCACTCGCTCACTGCCAAGACCGACAGCAAGAGACCCACATGGTGCTCATTGTGACTGGGGTTTCTGCAGGCATTCAGTGATGGGACTGAGGCCTGGTCTTCTCTAGAAAGATATGGTGAAGATACGGGGAGAAAACCACACCCCTGACTGACATCCCTATGCCGACATAACCCACAGCGTAGATGCAGCTATGTCAACAGAAGAAGTTTCTACTGATGTAGCTAATGTCATTCAGAGAGGTGAGGTTCCTACACCGACAGAAAAAAAACCCATCCGTCAGTGTAGGCTGCATCTATGCTACAGTCTCCATAATGTAGACATACCCTGAGACCACAGGTCAGTGAGTGTCACTAAACCACCATTACCTGGGCAGTCACTTCCACTCACTCCCAACCTGGACTAGACGGGAACCAAGGACCTTGTGGTGAAAGATTCCACTTGACCTTCAAACTCTCAATAGCCACTCTGCCCCACCGGGCCTTTCACCTTGAAATCTGAGCCCCACCAGACAGCCGCTTCCAAAAGAAAGCTATGCACTGGTCTAGCAGACAATCCAATGCTCTGGTTTCTAATCTAAGCTCTGACACTGATGGTCTAGGAGGACTTGGGCAAAGCACTGCACTCCCGTTCCCTTATCTGTAAAACTAGGGTTATAATAGTTACCTACCTAACGTGAATGTGGTGAAGAGCAACAGACTCCAGATGTTAGAGGTGTAAGTGACCTATTATTCTGCTGGTTTCTCTCCCCAAGACCTAGTTGGGATTGTTCCCTATAACACAGTTTCTAGAACTTTGCCCAGTCTAGATTTAAACATCTCAAACAACAGGGCTCTCACCCCTTCCTCAGGGAGAGGCTTCAACCACCTCAGAGACCTCACGTCTGCCTCAGCATCGTTATAACTAGAAAGCACATGAAAAATCAGGAAAAGAAACATCCTCTCACTTCTGCTCATCATTATGTGCCCAGCCAAAGAAGCTGTTCCTGGTGTCAAGGACAGCATTCACAGGCAGCCACCCCTACTACCCACCCCCACAACGATGGGCTAGCAGCGTGAGCATTGAAAGCAATCGCTCCATGTCTGCAGTCTATGCACGTGCCTTATAGAAGGCCTAACAAACAGACTTGGCTTATTATGCATCTGTGTAATTATGCAACCTTCAGTAACATGTTGAAGTGCCCCTGCAAAGAAGAGAAAGGCTGGAAAGGCTCACAAGGGGGTGTAGTGATGCCCGGTCACCAGGGCTCCAATGGTGATGTTTGCCATGGCGACCTCCCCCACACTTAGCCCTCCTTGCAGAAGGGCAGTTCTAAACGGGCTCTGTTAAAATTACACTGCACGGTGACAGTCTATGTCCCTTTTCCAATGATTCCTCAGTTTACAGCTCAAAAGAGGCTACTCCAGCTGACACCGCTGCAACCTCAACCTGGGGTCTAAACACCGAGGAGAGGGGGACTCAACAGGCAGCCGGCAGCCAAATCCGGACTGCCAGACACTTTTGAACCAACCGCAAAATCTTTTCATTTATTTACTTATTATCGTTATTGTTATTGTGGTGTGAAAAATGTATCTCTGGCGTCTGGATCTTGACCAAGAAATCTGGACCTTGACAAAAAATAACTGAGTACCTCTGATCTAGGAGGTTCCTCTCTCTGCCCATATTAGCATGGCCGGTGTTAGCTAAGGAGGGCGGGGGGTAGAGGACACCCAGGCTTAACCAATTATCAGGTGTTACAACTACAACTTGCCTTGTCTACACTAGGATTTTAACCTGTGTTAGTCAACACAGCAGGGCGAGCACATGTTACGTTGCCCGTCCCACAAACACTGGGAAGCAGGCTGCAATTTTGCAATGAAGACAGGAGCAAAGCACCTTGAACCTACTTCCTATGTTTGCTCTTTCTGCTTGCTTTAATCTACAGTTAGAAAAACAACGGAGGAACAAATAAATACAATCAAATGTCAACAGCTTCTGCTTCCTGAGCATGCAACAAAATTATGAACAAACAGGGGAACCCTCCTTTGCAAAAGGCTCTTTGCTACTGGCATTTCAGATGCAGGTGTAAATCGGTTATTAGCTCCAAGGCTGATGTCCCTAAGAGAACAGGAAAAGCCAAGCAGGATCCGACCAACCGTTCACCGAGTCCAATATCCTGTCATCAACAGAAGCCAATGTCCGATACATATCGTGTAACATTCCCACAATGTACATCGTTTTTCAGCACTTTGTCATGGAGGAAGTTTTCTCCTGACCACGAGAAAATTACCAACTTATTGTTCTGAAGTATGAGGGTTGGTAGCCCGGCCCTTTGTAACATTATCCTAGCTAATGTGACTGCAGATGCTAACTCGGTTCATATAAATGTTGAATCCTTCTTGGCAGATGCTAAGCTATCTGCGTTAGTAATACCCTGTAGCAGTGAGTTCCAGAGGTTAATTATGCCTTGCTTAGAAGAAAACGTGGAGAGGATGAAATGTCTCTAGTTTCACTTGACCTACACAACCGAAAAGCCCACACATTTCATACATGAAATTGATGCCTCAGCAATGTTGAATCAGCCTTCACTGTCACATCAGATTTTAGTATATAAAGTCTTCACAATTTTCTGGCGTGAAACACCGCTCTGTAGGTAATAAGAACACCCTCATCCACTCAGCAATTAGAACAGAGCAATCGATGTACCCTGACTCCATTCCAAATATAACTGGAAGGGCAAGTGTTACCTTTTGCAGAGAGTGCTCAGGTCCACAGCATTGGCTTAATTAACGACCAAACAATAAAAGCCAGGTCCTGGCTGGGTGTCAGTTACACAGCACTTTAATGGCGTTATCACTGCTTGCAGCACACCTGGGGATGGCTCTGTATCTGAGCAAATCAGTCAGTCATTCCATATCTTTAGGACCCACTGTTGACAACTAAAAACTGAGACCCACTACTTCCAAAGTGCTGTTGGTTCCATGAAGCATGCAGACGACAGATCACCATGCTGCCCGCAGAAATTATTACAGGAGGCGCCTGCCATATGCTCTAAGCTACTAAAATATTCAACCCTGCAGTGCCCTGAAAACTAGACAGACAAAGGAACTGCCCAAATGGGACTCGAAAGCGCCAGGCTCTTGAAAAGCAAAGAGATCTCCACTTCCAGCTAGAAGCTGCTTGTTTCTGGCCATTATTTTTCCAAAGTAAATTGTAGTGAATTCAAGTATAAATTATGTAATAATAATAATTATTGTGAGCATTTATACAGTCTTTGCATCAGTAGATGCCGAGGTACTTTACACAGGTCAGTAAGCATTACTGACTGCACAGGGCATAACAGAAACACAGCAAGGAGAAGTGGCTTGCCCATGGTCAAAAAGTGAGTCAGTGGCAGAATCAGAAATAGACCCCAGGTCACCCGATTCCCAGTACCATGCTCAGAATCACAGAATCACAGGACTGGAAGGGACCTTGAGAGGTCATCCAGTCCAGTCCCCTGCACTCAAGGCAGGAGGCAGTATTATCTAGACCATTCCTGACAGGGGCTTATCTAACTTCCTCTTAAAAACCTCCAATGACAGAGATTCCACGACATCCCTGGATAATTTATTCCAGTGCTCAGCTACTCTGACAGAAGTTTTTCCTAATGTCCAAACTAAACTGCCCTTGCTGCAATTTAAGACTATTGCTTCTTGTCCTATCCTCAGAAGCTACTTTCTGCTGGAATCTGTTCACCTACAACTCAGTGTCTGACTATGTCACAGCAATGCCCTGACCATGTCATAACACCCTTTGCTCTTTCCTACCTTGCCTAGCCTTGGCAGGGACATAACACGATTATTGCGCGGTTAGATGTCATCCATACAGACAAGACCAACCATGCTATAACACACTGTGTCGTTGAAACTTACTAGGGTACACCGGATGCCCCAGCACGGTAAGATAATGTTGCTGTGTAGAGCAGGCCTAGGACTGTGTGGGAACCTATTTTACTGTAATACAATCGGGGATATTGCAGATTATGTATTCCTTATGCCACCCAATCTTAAACCAAACATTGCACCCTCGATAATCTGTATGTTATTCCCTGATAACCAGAAACTTCTATGCTTAAACTCTGTACTGTTCACTTTTTCTTATCATCATCTTCATAAATTTTTTAAATCTACTGCTGGTCATCTGGCAAAGGGAAGCTTTTAAACAAACATTCAGAGGGAGGATCACCCTCCTAGCTTCGCCGCCCGCCCCCGGCCCCCAACTTTAGCACATTCCTGAAGACACCTTCCAAGGAGCCAGGGGAGCAGGGTAAAGTAGGGAGGTTTCAGGCATATGTAGCAGGCTCCATGCTCCATTTGAAGAGTCAAGGAAAGACTCAGCAGGCTTAGAGTTCTGGTCCTTGTCCCAAGAGGGATCTTACCCCCAATCAACTGCTTATCTCCGTGTGAATTACTCTATCCACCTTGTGGTACAGGGACCATCACCCAAAGAGACAGACTCTTTCCATCACGCTAGCTTCACCTGGAAACTTCCCTGGGAAATCCAGCAGAGACTGGGAAAGCTACTCAGAGTCTTATCGTAAATACACAAGCAGTTTTAGTGCCCAAACTGGCCACTGACAGATCCCCAGAAGAAAAACAACACCTGGGCAACCCAATTCAAAGCTGCTAGTGTAGGGCTCTACATTTGACAGCTAAATAAAAAGCCTTGTTGCTAGACTGGACACAGCACTAGGAAATATACTGTAGGGAACAATCCTGCACTGGCAGGGGAGGAGGTGGGTTAGATGTGACTTGATAGGACTTTCCCGACTTTAACCTCTCTGAATATAAATACATAAAAAGTGGAGGCAGCAGGGGGCATGTGAACCATTGGAATTACAGGAAACAAGTTAATGACCCAACATCAGGGCACCTCATTCCACCAGCAGGCGACACAGACACAGCAGATGAAAAGCAGGTGCTAAGGATTATTAACAAAAACTTTCCATGTCACTCTGGCTTCCCCACGCCCAACCTCCAGCTGAAACCCACTAGCAAACAGCTGGACTACTCAGCCCCACATTAACTGTCACCTGGCGGTCCCTCTTGTTCCAGCTCTCGAGTGGGACAAGCAGAGGGATCCAATACGAGTTAGACTCTGTTCCAGGGCCCACCGACAGCCCATCTGTCCATGTGCAGCCCCTGACCCCAGCACCCACCCACGGACAAACAGACCATCCCCAATTCCCACAGACAGACCGTCCTCAGGAACCCCCTGCCCAGCACCCACCCACGGACAAACAGACCATCCCCAATTCCCACAGACAGACCGTCCGCAGGAACCCCCTGCCCAGCACCCACCCACGGGCAAACAGACCATCCCCGCCCCAGCCAGACCCACACCCCCCCGCCCGAGACCCACACACCCACGGCGGGAGCCCTGCAGACCTGGTGGTGCGTCTCCTTCTCCACGTTCACCCCGTTCACCTCCACCACCCGGTCCCCAGCGCGCAGCGCCGCCGCCTCGGCCGGGGAGCCGGGCTCCACTTTGCGGATGAACTGGCCGCTCTTGCCCTTCTCGCCGTGCAGGTGGAAGCCGTAGCCGCTCTCCCCCTTGATCATGTGGCAGAGCCGGGGCTTCAGCTGGTCCTTGGCCATGGCGGGGGCTCTTCCAGCCGCGCGCAGCCGGAGCTCCCCGGGGGAACCGCGGTGCCCGGCCGCCGAGCCCGGAGCGCCGCAGCGGGAGGCGCAGGGCCGAGGGACCCCGGCTGGCTCAACAAGTGGCCGCAGCTCCGGGCCCCGGGGCGGGGCGGCTGGCGCGCTCCCTGCCTGCGCCTCCCTCCGGGCACCTGGCGAGACGGGGCCCCTTACGCGCGGAGAAGCGCAGAGGCAGGAGCCAGGCTGCGAGGAGAGGAGGCGGCGGCCGGGCTGCTGCTGCTGCTGCCGCCGCCGAGCGGGGCCATGCTGCGTCCTCCGCCCGCCTCTGGGGTCCCCTGCACCAGCCCCCCCGGTGCCCGCGTGCGCCCCGCTCGGCCCCTCCGGCTCCGGCGCACCGACTGGGCTGCAGACCCGCGCTGCTGCTCCGCGGCTCTGACTGCTCCGGCCCCTGCCGCTGTTACTGGGGCTGCAGCGCCTCCTCCCCGCTGCTGACGGCTCCAAGTGACATTGCAGCCGGGGGAAGAGCTTGGAGGCCAGATGTGACCATGGCACCTCCCCCTGATGCAACCCAGAACCTTCCAGAGCTGGCTGGGGGGGGGGTTATTATAGACTCCCCCCAAAACATAATCCAGCCACATCCCAGCATAGACCTCGGGGCAGAGGGAAAGCTGTCCTCTGTCTCATGCTCTTTGTGGTCTCTGTGTGAATTGGTGCTGGTCCCGTCCCATGGGACGTCAGGGAGGGGCGCACAGGAACACCGCTGGTAGGTCCCCACCTGGGTCATGTCAAATAGGGGTGCAGGGAGGTCTGGCTGGGTCACCCTCTTTCCAAACCCTAGTGAGTTCTTTGCTGATCACACCAGGGGCCCAGCTAATCACTGAGAATTGGTGAAAACCACTTGGTGAAGGGCGTGCTTAAAACTAGTCTTTATTTCATTCCAGCCCTTTGGCAGGTGTCAAAGTGCCACCCAGAACCAGTTAAACCGATCCAAGAGGGAAGCCAGCTGGCTTCAGTGCGATTCCAGAGCCCAGGGAGTGAATCAGGCGTAAGGGCAAAAACGGTCCAGTGAGCGAGCAGGACAAAGAATGGGAGGATAGGGGTAGCCGAGCCCAAGAGCATGAGTCCCAAAACTGGTGGTGAATAAGTAATTAAAATAATGGATTTGCAGGGTGATTTCCCATTGGATTTTAGTGGGAGTTGTTGGATCAGCCCTTAAAAACAGCCAAGATGGGACTCTGCCTGGTCTTTGCCGGGAGAGAGCTCCCCAGCCCATTCCAAGCTAAGGCTGGTGTTTGACCCCCCCATGAGATGCAACAGCACCTTATCCCCACCTGGCTGGTCTCTGCACTCAACCTCACACCTGGAAAGGGCCTGGGGCTGTAGGCTGGCCAGACAGCAAGTGTGAAAAATCAGGACAGGGGTTGGGGGTAATAGGTGCCTATATAAGAAACAGCCCCAAATATCAGGACTGTCCCTATAAAATCAGGACATCTGGTCATCCTAAGGGGCTGTAGCTTACTTAAAGGTTTCTGCAGGGCTGGGACCATGGTTCTGTGTCATGAGATGGTGCTGAACAAGCCCAGGGCTTGAAAGCAGGTGCAGCTGAAGTTTCCTTCTGGTCATATACTAAGAGCATCTCTTTCCCAGGCCCTATTTATGTGTCTATCATTGAGACAAGACAGATTTCTTCATAGGCATTCAGACCCAGTTCCTCAAAGGTATTTAGGCTCTTAACTTCCATTGATTTCAGTGCAAGCAATAGCCCAATTACCTTTGAGGAATTGGGACAGATACTACAGTGATGAAGGGCCTAGCAGTGGAAGATAGATAAAGAGATTCCTCATATCTATGCAAGTGTCTATCTAGGAATAGATGACATTATTCTTCTATATTAAGACTGCCAGTCCAGATCTCATATCTAACTTAAGATCTTGCTGTAACTGTAAGAGGAAATAATGTGGCAATGAATATTGTTCTGATCAAGTCTATAGTAGGCACATAATTCCCTTAAATTGAGGTTCCTGATGCCATCAGCCTGAAAGGAAACAAGTGCAGCTGATTTCAGTTCCCAAGCTTCGTGATCAGCCCCTCATCGCTCTATTTGTGGTGAGAATTTTAACCTGTGAAGTGCATCAGGCCTGTGGCAATATGCCAGCTGTCATCAGCCCATGCTGCTCTGTAGTTAGCCGCTGCTCTGCAGAAGAATCTCTCTCTGCCTGTTTGCACAAAGCCGTTGGCTGATGTGAAAGCAGGCTAGAGAGTCTGGAAACTCTGGGATTACTGTGGTACCTGAGGACTTCCCTGAACCTCTCTCTGGAGTGATGAACAACCCGTCCAATACCTGAGCCACAGGTTCTGAAAAACAGCTGCTGGTATGTAACCTTAACAGCTACATAAGGGCCCCATCCTGCCAACCCTGCTCACTACTCACACAAGTAGGGAATACGCCCCTGTTTCTGTGCCACTCCCTTTCTGTAGTGTTTCTAGATCAGGGACGACATTACCCATAATGCAAGGCACCTTCATGCAGATCTCATTTTACTGGCTGCTGCTGGTACAGGCTGGGTGCAGGTAGCACAGAGAGGAAGAATTTCCTGTGAATTGAGGACTTGGGTAAGGGCCTAGTTCAGCCCACTATTTATTCAGGTACCTAACTGGAAGCATATGCATAGTTCCACTGACTTCATATGCTTGAAGTTAAGCATCTGCTTAAACACCTTGCTAGATTGGGGCCTACCACTCCCTCCTTCTTGCACTTAGGAATGTCCCAAGTGCTCACCCATTCCCTGAATGCCCCTTTTCTTCTGCCCTGTTAAACTCTAATCTGCAGGGGAGGATTCTTCAGCCCCTCAAGTAACAGCTGTTTGGAATACAAGTGTATCAAGTTTTGGTGTATCCTGTGTGTGTGATTGGTGGGAAAGGTTCATGTTTCTATAATGGAGCTGGAAAAAGCCTGAAATCATTCCTGCATCAATGACCATCTTAACACTATAGAGAAAGAAATGCCTTCAGGCTCAAGATCTTGCAATGTGCTTAGGGGTAGTAGCTGGATTTCAATTCCATTTTACATTCACCCCACAAACCCCATCTCCATGAAAAAAACCCCAACCATGAACCTACTGGATTTGCTGCCTTCAGTGCACTGAATATAAACAGAGCCACAATTAGAACTCAATAGCCATTGAACAGCTGGAGATTTGCATTTTAATTTCTAAGTTCTTTGATTCAGGTAAATATTTAAGTCTCATTTGAAGGAGAGGGAAGGGGGGAGTTTACAAAAGATATATGCTTTTTGGCTTAGCAGAATTTGGAGCTAGTTTTATTTGACATCTGCTTCAAAGCAAATAGGTTTATGTAGAATTCATTTATTACAATTCATTAAACACTTACATAGACTTTTACCCATGTACTAAACTCTGTTTGCATTGGGTTGTAGAATATTGCATACTTAATGCAATGTACATCCAGGATAAAAAGGCTAACACTTGAAGATATTCGAATTGCTGGACAGGCTACCTAGTGTGTAATGGTCAGGGATTCCTACAGACTATACAGCATAGCCTGCCTTAAACTACTGCTCCAGGGACCAGCAAACATCAGTGGCTTAATTGTTTTCTAAAAAAGGTAGAGTAGGAATATGTATTTGAGAGTAGTTAAGGATGGTCTCTGAACACAGAAGGTTGCCTGAAAAAAGTTGATAATGCATTCACTGTCCTTTGCCTTCTTTTTCTACTTGCACTCATGCACAACCACCTTGTGTCCATCTTCTCCCAAAGAGGTCCAATGGGAATCAAGAGGCCTAAGATCTAGCTCTCCCTCCACGTGCTCTGATCCTGGGCAAATTACTGAATCTTTGCGTGTCCTCCTTTAAAGAGAGAGTGCAAAGCAGAGCAAGCAGGGAAGGGTTACTATCTACGGATGAGGAGTATGCTATAAATGCTAAGCAGCAGCATTTTTCTGCATGGGGGTAGGAAATACAAAGGGAGGTAGGGCTGATGTTCACAGAAATCAGAAGGTCCAAAGTGCCAATATGCCCCTCAATTCAATTCCTTCCCAGCCCCAAAGCTGGGCATCACCTACACCCCGTGTGTGTAAACATAACTCACCCTTGTTAAACACCAAACTCCATCTCAGCAGTGGTTGAATGGGGGATTCCCCATGCACATGTCACTTTGCACAATTGCTCAAACTCAGGCTAGTGCAAGGTTTCAGCTCCTCGGTTGCTGCCTCTTCCCTGGGGCTGTGAGCTGCCTGTTTATTCCTGGCCATCCATTGTCATTTTGCTCTGGCCAATGTTTGTCCATTTGAAGTTTCCCAGCTAGTTCCATGTTTTCCTGTCCTGTTTTCGGGTGTTGATGTACAATGCGCTGGAGGCACAGTTGGCGTCTAATGGAAAGATCAAGGCATATTCTTGACTTGGGGACTCCTGGCACTTGTGACTGTCATTGTCCTGGAGGGTACATCTCTAGGGCAGTGGGCCAGCCTAGAAGAACCGGTGCGTGCTATACTCTGGTTCTAAGGAGGGTCACTGCTTCATGTCCTTGAACCCCCTTCTCCAGCTTTGGTCAGAGTACCGTGGATGACCTCTTGCTGCTGTTCTCTAGGAGTATTAAACCTTTTAACCCCACTCAGCTCAGGTGTCAGTTTTAGGAGGATCCTGGGAGCAGTGATTAATCAGGTCTCTCTTTTTTACCCTAACTCAGGCTGTGGCTGACGTGATTAAGACAACTTCAAGAATGCAAAAGCCTCAGGGGGGTTTCAGTGCATGGAGAAAGGCCATTGATTTATTTCTGTGCAATGAGACGAGAGCTCATAAAATGCACAGTCTTTTCTTCTCGAGCTGGACGGAAGGCGATATTAAGCTGTAAGCCTGTTCCAGGTTAGATTGAGAGAGGTAGAATAACCTGTAGAAGAAGGGTTAGGCATATGCTTTATATATATTTTTAAAGTGCGGCGTGGATTTAGACAGGCTGCCTAAGGCCGTGAGCACCTCCTGTTTCACAAGCTAAGCAGATGCGAACCTGCTCAATCCTTTTATTACGGAGGCATCACGGTTTGGGCCTTATTGTGTTAGGTGCTATACAAACACAGAAGCACACCCCCCCGCAGAGTTTGTAATCTAACTACATGACAGTCAAAGGATGGGGAAAAAGAGGTACCATAAAGTGACGTGACTAGTCCCAAGCTCCACAGGAGGTTAGAGGCCAAGCTGGGACTAGAACCCCAGTTTCCTAAGTATTAGCCCAGAACCCCCAGCCCTGGACGTGCCTTCTCTCAGCTCTGTGCTGGGGAACATGGTGACACTCTTCCCCTAGGGTTTGTATCTAACCACTGCTCCAGCGTGGTGGTGGTGGTGGGGAGTTTGTGCTGTGTTGTCTTTAGAGGAGATATGAATGTAGGATCCACATCATGTGGTCCCTATGGTAATTTTTGCAAGACTTGGAGGCCTGGCTGAAATGCCAGGGTGGAGAATGCCCTTCCCACACCCTGCTGCAGCTCCCAGTAGGCACAGGATTCCTCTTCACTTACTGTTCTGTAGGATTGCGCTGCCCTTTTAGACAGCTGTGCACCTGCTTTACCAGCCCCACACAATCTGACCTGCTGCAGCCCGTAGTATGATCACTCCCCCTTGTCAGCTAGCAGCATGCGTATAGACAGCCTGATGTCGAGCAAAAGCAGCCTGCCACTTGCCCTCAGCAATGTCACTGCCAGGCAGTACACAGTGGTATGTGGGGGCGGATTGTGTGACTCAGGCCATGGTGAGAAGTCATCTAAACCTAACCAAAATGGCATCTGTCCATGAAATACAACAGAATTCATTCCTCATTTGTCTTCCAGGCTCCTGACCTCAGCCTCTGCTTTGTCTCGGCTTCTCTTTCATTTACTTAAGCCCCTTCTTCCCAGATTGCTACCAAAAAAAATCCACACTGGTCAAAATAGCTGACATGAAACCAAAGCTCAGAGAGGGCTTGGTGAGACACTGAGCTGCGGTGGGGATCTTCCGTGGCTTGGTGGATAAATTCCACTGGCTGCTCAGCTACAGGGACCTGGCTTCAGCTCCCAGAGGAGGTAACGAGATAAGTAAATTAGCTGGACTGAGTCTTTCATCTGAGCACATCACAACCCCACCACCGAGGTAAATGGAACTGGCAGCCTCTGTTCAAGAGAGGCCTTGGCCAGGACTAGCATTGACTGTTGCATGGTTGGGCAACCGACTGACAATGGGGTCTTATGGTCAGAGCTTTGGGAGTGGGGTTCAGGCATCACAGAGAAGTTAAGTGACTGGCCCAGGATTCAGTTACGTTGCAGAGCCCCATCCCCTGTTCTTACCCCACAACCACAATTGCCCTGGCACACCATCCAGGCGGTTTGTTAAGCAGAGTCACCGCTCTGGATTCCTGGTACCTTCACACTTGATACAGTTATCGCATTCGTCCACACTGCATCAGGAGACCTGCTCTGGAGGTTAGGATGGAAAGATCTCAATGCAAAGAAAGTGCAGCCAAGACAAATGCAGCACTCCGAGCAGGCATGGGGAGAGGATCCTTTCCCTTGTCCTTCAGTTCTACAGGGGGCACTTGTGCTAGTATTTGTAATCTACCATGCACTCTCTCACTTAACCTTCAGGTACATCTTTGGAGTGGAAACGCTCCGCTGAGCTAGGACAAACACGATTTGCATACCTGGGGTTTGAAAAGAAACTTACCCGGGAGGCACTTTTTAGTCTCGCCGTCTCCAACAATTTTTTCCATACAATTCTACTTACACAGATGGGAGGGGCACCTGGATATGGAAATTTCCAAAGACAGTCGAGACAGGCTTCTTACTGGCGGCCAGTTAAGTTCAGGCCTCAGGTTTCCCCCCCTTAACTTGGAGATTATGCAAAGTTTTGTTTGACCCGATTTCCTCCCTGAGCCAATGCCAGACTCCTAGTGGGTTTGCTCATTGTTCTGTAGATTCCAGAAACATTAGGGCATATTGATTACAGCCAACCTGACTGCCTACCCTGGGAATTATGTGGGACTGACGAATACAATCAAAGTCAGGGAGGGAAGCACAGGCGCCGAATCTCCCAGCTCATGGTGAGCGAATGCAAGAAACAGCCTCGGGAAGAATTACTCTGCAACTCCCAAGCATTACAAGACAACTTTGCAAAGTTAATGAATTAAGCCCGTAGCATCCCTGTGAGGGAGGTAGAGATTTATACCTCATTTCACAGGTAAATGTCAGCCAGACACAGAGGCTAGTAACCTGATTCCCAGTCTCCTGTTCCAACCTGTAGCTCATACAGCTGCAACAATTCCAGCACCACTCAGCCAGGGGGAATTCCTAAAAGGGCCCAGCCCTGTCAGCCTGGATGCATGATAATCTCCCCACAACAGCCAATGAATTGCAGGTTCTTAGTCTACGGAGCGGCTCCCTACCGACCCAGAAGAGAGAATTTTGTTTGGGGTCTCAACTGTGGAATACACAGGAAGCAAATTTAGCAGGCCTTGTGTTCTAAAGGACAGGTGTGCAAACGCAAACGTGGTTCTGTACCTAATTTGCACATACAGTTGCCATGATTGTGCACGCAGCCTGGGTATCTGCCTGTGCAAGCTCCCTGTTGTCCGGGTACAGTCAAGGGAAGTGGGCACATGAATACACCACTGATTTTTTACACACATTAAAAATAAGACCCTGTGAGACCCAATGGCTTGGCCATTTGGACAGTTTCAGGGTTTGGGCATCAGTTGGTGGATGCTTCCGCATCCATGCCCATTTTACAGCCTCATTCTAGTGAGAAGGGCTCCATAAATGTACAGGTAAGTGGAGAATCATTCCTTTCAAATGTCAGTGTAGCTGGGCATTGTCTTTTTTAAAGGCACACGTGGAAGTGAGCCATGTGCAGCAGAAAGAATCCTGCATTTCACTTCCCCAGCTTCCCGTCCCCTTTTTCTTCTCTCAACGGTCATCATAGCAAACAATCAACCTACTCCTCCCATCCCCCACCCCACCCGCCGAGCCCAGACCCATGGATCCACTGGGAGAAATCACAGCCCCAGGTGCATGAGCAGAAACATGGATATTCATTTTACTGGTTGTGCAGAATCCCATTAGCTCCCCTGGAATCAGCATCCTCCCTGTTCTAGCATCCTGGCAAGGAGGCCAAAATATTCCAAATTCTCAAGGTGTTCAGGAAGCTAATTCCCGTGGATTTCAATGGAAGTTAGGAGCTAAATGTCTTCCAGGATCCGAGACCAAGTGACTGCAGAATGGTTCCCCTAGCTCCAAGGGGCCCAAAGAGGGCTCTCAGGACAAGCCCATCACACTGAGTCCTTGCCATGACCCCAGGCACGCCTCTCCCGCACTCCAGAAGGAAAGGTTCATGTGCACTTTCAAAGGAAGGAAGGATCTGTGCCATCTACAGCCCAAACTCCAGAAGGCTGCTAAGTCCCAGTGGCAGAGTTGGGAAGAGAAGCTGGGAGGCCCAACTCTAACCACTGAGGTCACTGGGAGTTTGGGGTGTGCGAGGAATGCAGGGTGGTACCAAACATCTTTTGTTTTCCCTGAATATCTGCATTCTCTTATTCATTGTACTCCTCGGTCAGCGCTCAGGCAGCAAGTTCTCCTCTCAGTCCCCCTGATCCATCAAGGCTGGCTATGGCCACACAAGAGCTGCCTTGCTTCGACAGGGCAGAAGCTGGACTGTGATGTCGACAAGATGGCCGGGTGCCATTGAGAGAAGGATTTTGGACTTGCTCGCTTGCCAGCCGAGCCATCTCTATTCAGCATCACCCTCTGTGACATGGACTGAGGCACCAGCTGGGGCTTCATGTGTGTGGAAGTCTGCATAAGCCTCCACTCCAGCACACTGAGCTGCAAGGGAAGGTGCCCAGAAGAGGAGCCCCAGCCCAGCCATGGAGCAGGAGGATTTGGGGCCAGACAGCCTTGTGGGGCACGTGTGGTGAAGTCCCGCTAGAGCCCCCCCGGGACGGCTCTGATCTGAGGCAGGTGCAGTTAAAGCACAGCTAGGTCCGGCTTCCTCATCCCGGCGGCTGGGCTGTGCGCTTTGGAAAAGTGTGTCTGTCTGGAAGCCGGGTGGGGAGCCAGGGAGGTAGCAGCGCTGCCCCTTTGATAGGGGCTGGTGATTCTAGAGGCTGGAGTTTGAGGGAGGACTGGAGCTGGCCTAATGCTGCATTCATGTGTTGGTTATTGCTGGTCGCACAAAAAGGCCCAGACCTGGAAAAAGGCCCTAAACTCCAGAGAGGGTTTATCCCTGCTTAGCCCTGGGCCTGCTGCTCAGACCCTCTCCAGCAGTGCGATTCCCAGCCGTCAGGCTGATTTTTAGAATCAGAGCAGACCATGTTTTCATCCCCGTTGTCTTCTGCTGTCCTTGGGCCAAAGGGTTTGTGTCTTGCTGGGCTGCATATTGTATGTATCTAGCAGGGAAAAGTTACTACACACTGCCATCTGCTGGGCCCAAAATCTGGTGTGGGACCAAATCCTGAACTCCTTGTGAACAGCTCTTCAGCCATAGATCTCAAAGCACTTTATAAAGGAGGCCTGTATCATTGTCCCCATTTTACAGATGGGGAAACTGAGGCACA
The DNA here is from genome assembly GCF_016161935.1 of Mauremys reevesii. Taxonomy (NCBI): domain Eukaryota; kingdom Metazoa; phylum Chordata; order Testudines; family Geoemydidae; genus Mauremys; species Mauremys reevesii. The sequence goes on along the minus strand of NC_052632.1, from coordinate 81,561,945 downwards.
GAGGGGCAGTGACTTGCACCAGGTCTCCTGACAGCCGAGCCAGAAACAGGGCTCCTGTGTCCCAGTTCAGCGTGGATCATACTGCCTCTCATAGTGCGGTGACTTGTGCAAGTCATCCCATTCAACTTAATAGGACTCCTTGCATCATTGCTACTCAGTGTGACTAAGGGATGCAACACTGAGCCCTTCATTTCCACTCAGTTCTTAGGCAAAACTCCCACTGGTTTCAGGGGTGGTTTGCCCAACTAGGAACTGGTCTAGAATGGGGAAGAGAAGAAAAAGGAGAGAACATTCAAGAGCAACACCAGATATGCCCAAGCCAAATACAAGGAAGAGAGACAAGGAAAGCTACTAAGCCAGCTCCTAAGGGAGTCTCGGTATTGAGTGGTTAGAGCCAGGACTCCTGGGTTCCATTCCCATGTCTGCCATGGTTGCTAGAAATGATTATTACACTTTGATCCTGGCCAGTCAGACACACAGTACAAGTGAGAGCAGAATTTGGATCCATTTCAGCAGGTGCTTAAAGTTCAGCACACGTTTTGCTGAATTGGGGCCTAAATTGGTGTCGCTGAGAGCAGAAATTGGGCCCCCCCCCCCAATCAGAAACTGGGCAGCCGGTGCTGAGAGAATTAATCCCCAGGGCAACAAAGAAAACAACAAAACACCCAGGTCAACCTGTCTGCGGAAATACCAGCTGCAGAGGGGAGTGTGGGAAGTCCCAGGTCCTGCAGGAGACCAGCCAGGGAGGGCAGCCGGCTGTCATCCAACAAGAAAGTCGACATTCATTCATGCTGATATTTCCAGCAGCGGTTTCCTCTCTTGTAAGGAAAAGAAACAGACCAGAGGCCCTGCTCCCAATCCAGCAGGCGGGAGCCGCATGGAGCCTAGGGAACGTATTGCTCTGAATAAAGAAATGGCAGAAATAAATACTAGAGGCTCAGGAGGGCTTTAAGGTGGAAGCAGCAGATAACAGGGATCAGCCCAGCTCATCTTGGATCCTTCTCAGTCTTATCCTCTCTGGCCTGGATTGTCTCTTTGCCTGTGAAACCCGTAGCTGGCAGGTGCATGTTGGGGTGAATTCAGAACATAGCGAACTCAGGACATCAGAAAGCAGCCACTGAGGGCAGAGATGCAGTTGTACGTTGGTGAATGGGGTTAAATCCTGTCCACGAACATCACAAGCCAGATTCTGCCCTGCCAAAGCAAGGCAGCTCTTGTGCTGCCATAGCCAGCCTTGGTGGATCCCCCAGTGCCCAGAGAATCTCCAGTGGCACTGAGACTGCGGCAATGTCACTTCCTCGGCTGCTGGCATAGGGGGCACGGCCAGGTTAAGGGAGGAGTCCTGGGGCTTCCTGGGTGAATTCCAGCTGTCCTCTCGGCCCCTCGGGTCTGGAGCAAATTAGAGCAGCCAACCCAGGAGCAGGGGAGTGCAAAGCTGGCTTTGAATAAGTCTCCCTTGCTTGCCCACAAGCACGCTCCCTGGACCAGATCCTGAGCAGCTTTGGGCGCTCACCTGTAGATTTCACCACAGCAGCTTCCGCTCTGGCAAGGAAAGGAAACAGATGGAAGACGTAACAGCAGATGGAACTTTGCAGACTTGAATGGGCTTCCGCTGAGGTGCCGGAGAGCAGAACGCCACCGATCATTTTCACAGCCCTTCAGTTTCATCCAAACCATTACACAAGTTCTGTAAAGCTTTCCGCCTTCTGCCTTTACCTATGGGAAGATCCTATAGAACTGAATGGAGATGAAAACCGGGTTCTACAGAATCAACTCAAACTCTATAGAGGAGGTTATCCTTTCTGGGGGCTATAGGATTGATGCAGAGCGATGAGTATGCCCAGACATTATTCAAATAGTCTGTAGGGATCATAGTTCTCATTTTGCTGAACAGTTCTGTAGAACTTCCCCATCCGGGTAAGTTTGGGACTTTCACCAACTGACAATACCCAGTGAAAATCCCCAAAGAGCACTGGGATCCATTCCCAAATAGGCAGAATATGAACTGGGAAGACCAGCCAGGGAGGGCAGCCAGCTGTCACCCAATGAGAAAGTCGACATTCATTCATGCTGATCTTTCCAGCAGCGGTTTCCTCTCTTGTAAGGAAAAGAAACAGACCAGAGGCCCTGCTCCCAATCCAGCAGGCGGGAGCCGCTGGACAGACTGATGTGACAATTCCTAGGGAAGTGACAAGAGACTTGATTATTTGATTGTGAATGAGTGAATGAGACTAAGTGGAAAACACAACGTGGATTTCCCTAAATCCAGAGAATGTCCTGCTGGGGCCTCCGAGTGCCACCTGCCAGTGGGTCCAAAGGAACTCATTTGGATTGGTAAAACAGGGCAGAGCTGGTAGCTTCATGAAGCAGAGCCGGTTTGTTTACAGTGGCACTAACACAAAGGCCAGGGAGGTGGGAACGACAGGTGAGCTGGCTTTAAACACAGCAGCAAATGCAATATACAAAGATAGCCCTGTGTACTGTCAATGCAACGGGAGACACATTCTCCAAAGCAGTATTTATTGCTTTAATAATTCCACTGGTTCGGAGCTGGAAATTCTGCAGAAAATTCCAACATGGGGGTGGGGAGAAGGGGGAATTTGAAATTTTGGCTTTTTGTTCCAATTTTGGACAAGCTTTCCCATGAAACAAATTCCCAAATCATTCCATTTGAGACCATCAAAACATTTTGACTATCATTTGATTGGGACTTTTCTGCATTGATAGAATAATATTTTAAATATTAACCTAAACATTATAAAGTCAACACAAAACTAATCAAAATGATATTCCAACCACAATGGTTGGACTATTTCCTGTCAAGTGTCATCAAAATCAACAGGGTCCCGTGAATCATTTCAATTTCAACAAAATTGCATTTTTTGATGAAAAACTTTTACCAGAGCAGTTTTCTGACTGGCTTTAATTCCACAACCTAACACAGTGCTTGTGTCATCAGAATCAGGCCCATGATTCTTAACCAGACAGGAGCGCCTCTGACCATCTTTTACAACATTTGATCAGGGGCATGGATCGGAGGACATTTTCTTTGTGAAACAACTGGCAAAATAAATATCACAGGGTCTGATCTTGTAGAAAATATTCTGCTCCAATGGAAAACCATCTCAGTGCTGCCATCTCCGACCAGTGCTTTTCTAGACTGTTGTGTCAAAGCCTCTGCTAGAGCTCAGCAGCAATTCTTCAGTCCGCGGAAGGGCAGCACAATGGCGATTGAGCAAGCTCCCGAAAGAGCAAGAGGCTGTTTTCTGCCAGGCTAGAGCAGTCAGAGGCCCCCCTCTCTTTGCCATTAAAAACAGAATTGAGAAAACAGGCTGCAGATTCAATTCTGAAATCAAATCTAGCAGTGCACCTGCAGCATACAGAAAGCGAGTCACCTTCCCCAAGTGAGAGGAGCACACCATTGTCCAGGAGAGTTTGGAGAGATTTATTTAACGCAAGGCTGCAGGTTCTCAGCAGCTTTTCTAGTCATCGCCACCAACTACAGCAAAGCTGGAGATTGGGTTCCTGTTGTTTGGGGGAGGGAGGAGGCAATATTTAAAAATATGCCAAACACCAACACTGATAAAAACAGAGACCTGGAGAAGGGCTCTGAGCCTTGGAAGCATGTCCACAAACAGAAGGTGGGCCAAGAAGAGGGATTACCTCACCCACCTTGCCTCACAAATTAAAATAGCCGACCCGTGCCCCATCATTCCTATCACCCCCAGACTTCACTCCGGAGCTCTCAGCCCTCATAAGAGCCAGCCTGGGGAAATATAAGAGCAGCAGAGTTTCTAAGCAGCTCAGTGCTCAGTTCCCATTCAGGCACCGAAGTAGGCAGCTCAGAAGTCCTTCAGACCCCAGAAGCTCCCACTGCTCTCAGGGGGAGGTTGGGAATTTCCCCCCTTTGGGAATTCCCCATTGCTCTGAGGGGGAGCTGAGCACTTTTGAGAATCTTGCCCTTGTTACATTTCTTTAGATGTGAAGCAGAACAGAGATGCTCAGACAGAGCGCGCTAGGTGGCCTAACAATTAATTAAACATACAGTTCCATAACAGCAGCCCCCAGCAACCCTGAGCTGTCATAGAGGTGACAGTGTGACCCAGTCAGTCAAGGCAAGACCCTTTCATCCCTCTCCGCCTCCCCAGGAACATACACTCAACCTTCTCCCCAAGGCCTGTCAGACAAGTGGCCCTTGCAGCATTCTGATTAAATGCTGTTTAACTTCCGCTAGTGGAATGTATCCTGTGGGGCTTAATTTGCCTGTTTGCACAGCACTGCTCTGAGTCTAAACTGCTGTTATCTGATCAGCCCTGGCCAGTTTGGAAACAGGCAAAGTGGAACTGCGGAGATAGTTCTCCTAGTGGTTTCTGCGTCTCCTACCTGCTGTCTCAATTGTCTCTTAATTCCCCTAAGTGAATTTAGTGCTAGGGCATTGTCAGGCCTGGGGCTAGTTGGCCTCAGAGCAACACAGCTCAGCGGTTCTGCCTGCACCCACTGACGCCTGCCAACGTTCCTCAGCCCTGCCCTAGTGTTACGTTAGCAGAGCCACCACTCAGGGTGAGAGGAAGATTCAAGCTCCACGGCTGGCGGCTGCTGATAGGGAGCCAGCTTAGTGTAACAGTTAGAGGGAGTTCTGTGAGGGTCACATTGTCACTGGGACTCACCGAGGCATTTCACCCAAAATGCCTGCAGACCACTGCCACCCTGGGCTGCAGGGGAAAGGCCCAGCATGCCGGAGAGACACCCAGGCCCACACGCTGCTGGGTAAGGAATTGGTCTGGGCAATGCTTGGGCAGAGTCAGAGAAGAGGAAATTCCTTGGGGAGTTTTCTTCCTCCAACTGTGCTTGAAGGGCCCTGCAGACATTGTTTGCATGTAGACACAGGGCCCCTTCGGGAACTGGGGCAGGCTCCTCTGAAAGCTTTTGATTCTTATCCCGCGGCCCTGCCCACCGCTGACGCAAAGGGTCTCCAGTGCTCCGAGCACCAGGCTTGGGCAGCCCTGGGGGTGGAGGTTGCTCTCCGTTGCGAGGGGGCAGGGAGACTGGGAAAAGGAAACGGCTCCGCCCCAGGTTCAGCCTGGGATCAGGGCGGGCCGGCTTCCTGGCTCAGCCCTGAGCACTCATGGGGCTTTGTGGGGCCCTTGGAGCGGAACAAACAGAAAGCGTATCTGCTGGCGAATGGATCAGGCAGATAACTGGGTGAACCGTGATAAACTCCCGCCGCCCCTTCCAGGAAACCCTCGCTAACCTCAGTCACGTTCCAGCCCCTGCAGCTGACGCCCGCAAAATAGGCTACACGGGTATAGGATCAAACCTCGCCACGGAGCAGCTGTGCAGGGATGGGCTCAGACCACAATCCCAGATCCGGGCTCTGGATCCAGATCCAAACTTCAGGTCCCTAAAACAGGCAGAGCCAAAACCCTGCATGTGAATGCACCCACCCAGCTCGAAGTTCTGAGACCAGTTCAAACTCAGAGCTCCAGTCCATGTTTGACAACCATCTCTAGTCCAAAGTGAGGCCAGCTGGCACGTTACAGGTACAAGGAAATCAAGCTGGCATTGTTTAGCTTCGGGATACACCCAGCTGCATCAAACAGGAAACCTCCCAGATCAGACACACACAATGAAGTGAATCCTCTGCCTTGCCAGGAGAAAGCATAGAAATACCAAGGCAGGTTCTAACTGGCCCTCCCACAATCTGTGCTGTTTGTCACCTGCAGCCTCAGAAACACGTGAAATTCCTGCCTACCTTAGTGCCAAGCCGGCTGAGCCAAAAGTCCAAGAGGCAACAAGCACATCCAAGTCCCCAAAGATCAGGATGATGTTCAGGACATGGGCCCAGATCCCCAAAGGTATTTAGGCACCTAACTCTGACTGAAATCAATGGGAGTAGGGCACCCAAGTACCTTTGAGGATCTGGGCCGTGATGCTTAGATACGATGCTGCTGATGGGTGCTGTCAGAAGCCTGTAGGTGTATTATGTGGCTAGACAGACAAATCTCATCTCTTCACAGAGGTCTTCCGCCAGTAGCAGAGCAGGGCCAGGCAGCGTGCGGATGGGGGGCTATGGCAAAGGAAAGGCAGAGGCATTTGGTCCTACTTTGTACAGAATTCACAGCAATTCTCAAAGAGCAGAGTCTTGATGGTCTAGTGGTGGGTGCATTCACAAAATGGATGGGGCCCTGTCCCGCCGCTGCCGGGCGCTACGTACAGTTGTTTACACTGGTGCAAGTGGGGATAAATTGCTACCTGCTCAGAATGATATTTGCTTCCCACTTTGCACTGGGGTAAAGGACTGCACAAGGCAGGGCAAGCTGGGCCACAGCCCCTCCCCCAAACCAGTGGGAGCACAGAACTCTGGGGCGGGGCAGGGTCAGCGAGGTCCTCCGGCCCCAGCGTGTGTGTTGGGGAGGGAGAACCAGCTCCTCCATCCGCGCCGGGGGGCACAGAAGGTGCCCCTCCAAAAGCAGCCAAATTTTTATTCCTGTGCACCCCTCTGGTGCAAGGCAATGGAGAACCAAACTCAGGCAGGGTAATGAGGGTCTGACACCCATTAAGGCAGGAATCATCCATCCACTCTGCTGGCTATAAACGGACAAACCAGAATAGATAACCACGTTAAAGGCATCACCCCCAGACTCCCATCTCATGTTTTTTGACCCAGTCACCTGGCTGCAAAACCTAGGATCAGGCCCTAGGTCCCGGGACTCCAATGTCTGAATAATGAATCTGTCGAAGCAGTCTCCAGCTTTTGCTATTTGGGTTCTATACTCACCAGTTCCTCCAGCTCACACAGAGGTTCTTCACCAGATTTGCATTGCAGCCTCTGCCATGGGTTGTTAACAACAGACATGGAATCAACATCATCTCGGCATGTGGAGGATCTAGTCGAGCTGTATCCTCTCCGTACTGCTGTACGATTGTGAAACGTGGACACTGGGCTGCAGGGCCGGCTTTATTAACTGTGGGACAATTCGAATACCCGGCGGCGCTCCGGGGCTTCGGCGGTACTTCGGCAGTGGGGGATCTGCTCTGGGTCTTCCGCGGCACCAAAGGATCTCCCCCTGCCACAATACCGCTGAAGACCCCCGCAGAGGACCCCCCACTGCTGAAATGCCAAAGACCCCGGAGCAGACTGCCACCAGGTGAGTAAAAAGAATAATTAAAAAGTCGCCTAAGGCACGGGGCCCTGGCACGGGGCCCAATTCCAGGGAATCAGGCGAATCAGCCTAAAGCCGGCCCTGCTGGGTCGCTCAGACTGGGCAAAGCTGGAGGCTTTCCACACAAAATGCCAATGCCGTATATTGGGCACAAAGTGGAACAACTTCATTTGTAATGCAGATGTTTACAGTCACGCCACTCTGCAGACTACTGGGCCATTGTCCGCAGATGGCGTCTTACACTTTTCGGACGTGGCACCAGAATGCTGCAAGATGTTCCGGTGAACACCGTTCTCTGGGGGGCTTGTAACATCCAAGATAAAATTTCACCAACCGAAGGTGGGGACAGCCCATGGACAGACCCCCCCATTACATGGGTGCATCAAGTCTGTCCAACGTTGGCCTTTTGACCCATCAAGCCCTTGTAGAACAGACCAAATTGCAAACCATCGCTCCAGCTGATTTGGCTAGGCAGTGAAGAAGACCTGGCTGTCGTCTTGTTTTCCTCCTGAAAAGAAGCATGTCTCCAATTTATACCAAAACATGCCCTCCAAAACCAACAAGGAATAAAAGGCGAAACCTGGCCATCATTCCAGTGTTTGCAATTCTCTGTGGTGTAACTGATTTACATGTTTCTTAGGTAGCTCGCTCCCTTGTGGGGTATGACCTCAGACATTGAAGAGGGCTCCCACCCACAGGATGAAGGGGACACCGGGTTCTCTGATAGCATTCCCAAGTCTGGCCGTGAGATGGCACTCTACACCTTTCACAGGTTTCCTTTCCCGGGAGGTTCTGGTTGTGCTTTTCACTGAGTGTACAGGTGTTTGCACTTGATTTGTGCTAGATATAAAAGTCTCCCTGAATCTCTCAAAGCACAACAGTCCCTCTCATGGGGGCAGGGTCCTACCCTTATTGTGTAGGGCTTTCCCACAGGTAACTGGTAGTCTTGAAAGTTGTTGGCAGTCAGCAATACAAATAATAGAAGTTGGTGACTTTCGATCCAGCTGTCTGATTATGATTAATCATGTTTGTTGTGGAAGCATGTAAGCAGTGCCACTCGCTACTGTAGCACCCCCTAGAGTCAGGTCATGGCATTGCAGGGGTCTTCACCACTAGCACCCCCAGCCGGTCAACTCTCTGGCCTTGTATTGGCCTGTTTTCTTCCACGACTCAGCCCTCCAACTAAGTCCAGACCCCTTCTGGGGTAACAAGCCCAACTAAGACTCCAAACATCCCAACAAGGGATTCTCCTGCCTCCTCCTCAACCCGTCCTCTGGGCTCAGTTCTCAGCTCCACCCTGGGTTTGTGTTGGGGCTTTTACGCCCCCTTCTGTGGTGCTGGTAGCAGATCCCACCTCTGCTCTGGGTGCCAGCCCAGGTACCCTGTGCTCAGCGGCTGCTTGCTTCTTCAGACATGCCGCTGCTTCCCTGGGCCACTGGCTACCCCCCAGCCCCTCGTGCTGGTTCCCAGTAGCCTGTCCTCTCCCTTGTCTACAGCTGAGATTGCTGGTTGCAACGGAGTCCAGATCAGCTGGAGGTTAACTGCTCTGTCACAGGTAAGGCTGACGCCAACTCCCCTTAAAGGGCCAGCCAGCCTGTGGCCTAGCCCCAGATCCTCAAAGGTACTTAGGCTTCCATGGAAGTTAGGAGCCTAACTACATTTGAGGATCTGGGTCATAGAGCCTAGGGATACCCAGGGACCAAACACATCTGGGGTCCCATTGTGCTAGGTACTGTACAAACATAGAAGGACACAGTTCCTGCCTGGAACAACATGCAATCTATGTAGATGGGACAGACAAAAGGAGTGGGAGGAAAGAGGGACATAATTTATGCCATGCTCATGACCGTGGAATCTGAGCCTCTTCAGTTCCGAACACACGCCCAGAACGCTACCTGCAAGTCGCCACACTATGAAGAAGTCCCCGTCTGGAATCTTTGCTTTGTGATGATGCTTTTGGCTGAATCCAGGCGTTGTGTGCCCCAGAGTCACAGCCCAGTCTCCAAGCCCAGAGAGCGCCTAACGTATGCTAAAATCCCGTCTGCTTTTTCATAAACCTGCCCATATCTGAAAAGACTGATAGTCCATCTGGTTTGATTCAACTGTGCTAATGCTGAATATTACAACGGAATACATAACCCTTCCCCAAATCCCTGTAATTGTGCCAGACTAAATAGACGGGGAAATTCCTTTGTGTTCCCAGGCTGGTGATCAGCTTATGCCTCTGAATAGAATCAGAGAATATCAGGGTTGGAAGGGACCTCAGGAGGTATCTAGTCCAACCCCCTACTCAGGGCAGGACCAACCCCTACAAAATCATCCCAGCCAGGGCTTTGTCAAGCCGGGCCTTAAAAACCTCTAAGGAAGGAGATTCCACCACCTCTCTAGGAAACCCATTCCAGTGCTTCACCACCCTCCTAGTGAAATAGCTTTTTCTAATATCCAAGCAGTAGAAAGAATCATTTTACAAGTTTATAACTGAAGAAGCCCCTCTGCTATTTCTGCCCTGGTAATTGGCGGTAAACAAGTGTTTCCTTCACACACAGGGGAATATAACACTCCAATTCCTCCTCTAATCACAGTCTTTCAGCAGCCTCCTTGTGTGTTCTCCCATACAAAGCTGACCTTTACATTTTGCACCTCATTTTATCACTTAACTCCATCAAGAATGGTAATGTGCCTCTATGGCCACTCCAGGCACTGATTGACATTGTTAACAGGTACAAACCCCAGTCCTCTGAAAGCCAGCGGCCTAATGGATTTTTTTTAGTCATCATGACACAGTATTGAATGTAAACAGACTCTAGAAACTTTGCAGATTTGAAAATAGGGGAGAAAAAACTTCAGATTAGTAGTGAAGTTGAATTTGTGAAATGAATTTGGTGACGTGTGTTCAATTCCCCCTCCTCAACAGCCATTTGGCACCCCCTTGCTACCCTGGGGCTTTCGATGCAATATTCCTGGGGAAAGCATGGACCGTAGGGGAAAACATTCCAGTCAGTTACTCAGAATTTCCCCCCTCCCCCCCCCCCAGAATCCCTCCCCCCCCCTCTCTCCTCCCTCTCCTCTCTCTCCTCTCTCTTCTCTCTCTCTCTCTCTGAGGAAGGAAAGGGGGCTCAGGGGAAGGAGGCTGGGAAGGGGAGGGGAAGGACAGAGGCTGGGAAGAAGGGGAAAGGGCAGCAAGACAAGGGACCAAGAAAGGCCAAAGGGATGCAGATAATCTCAAGACAATCTTAGAAACAGCCCAAACTTCACAACAGACCTAAAAGCTAGTGAGGTAGACAATAGCAAAGTTAAGAAGTCACTCCAAACTTGGTTCCAGTTCCCTTGCCAGTTGTTAGCCACAGAACCTGCATAGTGACCTTGTCCTCATCCCTGTGTTCCCCTTTCCGATCCTTCACATTCACCGGATGTGGACGAGAGACATAACTTTCATAGAGCTTTCAGAGACCACTCTCAGCAGCTCAGCTCCATCTCTTTTTTCCAGTTTTTTTTTTTTTTTGCTTTTTTTTTCAGGTTTGAATTTGGAGAAGAGATCTATGAAGAAAAATGCAGAAATATGAAATGTCATCCAAGTCAACATCCAAGATGCATTTGATGCTACACCTATTAAGCAAGCTTTGCAAGTCACCTTGCACACCTTAACACACTTGAAGCTAACCAGCTACCCACATAAACCCACCCCTTTTTTAACTATTGCCCCCCACCCCAAGCAGCCTTTGTGACAGCAGCCACACATAACACCACATACCACATGAGCTCTGTACATAAAGGCGCCATGATGATGCTGCAGCTAGCTCTATCTCTATGCCTATGCCCCCTACCCTACCACAAGGAAAATAGCACAGATCAGAGATTCAAGTTTTTTGCAGCACAAAAGGAGTCAGAGCACAGAATATGGAGCTGCATGACAATGAGCTGTAATATGATCACTGGCAAAATTCATTCTACCATTTATTACACCTGTGAAACCCTGAATAATAGTCATTGTTCAGATCAAAAAACGGGACCCACAGCATTGTGAAGGTCTGTGTGCGAAGTTTATTATATTATTTAAGGAAAGGCCTGATGGCTTTCTCAGAAGTATTCTGGGAAGGTTTTATTTGCCTGTTCCAAACATCCTGCTCTTGTCTGATGCGGATCAGTGCAGCTCAAGGATTCTTGACCCCCTCCCTCTCCCCCACGAAAGAGTCATGCTGCTCCCGCAGGTTACAAGTCAGCCGCACAGGTTAGATCTGTCTGAGGCTGGCACCAGGGTTGAAATGGAACATCTAACCGCTGCACTCGACATTTACGTGACTAGGCTGTTCGCGCTGCAGTTTAACATAAGTACGTGGAGAGCGATGGGGAGCCAGCCAGCCATGTTCAGCACGTTCCCTGTCCAGAAAGGCAGGGAATGTGTCTTCTTAGATACATACACAGCAGGGCAATGGGCATCCAGGGGCTTGTGCTACATACGTTCAGGCATGTATTCCGCAATGATAGGCCAACTTCCCCACCCCCCTTTGCGCTGATGCCAGCTTTACTTGTCAGCTTTGCATTGTTGACAAACAGGAAGTTCACTACAGGAGAGAAATGCTACATTGAATTCACCTGCTGTTGTGTTTTGTTATACACCTGAAGTTCACCACGGGGCCAGCGGAAGATTTACTGATGAAGTTTCCAGACTTTCCAAGGCCACCTGGACTCGGTTTCCCACAACGTCAGGGATGAGGTTATGGGGCAGGCTGAGGCCTCAGCAGATTGTGGTGTCCATGGCTGACAATGCCTGCTTGCAAGGGTCAGTGGGAGACCACCACCACCTCCACCTCAGAGCTGCTGCAATAGACACTCCATTTACTCAAACTCTGCTCCTGCACGTGCAGAAGGCTAGAGCACTCATAGTGGCATAAACTAGTATTACATATGCTACCCTTCCAGGTCTGCAATTCCAACAGCAAGGGGTTGTTCTGGGCACTATTTGCATAATTCAGCTCTGAATTTGAGTTTCAAACATCCCCAGAGCTCAAGTGTGCTTGGCTTTGGGCTCAGGCCAGTCTTTGACTTCTAGTTTCACAGGACTCCCTTTCACTGCACAAGGAGAAGGGCAAGATTTGGGGGGCACACATTGGGTGGGAGCATGCATGGGCATGCAGTGAGCTGGCATATTATTTATCTAGGTATCCTTAGAATGCCCAGGCAAGGTAGAGGAGCATTAGCTCCATGTTCTATATGGGAAACAGGCATGGAGAGATTAACTGCCTAGTCCTGCAAAACACGGAGTTACATTTACACACACAGTTCCATTGACTTCAGTGCAACTACTCCTGGGCATGAAGTTAAGCAGGTGCTCAAAAACTTGGCCCAAAATCCACATGGAATGAGTTGGCCACTCCCATGTGCGCTCTAGTGGCCCAGGTACCTTTATGTTCCCTCTTCCACAAACACCACACACTACTCATCCAATCATCACCCTCCCCGGGGTCAGGGTTTCTTCAGACAAATAACGCCAAGTCCCAAAAATCTACCCCAAGGCATGGCTCTTACCTCAGAGCCTGGGCAAGCGAAGGGTTCCTGCAGAGAGTCCCTTTTAGGAGTTCTTAGGGGGTGGTCCACTCTGTGGCTCAGCTTGCAGTTGGCCTGCTCAGAGCTGACTTCCTACTGTCAGCCTGTTCAAAAAGCTGCTTTGGCTCTCTCATAAGGAACCAGCTGATTGAGGGTCCCTCCCTGCCCCAGGTGTCTCTGGTTAGCCCATTTATCAAGCCTGCATCCAGGGTTCAAGTCTCCTGCAGGCGGTTCCTTCACTTCCTCTGCTTTCTCACCCCACACATAGGGAAAGATGTGGACAAACCAGAGAGGGTCCAGAGGAGAGCGACAAAAATGATCAAAGGTTTAGAAAACCTGACTAATGAGGAAAAGTGGACAGAGGGGGTGGGGACCTGATAACAGGCTTCAAATACGTTAAGGGCTGTTGTATAGAGGACAGTGGTCAATTGTTCTCCATGTCCACTGAAGATAGGACAAGAAGCAATGGGCTTAACCTGTAGCCAGGAAGATTTAGGTTACACATTAGGAAAAACTTCCTAACTTTAAGGGTAGTTAAGCTCTGGGCTAGGCTTCCAGGGGAGGTTGTGAAATCCTCATCGTTGGAGGCTTCTAAGAACAGGTTGGGCAAACACCTGTTGGGGATGGTCTAGGTTGACTTGGTCCTGCCTCAGCGCAGGGGAGTGGACTTTATGACATCTCAAGGGATTCTTCCATTTAAACCATGACTCAGACTGGGAAGTGAATGTTTCCAAACAAGAATTTAGGGGCAAGTGCTTGTTCCTAAGGCACAGGCACTGGAGTCAAGAAATCTGGTTTTATTTTTGCCTCTGCTCCTGACTCACCGTGTGCTCTTGGGTAAGTCACTTACAAGCACATTTTTAAACGTGTTCACTGACTTGGGGTTCATGAGTTCTTGGATGTTCAGTCTGAGAAACCTTGGGCCTGCTGACCTCCTGCAGCTCTCACAGGACTTCAATACACTCCTGTTCCATCTTTATCTAAAGCCCACGGGCCGTATGCTGCTCTCTGTTACATCCACAATGAACTCAGATCTGTTACAAGGGAGTAGCTACGAGTGGGTTTTGTCCTCAATTCTATTAAGCAATCAAATGTTGCCCCTCCCATAAGTGGGCACTTGAAACCAGCTTCACTGTAGATCAGCATTAGGGGTTTTTACCCCTCCGGATGTTCTGTGGCCTCATCTACATTGTAAAGATGACCAGATGCTGACACGGAATGCCCCACAGCCCCCTCGACTGGTAGTAACAGAGTTTAGCTGCTATTTCATTACGACAAAACAAAGCCATATATGAGGCAAAATAATTGTCAAGATGGTCACAGGAAGTGTGATTGAGGGCCTCTCGGCCATCTCTCTTCAGACACTCCGAGGTCTGGTGCTTTGAGAAGTTTGCGTGCGGGGGGTGGGGTGGTGATTCAGAACTCCTGGTTGTGGTCACATTTCTCCTACTAATTCACCGTGACCTTGGGCAAGTCACCCTGCCTCTCTGAGCCTCAGTTTCCCCATCTGTGGAAGACATATATAATAATTCCGACCTTACTGAGGTGTTGAGAGATTTGTTTGTGTTAATTGCTTGTTGTAAAGTGCTTTGAGCTCAGTGAATGAAAGTGCACAACATTATATTTCTTCTAGCAGACAAAGAAGCCATCCTCTTTTCCATGTGATGAGAATGCGATTGCTTGGACTTTGATCTAGGCCAGGGCCAAAATTTAATACTAATCTGTTGAAAACCCAGATTCCCAATCCAAACCCAATTCTAGGGTCCTGGAATGAGTTCAAAACTGGGAAGAGATTATTTTCCCAGCTATCAGTTCTGATGCAGAAACCTGGCAGGAACAGTCAGTCCAGGGGTGCTGGAACAATGTGTATAGTGGGGGTGCTGAGAGCCATTGAACCAAACTGTAAACCCTGTATGTGATGGAAACCACTTCAAGCCAGGGGGTCGGGAGCACCCCCAGCACCCCTAGTTCCAGCACCCATGAGTCAGTCTCATAAGCGTTTAGCCCAAGCTAGTGGGAGTCTCACAAAACCAGCTCATCTGGCTAGATTTATGCAGGGAGTCTGTGATATCTCCACCACTGGAGGTTTTTAAGAACAGACTACACAAACATCTGTCAGGGATGGTCTAGATATGTATTAATCGTGTCTCAGCACAATGAGATGGACTAAGTGACCCTGTGAGGTCTCTTTCAGTGCTAATGTCTATGATTCTATGATTTGGGATCAAAATCTGCCAAGAACAACTGATGAGATTTCAACACCTTTGAATGCATACCCAGACCCTGACCCTCATTTATTCTCGGACCCAAAATCTGCCAACCCCAGCTTCATCTGGATCCCAAAACCACAACTCAGCTCAGCTCTGGTTTAAACGAATCAAGGTCCAAACCCAAAAATAAACATTAAAAAGGTAGGAACTTACAGCGTCTTCGCTCAGCCAAATCCAGTAAAGATTTCTATACACGTATTTATTATTTTAGTGGATTCTTAGCATGATAGTAAATATATAATGGGTCATAAAATATATTCATGGTAAAGATGTGGAGGAAAATATTCCAAAGAGTTGAAACATCACATCAGAAAAATCTGGGAGAAATCAAACTACTGAATTTTCTCTCCCAATTCTGTCCCAGTTCAGGTCTTGATAAAAACGTGTAACACAAAGAAGCAAACATTTCCTTTGATTCATTCAATTTTAATAAGTGCAGGTTCCTAGAAAGCAAACAGTACATATTGTTGTGATATTGCTAAGAAGCTATTACAGAGATCTAAAAAATAAAGAAAATAAATATCTTCTCTTTTTCTCCATGGTTATAGCACTAGGTCAACTTGAAAACAACAGGAATTTATCACTGTGTTTGCACAGTTGGTATAAAACCAAAGAGATTTTTTTTTAAATGGCAATTGTCTATATGTTTTCATAGAAATCAGAGTGTCAGGAGAACCAGCTTTGAATATCTCCCCCATCCGCTACAGGAAACAGTTTCCAAGTCAGGCGACCATTGCTCTTCAAATGTCTCTGTTGGGTGAACTCAGCAGATCAGGAACTATATCTCAGATTCAGAAAGACTGTAGGGAGAAAAAGAAAGCATGTGTTTTTCTTAGGTCTGACTGATATGTCTCAATTGTGCCAGTGCTCAGATATGTTGATCTGGGCAAATCACTCCCCTTAACCATATCTCAGTTTCCAGCACTGTAATATGGGGATAATGATACTTAGTCTTTTTAAAGTGCTTTGAGATCCTCTATGAAATGGCAGTGTATATGGGCAAAATATCAGCATCAATGGAAGTTCAGCTATGCATGTCAATGGGATCAGAATTTGAGTTACATTTATTACAGACTTGCTTGCTTCTGTTATAAGTTATCATGTATACAAACCAAAACCCCAGATCCAAACACTCCCAAATATCAGGGTGCTCTAAACCTGACCCCCTTGATTGTGGCTTGGACTCATCTGTAACATACATGCACACAAATCTCACCCTCCCACTGAAACATACTCACAGAGAAGAAGCAGAATTACAACCTTAGCACACACATGTAAATTCTGTCCTCAGTTACACCCAAGCCAATTGCAGTGAAATGAACGGGATAGCATAGGTGCAGTTAAAGGCTGAAGCGACGTCTGTTTGTACTTTTTGGCCTTGTAACTTTAAACCTCTTAATCAAACCTGGCGGATAAAAAAAATAGGGCTCCCCCAATTATTTGTAGGGAAGGGCGGAAGGCAAATTGGCAGAGCACTTTGGGAATAAATTCTACACCCACCAAACTCTCACAGACTTCAGAGGGAGTCTCCAGGGAAGACAGTTAGATCCCACCATAGATGTGAGGAAAAGGTATTTAATATTTGAAAGCAACCCCCCTGCCCATGCAGCTGATTGATTGTTGCTTTGGTATTACTATAGTCCAAGTTAAAAGCTGGGCTTTAATGGAGGGAATGAACGGAGGGCAGAACTTTAGATCCACGTCCTCCAATGGGCTGTGGCTCCTTCTAAGTCCATGGAGCTACTCTGTTTTACACTAGCTAAGGAGCTGGCCATTCAAATGGGGTGGGACTGCTGCTCTGAGAATCAGTGAGAGATGCACCCTTGGACTAGGCTGAGCCTGCATTGCAGAAGGTATCTAGTTCCTTTCTGTGCTTTTAAAATGAAGCCCAAAATAGCATCATGAACCAGATGTTGCAGGTTAAGCAGCCAAACTAAACTTCAGAAACCACATCCACAGCATATACTGCCATGCAAAGCAAGTCCTGTGATTATTTTTAAAGGGTAACAAGGACCCCAGTGAACTTGGTTAAATAACATCCATGCGCATAAGTGTAAGGTCCGCTGCAGAAGGAACGAACACATTAGCTGGAGACGGGAAAGACTGTGCAGAATCCACACCCCTGTTTGTATAAGCACCTCGTTTTACTTGACTGTTTGACTGCAACTTCTGTGCATAAAGTCAAACATGTCAGCAACAGCAGAGACGGGCTTTGGCTTTTTGCATTAGCTTTAGCGAAGCATCAAGTGGGACCAAAACCCACCTTCCCTTGAGTGTTCAATTTAAGCTCCCGAGCCTTGAGAAAGAACGGGACAGTCCTGCCTGCGGCTTTTTCGCGGCTTTCCTATAGACACCCAGACAGGCTCGGTGCCGCTGCACTGCCAGTTCCCGGGGGAATAATTCACGGGAAGTGCTGGGAAGCACCCGAACGGGTCATCGTTCCTTCTGGCTGCCAAACACCCTGACAACAGCGCATCGTTTAATAATCCTGAGCTCTCAGCGCTGCTCGGAAATCGGTGTGTCTACAACTCGATTCGGTGTGTGCTTCCTTCCAAACAGCCTTGATCTCCGGTATATCCCTCCCCACCCACCAAACCAGAAGCAAGCAGCCACCTACCAAGAGGTTACCAAGAAAATTCCATTGTTCAGCTCAGAGCTGAGAGACAAAAATATTCATCTCAGTCTCCGGTTGAATCGCTAGTTTCAAGAATTTCCTGGCACCGCCAAAGCTTTGCTGTGATCAGTAAATTCGCTGATTTTCCTTCTCATGTGGATTTACAGCAAACAGCGGAACTGCTGCTGCTGCTGCTTCTGCCTGGCCAGGAAAATCTCACCAGGTCACAGCTTTAAACCATTTGGAATAAAACAATCTCCTGCCAGGGCCTGATCCCCAGCCCACTGAAATCAGTGCAAAGGATGCCCGGGGCTTAGGGTCAGGCCTCAGAGCATGGCTGAGTCCGCAGGAGAGCAGCGGGAACTGATCAGGAAACATACCAGTGCTGCGGAGCCCGGAAGGGCTGCTGTGCATCAATACCCCCCTCTGTTATCAGAGCACGAAGAGCTCTGCTGACCCCCCGGCAGCGGGTCCCCATCGTGCCATTAACACCGCAACGTGCTGGCCACCCTGCAGCCACGCGAGGGCTTGTTTCTCTCTCCCCGCGAGTAGCGAGGTGGCTCATACTTACTGGGTGAGATTTACCTTAAGTCCCCGGTCCCCTCCTCGCTGCCCCGCCGCTGCTGCTGCTTCCTCGCCCTCTCCAGGAGCTTCGTCTTCTTCTTCTCCCGGGTCCCTGCTCGGCTCCAGGGACCCCGCTGGGCGGGCAGCGCTCGGGCTCGCTGCGGGAGGAGGCTGGCACCTGTCTGCAGGGGGGCCCGGTGCTGAGCGATTGTTCGCCTGGCTATTAAGTCCCGCAGGCCCAGCCGTGTGAGCGCCGCGGGTTCTCTGCCTCGGAGCTCGCCTCTGGCGGGGCGGGGGGCTGGCACCCCGGATGCCTGGGTCCGCGGCCCGGCGGCTCGGAGGTCTTGCCTGCGGCTGTGCAGCAACCTGGGCGCCCTGTTTACAGAGGTGGGGGGCGAGCCCGGGCTCTCTCCCGGCTCATCCCCCAAGTCCCGGCGCCACAGGTACGGGGAGCGTCGGATCCCCATCAGCAGCCCCGAAGCTCGGCCCACCGTGTGGTACCGGGGGCTGGCCACATGCTTGTACCAGGCTCCGACCGGATGGACCAGCAGCATCAGCCCCAGCAAGCCCAGGGTTTTCCATGCGCCCCCGGACGCGTGCCTCAAATTCATGGCGAGCGCAGAACAAACTTGGCAGGGCTTCAGCTGGCCGAGGACAGACAAATCCCGTAACTAACTAACTGAGGTGGGACGAGGGGTCCGCTGGTCCCGGGCGGGAGCTGGCCGAAGCCTGCAGAGCAGCAGGGGCGAGGGCTGAAGTTAGTTTCCCTTGGAAGAGTTGCTGGAGTTTGGGAGGCTCTGATGCTTGGGGGTCTCGCTTCCCCCCTTGTATATAGCCACCGAGGGGGCGGCCCGGCCAAGCCAGAGTCCCCGCCCCCAGCCAAGGTAACCGCGTGGAAATTGACTAGCATCTCCCGCTGACTCCCCGCACCTACCCGCCACCCCCCTGCAAGTGACTAAAGCATCTCAGAGCCGGCTGGGGGGCAGCAGCCACTCAGCGGCTTCTCCTCCCGCTTCACCCATCCAGCGCTCCGTCCCCAAAGCCCGGGGCTGCCTGCTAGGTGACAGCACCACCAGCTGTTCTGTGGCAGCAGAAGGGCAGGGGCGAGAAATCAAACCCCAGCCGCCCCGTAAATGCCCACGAAGGAGCCCTGCACGCACACTCACGGAACTTAGGGCGTCCGTGACTCGCAGTACATAGGAACCGAAAGCAGGGCTAAATGCTGCGATTTTCAGCAACATTAGTCTTGAGCCCGGGGCTAAATGGGCTTTGATCTAGCTGCTGTAGATGAATTTCCTGCTTTTGTTATCTATCTTTTGCAGAAAGGATGTTGACTTGTAATTAGACAAGGATGACCTCCCCCACACACTTCTCCCTCTCTTACACATACACACACAACCCCCCCCCCCCATCAGTGCAGTCCATGTGTCCTTGCAGTGCAAAACCTGCTTGTGTCCACAAAGGGGTAATACATTATTAATCATTAATAATGCAAAACCTAGACTCCAATCCTGCCTCCTGCAATTCACTAGCAAATATCATCCCAGCCTAAGGATGCCCAGGAGATTTCAAAGGCCCAAATGCTTACTGACTTTGGATGCATGGCATTGCTTTGGTGCAGGACAGTCCCAGACTAATTAGTTAATAGTTGCAAAGTGATTAGATAGATAGATAGATAGATAGATAGATAGATAGATAGATAGATAATCACAGCATAGCACATATCGAGCTATCTATCTATTCATCATTTTTACATCACATCTTAAAACAATTGAGACAGGCTGCCTGTCTCCCTATATGAGCAGCTATCTGACTAAATTATAACTTCTGATTTGTCATTTCTTCCTGGGGAGTGGGGGGGTGGGAAAGAGCCTAGCATTTGTTTAGTTTGCAAAGTCTATTCGTTTGCATTCTTTCAACCTTATAGAGTCATAGAATCGTAGGACTGGAAGGGACCTCGAGAAGTCTCCTAGTCCAATGATGGAGATTCCACAACCTCCCTAGGCAATTTATTCCAGTGCTTAACCACCCTGACAGTTAGGAAGTTTTCCCTAAAGTCTAATCTAAACTGCCCTTACTGCAATTTAAGCCCATTGTTACCATCCTCATGATCCAGAAAAACCAGGCAGACCTGACGTTTTCCGCCCAGTCATCATTTAGCTCCTCTAGAACTATGGGTCAGGCAGGCCTGGCCTTACAGGTGGGTGACATGGGTGACCGCCCAGGGAGCCGTGCTCAGTGGTCAAGAGGCTGCAGAAGGGCTGTGCCCACCTGGGGGCTAAAGGGCAGGAGCCAGGCAGCATGACACCTGCAGCTCTGCAGCCACTCCACCTGCTGCTGCGGGAGTAGCACTTAAGGGGTGCCAAAGATGGCCAAGGGCACCATTTTCCCTAAGATCCTCAGCTGATGTAAATTGGTGTATAACTCCTCAATGGAGCTACACTGATATCCCCTGCCTGAGGATCTGGCCTAGGCCTCTCAGTTCACATTTTCTGTTGTGTGAGCAGCTACTTGGAAGCAAATTCAGACCTATCTTTTGTCATACAAAACAATATTTCATTCCTGTATATTTTGCCTGCTGTGTTTTTATTATTAAAAGGAATATGTAGCCAGGCGCACAGACACCACAGCACCCAGCTACGCTGCAAACATGCAGCCTCATGAACAGGCTTTCTGCTCCAAAACCACTGCCTTCTAGCATTTGGATGAAAGGAGAGTCTCCATTAGCTGCCAATACCATTTAGCCTGTTTGTTACTTGCCATCCCAAAGAAGGCCGGACAGTCACAGACACTTGTCTTGAGGCACTCTCATTCAGGGCTGTCCATGCCACTGTGGCTGTCCATGCCATGTTGCTTTTCACCAGAAGCAGTGCGAAGGCAGGTACATGATTACTGCTGTGAATTTGGTCCAGGGATGCCTGCTCCTTATGCAGCATGTGTCTGACTCTATTGTGCACCCTGTTTATTCATACAGGATTTACCAGTCCTTACATGAGTACTGATGCATTTGCATCAGAGCAGGAAACAGATTTCACTTTAGTGACTGCTTCTCTTGTTGGAGTTTGTTCTTTCTAATGTTGCCAAAGTAACAATCCTTTCCTGTAGCTGAGAGAAAACTCCAGAGACAGCCAGGCTGTGGTTTGGAGAAGAAGGAGGGTGAGGGATTTGGTGAAAAAGCGAAAAGGGGGAGTGAGACGCAGTGAACTGTAAGAGGACTGGCATGCTGTGCGGCATGCCTGCTCCTATTCCGAAACTCTCTCGTGTTCTGCAAAGGCTATGAGTCAGTGACAAAGTGTTCCTGGCATGTGAAAAGGGAATTCTGATCTTTTCCTGAGCAGAGCGCACAAAAATTACATGTGTACATAAGATGAATCCATTTTTAACTAATCAGACTCTGAGAGCCAAGTCCACTCCTGGAGTAACTTCATGGAAGCCAGTGGAGTTGCACTCAGGATGAATCTGGGCCGTAGTCTTTAACGGTGGTCATTGATGAAGGTGCTATTTCTGGATTTTTAGCCCTTTGAAAGTTATGAGTTGGCTCCACAGCTTTCATTTTTTAATAGAGCCATTAAATGAATGACATCAGTACTGTACACAGACAATCACGCCTCATCCATCTCTGATCATCAAATACTGGCTCACAATCAGATATGCATTATCAATTTTATTTCATCCAATAAAGAAGTCATTATGCTTCCTTCTCCCTGCTATAGCTGCATGGACTCTGAAAAACCGTGGGCTAGAAAATCATTCACATTTGGAAAACTTGGAAGCTCATTTCTAACTTTGCCCCAACCTCCAGTCTAGCAGGGGGGTTGGCAGTTTATGATGTTTTGTAACAGTAAATGGACTCAGGTTAATAATACCTACCTCTCATATAGCATTTTTCATCAGAAAGTCTCAAAGTGCTTCACAATCTTTACTGTATTTATCCTCACAGCACCCCTGCTATCCCTATTTTACAGCTGGGTAACTGAGGCACAGAGAGGCTAAATGATTTGCCCAAGGTCACACAGGCCAGAGTAAGGACTTGAACCTGAGTGTCCCAGTCCTGGGGTAATGGCCTAATCACCAGATGATACAGTGTATAACCCTGTTCCTACTGAGTCATACCTAACTCTGACAAATACTTGAGGGTCTGTATTTTCCTTACACTTTGGCAGCATTTGTATAGTTTGTCATGCCAATAATATCTCATTTCACTTCTGTTGGTGAAAGAGACAAGCTTTTCATCACAGAACTGGCAATTTTAAAATCAAGAGTGGATATTTTTCTAAAAGATCTGCTCTAGAATTATTTTGGGGAAGTTCTATAGCCTGTGTTATATACAGGAGGTCAGACAAAGGTCCCTTCTGGTCTTGCAATCTATGAATCTATAAGACCCGAGTTCAAGATTCTGTACTGTCCCTGCAATAGCTGACAAAATCATAAATATCTAAACAGAGCCATGAATCTGTTCTCTGATCTGTTTGGGGGTGTTCCTCATGTCAATATCCGATAAGCACAAAACTCAGGTCCTCCTTGGCAGGTATAAAGCCATTGGGTAAAAGCTTGGCCCCACTAAAGTCAACTGAAGTTTTTCCATTGACTTTAATGGGGCCCAGATTTCACCTTCCTCTCCCACTTTGAAAGTTGTAGGGTGGGATTTACAGAATAACTCAATGTTGGCCCAATTGCTCCCACTGATAAATCTCGCCCCACCTTTTGACTTCAGTGGGAGCAGAGTTAGTCTAACATTGAGTGCTTTTGAAAAATCCCACCCATACGTCTTATACTAGAAGACCTGAATATACAAATACAACTGACTACATTAACTCAACTACCAACAATGCAAACAACAGGCCAAATTTTGCTCAGCTACTTTGGTGTAAATCCAGCTTAACTCTATTGACTTTGTGGGAGTTATTCTGAATGTACATGGGTGAAAATGAGCAGTATTAGGCCCAACAACTGTTATACTGAAATAGACTGAGGTGCTTTCCTTTTAATTCTGAATGGAATTAAAGTCTATCCGAGAGAGAAACTCTATCACTCCAACTCTATCAGAGAGATCAGATTTAATGTGCATGTTGTATTAACTCTGTCTTCTCAACACACCCATGTCTGCACACTTCAGGAATTGTGGCTCTTCTTGACAATGGTCTAAATCAGGGGTGGGCAAACTACACTCTGCGGGCCACATCCGGCCTGGCAGCCGATTTTATCCAGCCCTGAAGCTCCCGCTGGGGAGCAAAGTCTGGGGCTTGCTCCTGTGCTCCAGCTGGGGAGCGGGGTCAGGGGGCACTCCGCATATGCCACAGCTCTGCACAGCTCCAAGAAGCAAGGACATGTCCCCTCTCTGGCTCCTACATGTAGGGGCAGCCAGGGGGCTCTGCACACTGCCTGCGCCCCAAGCGCCACCCCTGCAGCTCCCATTGGCTGGGAACTGCAGCTAATGGGAGCTGCAAGGGCGGAACCTGTGGACAGGGCAGCATGCAGACCCGCCTGGCTGCGCCTCCGCATAGGAGCTGGAAGGGGGACATGCCGCTGCTTCCGGGAGCTGCTTGAGGTACGCACTGCCCGGAGCCTGCACCCCTGACCCCCACCCAGGCCCCAACCCCCTGCCCCAGCCCTGATTCCCCCCAACACCCCCCAAACCCCTTGATCACAGCCTGGAGCACCCTCCTGCACCTCAAACCCCTCATTACCAGCCCCACCCCAGAGCCCGCACCTCCAGCAGGAGCCTTCACCTCCCCCCGCACCCCAACCCCCTACCCCAGCCCGAATCCCCCTCCCACACCCTGAACTTCTCATTTCTGGCCCCACCCCAGAGTCTGCACCCCCAGCCAGAGCCCTCAGCCCCTCCTGCACCCCAACTCCAATTTCATGAGCATTCGTGGCCTGCCATACAATTTCCATACCCAGATGTGGCCCTTGGGACAAAAAGTTTGCCCACCTCTGGTCTAAATGAATCTGAAAGAGGCATTTGGAAATAAACCACTATAGCTGAAAGATAACTTTCTTCCCATTTTTATTATGACGACTCTGGTATTTACTGGGAAGGTTTGCAACTCACCCAAGCATGAAAGAAAAGCAACCAGAGAGGCCAGCCTGACTGCAGGGATGGGTCGCTATTATGGTTTGGTTGTTAATGCTCATTTCATACTTGGCACTTTGGTTTTTGCTGTCTGGGGGTTAAGTGTTCTGATGATTTCTACCATTCGGGCTCCACTGCAGCTCTTCCTGGGAGTATAATGTGGTGATGCAGATGCAAATGTCTTGGATGAAGGACCTTATGGGTTCTTCTGAGGAACATATGTTTTAAGCAGTCCTAACAGGATGATACTACTTTGCCCTTCTTTAGCACCTAACACCCAAGGATCGCAAAGCACTTTGCAAGTCTCACAACAGCCTTGTTAGCTATTATTATCCCCATTTTCCAGGCCGGGAAACTAAGGGCAAGAGAGGTTAAGTGACTTGTTCGAAGTCACACAAGTTAGTGGCAGAGCTGGTAAAGAACCCAGAAGTTCTTAGACCAGAAACTGCTCTCATAGCACACCACACTGCCTTCTGACACAATGAGCTACATTCGTCTGTAGGTTAAATGGGAGTGCAAGTCACACACTGGGTGTAAGTTAGTAAGAAATCTGTGTAAGTGCCGAAGTACCATAAGGTGCACCAATATGGAATTCATCAAACGTGCCAAAGAGGCAAAATTAATTGAAGTCTCTGGTGTTACCCCAGTAATGAGTTTAGTCCATTTTGTCTCCTGCACTCACAAAAACATATTTTACAAATTATCACTAGTCTGCGTATCTTAAAAGGGTTAATTGCTTCCCGCAACTCTAAGTGTTTATGTGTGTGCATACCCTTCTATAACAGAATCACAGAGCTGTCAGGCTGGAAGGGACCTCGAGAGGTCATCTAGTTGAGCCCCCTGTGCTGAGGCAGGATCAAGTAAACCTAGACCATCCCTGACAGCTGTTTGCCCAACCTGTTCTTTAAAACCTACAACAATGGGGATTCCACAGCCTCCCTTGGAAGCCCAGTCCAGTGCTTCACTATCCTTATAGTTAGAAAGTTGTTCCTAGTATCTAACCTAAATCTCCTTTGCTGCAGATTAAGACCATTATTTCTTGTTCTGCCTTCAGTGGACATGGAGAACAATTGATCACTGTCCTCTTTATAACAGCCCTTCCATATGTTTGAAGACCATTATAAGGTCCCCATTTGTCCTTCTTTTCTCAAGATTAAACATACCCAGTTTTTTTAACCTATCCTCATAGCTCAGGTTTTCTAAACCTTTGATAATTTGTATTGCTCTCCTCTGGACTCTCTCCAATTTGTCTATATCTTTCTTAAAGTGTGGCACCCAGAACTGAGAGCTGAGGCCTCTCAGAATAGGACAATTACTCCTGTGTCTTACATACGACACTCCTGTTAATACACCCCCAAAATGATATTAGGGTTTTTTTGCCACTGCATCACATTGTTGACTTATGTTCAACTTGTGATAAACTATAACCCCCAGAGCCTTTTCATCAGTACTACCACCTGGGCAATTATTCCCCATTTTGTAGCTGTGCATTTGATTTTTCCTTCCTAAGTGTAGTACTTTGCATTTGCCTTTACTAAATATTTTTATTGATTGAATCCCATGTTTTGTTACTTTCACAGTCCTACAGAATGGTGGCTTTTAAGATTTGGTGAACGAAAAATCCATGGCGATAGCAGTCAATAATGACTGCTTGTAATGAAAAAATGAGATTGAAAAAGAATAGATGTGACTTCCCGTTATTTATTATTATTTATACTCAAGCAGCCTCTAAGAACCCCAACTCCCTGGTGCAAGGCACTGTACAAGCACAGAATTGAAGCCAGTCCTTCCTTAATTTCTAAATTAACTGCCCGTTTGCCATCAAACCCCACCCCACCCCCGATGTGCTGGCAGCACACTCATCCTGCATCTATACAGCCCTGGAGGCGTGACCTCTTCAGACCTCACAAGAGAAGATGTGTCAGGCCTGATTAGTATGTAGATGGAAGACATGTGAAACCCCAGATGCTACAGGACATGGTAGTGATTCAGTAGGTATCATTTCTGAGTCAGTATCAAGCACAGTACTGGGGTGGAGCCGTCTTCAGATGAGATATACAGCTCAGGATATGAATGACTGGTCATAAAAGCTCCCATGGCCCTTTTCACAATAGTTGTGTTGGTAAGCATGCTGGTCAAACTAGGAACATACTGCCTCTCTAACCTCTACCTCCCTCCTGAAAGTTTCGTTTGGAGATGGTGTTTTTCACTTCCTACCCTAGATTTAAACAATTGACACGTTTTTTCACCTCACAAGTGATTGTATTTTTTAGTGGTATAAAACATTATTCCTATATATGTGGTTTGCAAAGTGCTTTGGAATCACGATCATTAACCACCCAATTCTGGTACATTCCCACGCACATCCCACATGAGAGTTTTCTTGTGAATCAGAATGAGTGCATTTTGTTAATGGATACATATGAGCCACTACTTAGTGATTGGAACCCAAACTGGCTAACCCAATCCCTAAGGTACCAAGGTGACAGGTGTCTTAGATAGGTAGTCCTAGGTATAACAATGTTTGCCATTTTCTCGCATCTAGCATGTGTCCTAGTGTAATAAACTCAGATTACTCAGTGGTTCCTTTCATCAGTGATTCAGTACATGCTGATTAAATGCTATTTCCTTGTTCCTCTGAAATAAAGGAGCAATAGCTGATACAAACAAATTATGATTTCACACTTTGAGGCAAGGAGCACCTTGATTTCATTGTAAAGTCTATGTATTTTGTTGTCTCTAGAGAGAAAGAGGGAGAAATAATAGATGTCTCATGATGTTTTAATTCCTCTTATTAAAGTACATTAGGTTAATCACTAAACTCTTAACAAATGTCTAACTCATCAGTACTTTACAAAAAAGTCAGATGCTGCTTTGAGAGATTTTTCCTCCAGGGTCCATGAGTATGGAAGTTGAGCAGCAAGCTGCAGAGTCTCCAAAGGATAATAAACTCTCCCAAATTACTCTCCTAATGGAACAAAGAGTGTTATAAATGTCACACACAATATAGCAAAAGCACTGGAAACCTTTACGTGAAACAATAGATCCATTAGCACTAAGTTAAAAAAAACAGTCTCATAGGACCATTGCATGGTTTTATATAGCCTGCTATTCCAAGCCAAATGAACCTGTTTGCTTGCTCCGAAACTCCGGAGCTGATCTCACACCATAGCACGTGGCAATACTAAGAATGTACATGCTTAAACCACCCTTCATCTGAAGATTTCAATGTACTTAACAGACAGTAACTCAGCCACACTACACCCATGTGAGTAAGTGTAATTATCCCCATTTTGCAGATGAGAAAACTAAGGCACAGAGTGGGAACAAAACAAGTCAGTCATTGGAGATGGAAACTGAGCCCAGGTCAAGACTCAGTCTCAGGCTCTAACCATCAGACCACACTAACAGGTCAAACCACCTGTCCCAACTTTTATGGGGCAGACCTGCATCTTACAAACTAAGGGCATGGACTTGTAAACCTCACTCACATAAGTAATCCCCACTTAACTTACCTGACTGCAAAGGGACTACTTACAGGCACATACGAATTGTCATACTAGATCAGACCTGTGATCCATTTTGTCCAACATCCTGTCTTCGACAGCAGCAGCCAATATATGATTAAGAGCCCTTAAATATCTCAGGGGCTGATGCAATGTCATCATAGTGTGAGGCCGACATGGCGACTCAATGCCACAGAACCGTGATGTAAACATCATGAGACTCTGAGGTACCGATTTTTGTCCTAGAGAAACAAAACAGAACAACAAAGACAAAGATAAAAAATGCAGGTGAAAGAGCAGAAGGAGAAGATGACGTCAGGTGGATATCTCTAATGCGAGCAAACTTTTCAGCCCCCTCTGTTCCATGATTCAACCTTTCTCCTGGAAACAATTTATAATAATAATGAAAGTGAGTTAACACCTACCTGTATGGAGTGCAGAGTAAATATGGCTCTGACATGCTGCATGTTTTCTGTAATGAAGGACACAGCTGAGAAGCGAACCCTAGGCTTTGACTGCTCTGAGAGCCCTTACCTAAAGCCCACATGGCATTGAACTACTTGCTTATTAGCTGCAAGGCTTAATTAGTTGAGGTCAAATCCTATGCTCAGCTCTGTGCATGCTACTTAATTAACTTCAGTAGTGTCAAGAAAGATAGCTGAGGACTGAATCCCTGGCTCTAAGGCCACAGTCCTGAAACTGGATCTGCCCCGGTGGACCATGCTTTGTATAGCACAGGGTCTGCTGCATTGAACTGTGTCACAGATCGGGGCGTATATTTGTAAAACCCTTGAGATCCTCAAATGGAAGGCATTCTAGCAGTTCTATATGGTAATAACCATTAAAAAATGGAATTCAGTACACCCAACTGGGTCATAGTAGCAGGAACCAGGGTCATCCTCTCCCTTTGATGCATATAATTTCTAGTGACATTTAGCAGGAGTCATTTGTGGAGACAATGAAGTCTGAAAAATCTAATGGAAACCGACAAAATTAAGTCCATTCGGAGGCAGCATGGTCTGCTGGACCAGAGAGGGAGCCAGGAAAGCTGTGTTTTATTCCCAGGTTTATCCGTGACTCGTTATGTGACCTCAGACACTTTACCTCCCTGGGCCTCAGTATTCCTTTGTGTAAAATAGGGATAAAACATTTATCTCCATTTATTTGCGAAGTACTATGCTGGACTTGGTTGTAATGACACACATGGTTAAGGTTGAGTTATAAATCTGTTTCACATCTGTTATTACTAAGGCTGCCATTCTTTGCTGAACTCCACCCAGAGTCCCCGAATGGCTGCCCATTATCTGTCTGATAGGTGAGATCATGTGCTTTCCTTAGATCCGATGGATATTCAGACACAAGGCAGTGAGGGAGCTCTTGACACCAAATTATCTTGCTTTTGCCCGCTTAAGCTAGCTCCCTTAATATCCTTTGAAAGCAGAGCTCTCTCCAAAGGTTGGATTCTGTTCTGGAAACTCGCATATTGACTCCTTGACACCTAGAAAGCTCTTTCTCCCCCCTTCCCCGTTCCTTTGTGTTCCTGTGTATGTATATTTCCCCACCATTATCTGCTCTTATCATGCCCTCTCATCCTCCAACAAGCAGTTGCTAAATATATACATTGGCAAATTCCACATAAGGCAACTCTCCTTCACAGCATGGATCACTCTGCAGACTTTGCTTACACTCCCAACGCCCACGTGAAGGGCTCACTTCAGTTCAGAAAAGTTAGTGCCATCAACTTCTATAAAAAACTCCATCACATTTTGAGAAAAACATTCTGTATCTCACTCCAGAATCTCAGTGGCTTGATCTAAGGACCTTGCCAATAACCTGGAACCCAACTTCAACTCTTGCAAAAAGTGCCATATGACAAGGACCTTGATTTAAAGTTGTACTTTAAATATGTTACATCTGGCAGCACATCTTCTGTAGCACCACCATGAAGAGCTGTTCAGTATTGACTCAAAGGGAGGGGCAACACCTACTGAATACCAACAGCTGTTAGATGCCTGCAAGTCACCAGGGCCTGATGAAATGCATCCTAGAATACTCAAGGAGCTAATAGAGGAGGTATCTGAGCCTCTAGCTATTATCTTTGGAAAAACATGGGAGACCGGAGAGATTCCAGAAGACTGGAAAAGGGCAAATATAGTGCTCATCTATAAAAAGGGAAATAAAAACAACCCAGGAAACTACAGACCAGTTAGTTTAACTTCTGTGCCAGGGAAGATAATGGAGCAAGTAATTAAGGAAATCATCTGCAAACACTTGGAAGGTGGTAAGGTGATAGGGAATAGCCAGCATGGATTTGTAAAGAACAAATCATGTCAAACCAATCTGATAGCTTTCTTTGATAGGATAACGAGTCTTGTGGATAAGGGAGAAGCGGTGGATGTGGTATACCTAGACTTTAGTAAGGCATTTGATACGGTCTCACATGATATTCTTATCAATAAACTAGGCAAATACAACTTAGATGGGGCTACTATAAGGTGGGTGCATAACTGGCTGGATAACCATACTCAGAGAGTAGTTATTAATGGTTCCCAATCCTGCTGGAAAGGTGTAACAAGTGGGGTTCCGCAGGGGTCTGTTTTGGGACCAGCTCTGTTCAATATCTTCATCAACAACTTAGATATTGGCATAGAAAGTACGCTTATTAAGTTTGCAGATGATACCAAACTGGGAGGGATTGCAACGGCTTTGGAGGATAGGGTCATAATTCAAAATGATCTGGACAAATTGGAGAAATGGCCTAAGGTAAACAGGATGAAGTTTAGCAAAGACAAATGCAAAGTGCCCCACTTAGGAAGGAACAATCAGTTTCACACATACAGAATGGAAAGAGACTGTCTAGGAAGGAGTACGGCAGAAAGAGATCTAGGGGTTATAATGGACCACAAGCTAAATATGAGTCAACAGTTTGATGCTGTTGCAAAAAAAGCAAACATGATTCTGGGATGCATTAACAGGTGTGTTGTGAGCAAGACACGAGAAGTCATTCTTCCACTCTACTCTGCGTTGGATAGGCCTCAACTGGAGCATTGTGTCCAGTTCTGGGCACCACATTTCAAGAAAGATGTGGAGAAACTGGAGAGGGTCCAGAGAAGAGCAACAAGAATGATTAAAGGTCTTGAGAACATGACCAATGAAGGAAGGCTGAAAGAATTGGGTTTGTTTAGTTTGGAAAAGAGAAGACTGAGAGGGGACATGATAGCAGTTTTCAGGTATCTAAAAGGGTGTCATCAGGAGGAGGGAGAAAACTTGTTCACCTTAGCCTCTAAGGATAGAACAAGAAGCAATGGGCTTAAACTGCAGCAAGGGAGGTTTAGGTTGGACATTAGGAAAAAGTTCCTGTCAGGGTGGTTAAACACTGGAATAAATTGCCTAGGGAGGTTGTGGAATCTCCATCTCTGGAGATATTTAACAGTAGGTTAGATAAATGTCTATCCAGGATGGTCTAGACAGTATTTGGTCCTGCCATGAGGGCAGGGGACTGGACTCAATGACCTCTCGAGGTCCCTTCCAGTCCTAGAATCTATGAGTCTATAAACTGTTCCTTGAATATTGTTAAGTTTTCTTTGCAGGACTCCTATCAACTGCTGCCCAGACTTTAGCTGTGAGATCTGATGAGATTACAGCCAGAGGTGACATAGCTACAAACTCTTTCCCACTAACACATTGAGGGCCAGATCACTTTACTACTAAGCCTGCCGATTAAACAATAACAATGGCAAGGGAAACACTGAAAGAATGATCACTGTTAACAGAAAACTTATACAAAATCATCTCTGGCTCTTATTCCCTATTTATTTAGCATTTGCATATTTGCCGAGCCAAGCATAGTGTTCTTAGTGGCCAAGTGGAGCTCTCGGACCCCACCCACACTCCTCGACAATGTGCATCACTGTTTGCTGTGCTGCAGCTTCAGCGTGGATTGTCTCGAAGACCCCAACAGTGCTGATTGGCTGCACGGAGGCCTTGCCCAGTCCGGAATGGTTACAAAGGGCCCACTGATGACGTAGCAGGTTGAAGCTGGGTGGGCGAGCAGTAGGGTGTGTGATGAGGAACTGATTGGTGATTGATGTTAAGCCCCAGTCTTCCCACCATAGAGACTCGCTGTCACATCCTGGTGTGGCAGCCTTGACCCCAGTGGGGACCATACTGAACAGCTCCTCATTGTGCTACTACTAGGAAGTTTTCATGGAGTCCCAGGGCGCTGCTCTGGAACTGCTCCCCACAAAGCCAGTCAGGACTTTGGGGAGCCTCCTCTCCCTTGGAGCAGACTGTCTGCAGGGCAAGAAGCTCCCACGGCTTCACCTCCTGGGTCTCTCCTTGGAGCATTCAGCATATGCCCCTCCATGCGCTTCCCACAGCGAGTCTGCCCAGGCAGGTTCCTGGGGAAGCCAGAGGGTCCTGCACCCCCACTTCACTTCGCAGTCAGACGTGACTCTCAGTCAGCCAGTAACACAGAGGTTTATTAGATGACAGGAACATGGTCTAAAACAGAGCTTGTAGGTTCAGAGAACGGGACCCCTCGGCCGGGTCCATTCTGGGGCCCAGCAAGGCAGATAACCCTATCTGCCCTCACTCCTCGTCCCCAGCCAGCCCCAAACTGAAACCCCCCCCAGCCCCTCCTTTCTGGCCTTTGTCTCTTTCCCGGGCCAGGAGGTCACCTGATCTCTTTGTTCTCTCACACCTTTAGCATCCCCTTGCAGGGGGGAAGGGCCTGGCCATTAAAGCCACGGAGACAGAGTGTCGGCCAGAAACTGAGGCACCCACACAGTATTCAGAGGAAACATTAAGAACAGCCCCACTTTGTCACAGAAGTGTACTGCCAGAGGTACCATATTTCAGGTGACTTTAAATCAAGGTCCTGAGATCTTATTCACTAAATATATCCATTGCACATGTACTGTCTCTATTTCAAGTTATAGAAATGAACTTAATCCAAGACGTAACCTTAAAATTTGCACTTTGACAATATTTTGGTGCTAAATTATAAATATTTGATCTGTTGCTCTTCTAAACACGATGGATTTGTTATGTTCATCTGCACAAATATTAATTATTTCAGAGAACATTGCTGATTAAAGTGTCCTTTGGAAGAAGTGTCCTTTTCCTCTGACATTATGTAGTGTTCAGCTAATAAACATGGAAATTAACCAGCAGTAGCATTAGTATTAGCTCTTTATCTTTGGAGGCATATATTTCCTGTTAGCCAAGGCATAAGACTAAATACCAGCTGAATTATTTGCACTGCACATTGAGCAAAATTAAATATGCATAACTATATTTCTTCATGGCGTTGGTTCACATCAAGTGCTAACATCCAGATTCCATTTGTAATTAGTAGGGGACTAAGAATGACTTCTTTAGGTTATCAGCGAAGAGTGAGTCAATCCACTGAGAGGACATTATAAACACCTCTTTGCTTTTACACTGTGAAAGAAATTAATCTAAATCAGGACTCACATATTGTAGCAATACAATTTTTCATAATCATAATGACTCTGAAGTAGGCTTCAGAGAGAACTTTAAATATCGGCTACCTGTAATTTCATTTTCCAGCTTCCTCTGGATAGGGACTATGACGCTGCACTCCATATGTCTCTGGGAATTTGCTAATGAGTGTGAATATAATGTAACTGGAATATGCTTTATGCAAAAGGTCCCTTGTAAGATATCATTATAAAGCTTATAATCTACTGAGTGTGTTCATCCTATTTGTATGTATGCATCATTCTTGTATTTAAAACTAGAAATATGAAGTATAACTCTGAAGTCCTATAGTAATTATGCAAAGTGTGGGCCATTAATGGTGGCTTGGAATCTTGATGGCTCCCATTAACTAGGACAATTGACCGTAGATGGCTCTGTTTACCTGCAAGCCTCCACTGCATACCTGCGGGCCAGTCCTGGAAGAATGGAGGGGGGCTCACAGGACATGTGAACATGTCACATGATACTGGAATCCATCTTTAACCTGGTGCTTTTCCATTTATAAGGCGGGGTGGGAACCCAGAGAGAGACAAAGGATTCCTGCCTTGTGCCAAAGATATAATAGGGGGCAGAACAGAACAAAGTGGGCTGCCAGTCATGAGAAATCTCCTAGTTACCACCTGAACTGGAACTAACAAGGACTGTACCGGGGAAAGGATTGGGCCCAGACTAGGAAGGAGTCTAGTCTGCGAAAGAAGCTTATTGGAACATCTCTAAGGGTGAGATTTACCTGTATTCAGTTTCTTAATGTATCAGACTTAGACTTGAGTGTTTTGTTTATTTTGCTTGGTAACTTACTTTGTTCTGTCTGTTATTACTTGAAACCACTTAAATCCTACTTTTTATACTTAATACAATCACTTTTGTTTATTCATTAACCCAGAGTAAGTGGCTAATACCTGGGGGAGCAAGCAGCTGTGCATATCTCTCTGTCAGTGTTATAGAGGGCGGACAATTTAGGAGTTCACCCTATATAAGCTTTACACAGAGTAAAACGGCTGTATTTGGGGTTTGGATCCCATTGGGAGCTGGGTGTCTGGGTGCTGGAGACAGGAGTACCTGCTGAGTTGTTTTCAGTTAAGTCTGCAGCTTTGGGGGCAAGGTTCAGACCCTGGGTCTGTGTTGCCGCAGGTTAGCATGTCTGGCTCAATAAGACAGGGTTCTGAAGTCCCAAGCTGGCAAAGAAAATGGGCTCAGAGGTAGTTTCAGCACATCTGGTGACAGTCCCAAGGGGGTCTCTGTGACCAAACCTGTCACAGGGACTTAATAGAACAATAATTAGCTCATTGTGATTATTACTAGTAATTGACTAATATGGAACCTAGACAGATCTATGTTTATACATCTTCAAGATATGGCATACAGCTATGGAAGTCACACTTACAATATGCATGTTTGCCGCAATAGTCTGTAGTACATCAGGCATAGAGAGCTGCTCCGATCTTCTGTTGAGCAGGGTAACAGGGAGCTAACTGTATTAGACAAAGAAATTGAGGGGGGTCCAAACTTTGTTTCACTGAAGACTCCTTTGGCAGCTTGCCAGAAGTCTGGGGACTGGACTTATTTGGCATATATGTGGACATACAATTAAAAATAAAAAGCACAGCATGCAGCAAACCTGCTCTCTCTTGTTCTCTCTCTCTCCCTCCCTCTCTCTGTTGCATCTACACATGGATGAACTATGAAGGGCCTGATTTAGCTTCAAGTCAACACGCCAGTGTTAACTCTATTAAGTTCAAGGGAATCACACCTGATTTACATAAGTGTATGCGAGAGGAGGATCAGGCCTCTTTGTTTGATGAGCAATAAAGCTCTGGATCTGATTCTCCTCCCTTAAGGGAGACTCAGGCCTGGTCTACACTACATGTTTAAACCGATTTTAGCAGCGTTAAACCGATTTAACGCTGCACCCGTCCACACAACGAGGCCCTTTATATTGATATAAAGGGCTCTTTAAACTGGTTTCTGTACTCCTCCCCGATGAGAGGAGTAGCGCTGAAATCGGTATTACCATATCGGATTAGGGTTAGTGTGGCTGCAAATCGACGGTATTGGCCTCGAGGAGGTATCCCACAGTGCACCATTGTGACTGCTCTGGACAGCAATCTGAACTCGGATGCACTGGCCAGGTAGACAGGAAAAGCCCCGCGAACTTTTGAATTTCATTTCCTGTTTGCCCAGCGTGGAGCTCTGATCAGCACAGGTGGTGATGCAGTCCCAAATCCAAAAAGAGCTCCAGCATGGACCGTACGGGAGATACTGGATCTGACCGCTGTATGGGGAGGCAAATCTGTTCTATCACAGCTCCGTTCCAGAAGACGAAATGACAAAGCATTTGAAAAAATCTCCAGAGGCCACAGCAGGGACTTAGCACACTGCTGCGTGACAAGCGTAACGGAAAGCCAAAGAATCAAATGGACGCTCATGGAGGGAGGGAGGGGGTACTGAGGACTCCAGCTATCCCACAGTCCCCGCAGTCTGTGAAAAGCATTTGCATTCTTGGCTGGGCTCCAAGTGCCTGAAGGGTCAAAAACATTTTCCCGGGTGTTTCAGGGTGTATGTTGTCAATTTACACCCTTCACCCCCCTGAAATAAAAGGGAAAAAAATTGTTTCTCACCTTTTTTCAATGTCACCCTATGTCTACTGCATGCTGCTGGTAGACGGGGTGCTGGAGAGCTAACAGCAGCATCCTCTCCCCTCTCCCCGGTGGCAGACGGTACAGTACAGTAGGACTGGTATCTGTTCTCATCATCAGCCCGTGAGTGCTCCTGGCTGGCCTCAGATGAGGCTGGCTGGGGGTGCCTGGGTAAAAATAGGAATGATTCCCGGTCATTCCCAGTAGATGGTACAGAACGGCTGATAACCGTCCTCATCATAGCAACTGGGGGCTGAGCTTCATCAGCCCCCTCCCTTTCATGTGTAAAAAAAAGCTTCTGTCCTGCCTGGACTATCATAGCAGCGGGATGCTGGGCTCCTCTCCCCCACACTGCTTAATGTCCTGCTTGTACTCTCATAGCAGCGGGATGCTGGGCTCCTCTACCCCACACTGCTTAATATCCTGCCTGGACTATCATAGCAGCTGGAGGCTGCCTTCCCCTCATTTTATCTCACTAACAAGTCACTGTTTCTTATTCCTGCATTCTTTATTACTTCATCACACAAATGGGGGGGACACTGCCACGCTAGCCCAGGAAGGTTGGGGAAGGAGGGAAGCAACGGGTGGGGTTGTTGCAGGGGCACCCCCTGTGAATGGCATGCAGCTCATCATTTCTGCGGGAGCTGACATGGAGCAGCTGTGCTCTCTGGTTCTCTGATACACTGGTTCTCTAGTACACTAGCCCCATATTCTAGGCAGGACTGATTCTATTTTTAGATACCATAAAGGAGGGATTGACTCGGGGAGTCATTCCCATTTTTGTCTTTGTGCCCCCGGCTGACCTCAGCCAGGGGCACCCATGACAGCAGCAGACAGTACAGAACGACAGATAACCGTCATCTCATTGCCAATTTACAATGGCAGCAGACGGTACAGAACGACTGATAACCGTCTCTGCTATCATGCAAAAGCAAATGAATGCTGCTGTGTAGCGCTGCTGTATCGCCTCTGTCAGCGGCATTTAGTACACATACGGTGACTGTGACAAAAGGCAAAACAGGCTCCATGGTTGCCATGCTATGGCGTCTGCCAGGGCAATCCAGGGAAAAAGGGCGCAAAATGATTGTCTGCCGTTGCTTTCCCGGAGGAAGGAATGACTGATGACATTTACCCAGAACCACCCGCGACAATGATTTTTGCCCTATCAGGCACTGGGATCTCAACCCAGAATTCCAAGGGGGGACGGACTGCGGGAACTATGGGATAGCTACGGAATAGCTACCTACAGTGCAACGCTCCAGAAATCAACGCTAGCCTCGGACCATGGACGCACACCGCCGAATTAATGTGCTTAGTGTGGCCGCGTGCACTCGACTTTATACAATCTGTTTTACAAAACCGGTTTATGTAAAATCGGAATAATCCCGTAGTGTAGACGTACCCTCATATACTGCAGGAAGGGAATTGGGTCAGTGCAGTCAATCATGTTTGCTGTCCAGCTTACGGTTATAAGTAGAGGATGGCTGCATTTGGCCTTCAGGCTGCATTGAGGGTGCCCTAATTTTACTTCCCCTTCCTTCAAGATCAACTCCTGGGCTTCACTCGTAAAACTCCAGAGCTAGCTGAGCTTGGGAAATCTGATCTGATGAGCAAAAAAAGAAAAAGTTCTCTACATTCAGTGGCTTGTTAAATCTGAGAACATTAAGCCCTTAAACAGCTCCCCCTTCAGGCCTTGATCATTCTAAAGATTAGCAGGGAAGCAGAACATGTCACAATTGATCTGTTGGCAAAAAATGTTGCCTGCAAGCTGCCCTGATTATGTAACACAACATACTGGTAAATGGCAGCTTATTTCCCCTCAGCAGACCTGGCCCTGCTCTGTAGAATACCTGAAAGAAACTAGTCACAGGGGCAAGGTATACTTTATATGAGTATACAGTATGAGCTCAGGCCCCAGACACTCCAGAGCCAGCACTCAAAGGCCTGGTTTACACTTAAAAGTTAGAAAGACACAGCTACAGCCCTCATGGGTGTGAAAAATTTGCACTCCCGAGGGCGGTAGCTATGCCAGCCTAGCCCTGATGTAGGCATGGCTAGGTTGATGAAAGAAGTGTTCTATCTACCGCTGCTCAGAAAGATGGATTACCTACATCAACGGAAAAAAAACCCTTCCTTCGCTGTAGAAAGCATCTACACTACAGGTCTACAGAGGCATAACTGCAGTGTCATAGCTGTGCTGCTGCAGTGCCCATAGCATAGACATGGCCAAAGAATTCTAGATGACTGCAACAGGCATCAGTTCCTACTGACCTAACGGGAAACCTTTGAGACAAGAGCTGAAAAGTACGACTAGTGGTTCTGCCCAACTGCTTTGTCACAATGATCATTATGGTGAGTAACATCATTTTAAAGCCTAATTACGAAGGTATATTTATTATCCCACACTTGGCTGTATCACTGGGGTACTTGCGTAATTTCATAGATGAGTGACACTTAAGGCAGCCCATTACTGTCAGCAGCCTCCATCTCATTTCACGCTAATTGCTCTCCAAAATTGGTAGGACGCAGTTTTGACATGAAAACATTTTCAACAGTATCATTAATTTAGGGGGGAAATTTCATGGAGTAATTACAGCCAACATCTTCAGCCGTTCCTCATTATCTCCCCCAGCCCCTGCACACTTTAATGCTGATTACCAAAAAGGCGTATATTATCTACTCCTAATTCTGAAGTACTATAAATGGGTCTCTTTAAGCATCTTCAAAGAGAAGGTAAAGGTTACCTGATATATCTAATGGCCTGAGTCGCCAAAATACTTAGTTTTTCTTATGGTCAAAAGACTTAACTAATTTATACTCTTCCCCCTCCCCATCCCCATAGATATTATTAAATGGTATCAGTGTTGAACTGAAGAACAGTACGTGTAGATTTTCCTTTAGCTCAAGTGTCTGAGTCCAGTGATTTTTGGAGTAGGAGGATCTGAGTTCTATCCCTGCTGCTGCTTCTGCCATGAAGTTCCAAGTAGGCACTACGTGCAGCAGAATGATGCCTATTGAGGTCTACATAGCCCTGAATTTCTTAAAATATTTAATACATTAACTTAATACATTTCTGCTCCCCTTGCTTCTTTCACCTCTGTAGAAAATCTTCTTCCAAGGAAAAGGTCTGTTCTCCAGTTCTTGCAAGTACATAACCCAGTCCCAGTGGGGAACAATATCTTATCTGTATTTGCCCAAATAGTTATGCTGTGACATCCCATCTCAATGTAACAATATTCATATCTTTATATTGTGATGTCATATGGCAATACATTATTGCGCACAGCCACAGCAGGCAACATCTACATGCTTCACTGCATCATCATGGGGCCTTGAAACATTTTTGAATTGTCCGGTGATTGCAGGTGCAGGAGGGATCCCGTGAAAGTTGGGACCATCTTGCCAATGCGAGGACAGATGGCAATCCTTGGGTTAGTGGGAGTTCGGCACCTGTATGTCAAGTGAGGTGGGGAAGCAGATCTTTGGTAATATCCTTTATCCTGAGCGAGCTTGATGTCTCATCTGATGATGGCAGAGTGAGAGCCTAGAGCACAGACCTTTGCTTTTTTTGAGACACTACTTGGAAAGACCCAGGAACAGAAATGATGGGCTCTAAAGAAATCTGCTCCAGCCCTCCACAAATGGAAGGATAAGTCAGCCCAAGATGGGTCATCTGAAGGGTACTGGGGAGAAAAAAGGGGTGATTCTGAAAGACTGGAAAAAAATACCATTCTCTCTCATTTTAGATAAACTCCCAAGAAGATTTTATTGATGTACCATATAGAACAACCAAGGCAACCAAGGTCCTGTAGTGGCACTAAGTAAACTAAGTAGGGGGTCTAATAAGTGTCTAAGACCCAGGTGGTTAGTTGCTGGTTATGTCTATGTCTGTGTGTATGTGTATCATTTTTTAGTTAGTTAAGTATATTGGCTCTGTACTGTCTGTAATGCTGCCTCTGGAAAGGAACCCAGACAAAGCTGATGTTAGCCCGTGGCAGCTGGCTTGATGGCTCATTAGGGCCATCAGCTACACAATGACCCCCCAGAGAGAGGCAGGCACGCCTTGTGACTCAGCAAAGTATGCAGGGACTTGTTCATGTGAACTCCATATTGTTTTGCTGTAATCTAATCTGAAAGACAAAGGAATTCTTACACCTGGAAAAGTCTATAAAAAGAAAAATGCCTCATCCATCATCTCTCATGCTTCCTTTCTCTCCTCTGGCTTCTGACACACTGAAACTCTACACCAGGGACTGAGGGACCATCCCAGGGACTGAGACCCCATCCAGTTAATCTAAATCTGCAGTTTACTACTCCTGCCTGCTGCTGCCTGAACTAACTACTGCAGAACTACTAACTGTATGTAATTGATTAACCAATTATATTCTCTCTTCTCTACCTTTTTTTTTTTCTTAAATAAACCTTTAGATTTTTATTTAGATTAAAGGATTGGCAACATTTTTGATTTGTGGTGGTGGTGTGTGTGTATATTGACCTGGGGCTGGGCTGTGTGTGGGGGGGAGGAACCTTTTTTTTTTTTTTTTTGGGGGGTTGGTTTTCATAACCATTTATCCCCCGACGAGTGGCACTGGTGGGTGTGATGGGGGACTAAAGTGTCTAAGGAAATTGTGTGTGTGACTTGTGGTGTTAGTGGGGTGAGACCAAAGTCCTTTTTGTCTGGCTGGTTTGGTTTGCCTTAGAGGTGGAAAAACCCCAGCCTAGGGCTGTGACTGCCCTGTTTAAGCAATTGGTCCTGATTTGGCACTCTCAGTTGGGTCCCGCCAGAATCGCTCCGTCACACTCCCAAGAAGATTTTATATTTTTAGATTAACACAGCTGTTCAATCCATGTTAAATCCATTCTCTGTATTACTCAGAACCCTCTTCAGAACCACAAATTTCCCTATTAAAGAAACAGACACACTGATTGTTAATTCTGGCTCACATCACTAGCTTACCTATCAAAGCCTTAAAACAAAACCTGACCTTCATCAAATGTTCTGATTCTGTGTCACTCTTTGTAGCATGTATCTAAACAATCTCTTAGTGGCTCTTCACACTACACAGTTCTTAGGATCTGTAACATTGGCATTATTGTAAGTAACATATTTTCTATCTATTTTAAGTTCAAAGTATAGCCATCCAGTAGATCAGTGGTTCTCAACCTTTCCAGACTACTGGACCCCTTTCAGGAGTCTGATTTGTCTTGCGTACTCCAGGTTTCACCTCACTTTAAAACTATTTGCTTACAAAATCAGACATAAAAATACAAAAGTGTCACAGCACACTATTACTGAAAAATTGCTGACTTTATAATTGTTACCATATAATTATAAAATAAATCAACTGGAAATAAATATTGTACTTACATTTCATTGTATAGTATATGGAGCAGTATAAGCAGTAATTGTCTGTATGAAATTTTAGTTTGTACTGACTTTGCTAGTGCTTTTTATGTAGTCTGATGTAAAACTAGGCAAATGTCTAGATGAGTTGATGTACTCCTGGAAGACTTCTAAGTACCCCCATGTTGAGAACCACTGCAGCAGATTATATATGCTAGTCAGGATTTGTATTTAGTATTATATCAGATTGAGAGGCAAGATTGCTGATCTTGTCCATTGTGGGCTAAACATATCTGTCAAGTTGCTGTGTTGATCTTTCACAGCACAATAGGATCAAAACTTGTTTCAGAACATAGTCATGCTATGTTAATTGGTCATCATGCTGCAATGTGGTGAGGATGCTTCCAAAACCATCACCACAGGTTGTGAAAAATATCATTGTGTCATAAACTGAGTGCCATATCTATCCTCACCAAAAGCTTGAGATACAGGATTTCTGGGATTTCCTTAGCTCTCCAGGGTTGCCTTGGAACATCTCTGGATTTTTGGTAGCGCACAGAGTGAATACCCCCCTTTGGAAGTATTGCCTGGATTCACTTTACATAGAGGACTGGTCACTTTTCTCATTAAATGTATTTGATGTCAATATTGTCTCTTCTTTCCAAAGGCAGAGAGAATCCTCAAGGCTGGGTGGGGTATGGGAGGGTTCATCTGAGGAGAAAATCCCCAGCATTTCACTAGCCCATTGTAGCAGGGGGGCAAGGTGAGTGCCCAGGCTCCCGTGTGAGAAAGGCTGAGGCTGGTTTTTAGGTGCCAACCCCACACAGCACAAGGCCTTGCATGGGGCTGTTGCCTCACAGGCCCTGAGGCCAGGCACCAAGAAGGTACAGGCCACCTGTGGGCTCTCCTGGCGCAGTTCGGCCACTCCCAAGCCCTCAGGCTGGGTCGCCAAGATGAGGGGTCCCTTCCCCGGGTGGTTGTCATAGTGATGGTGGGTTTGCATTTCTTGACAGTAAATATTTGATTCCAGCCCTGAAGCCCCCACGGATTGGGGGGAAATGTCCCTATGGGGAGGACTCCAGTTTAGTGGAGGTCTCTCAGCAGGGATAGAGGGGGCCTGCCAGCGGGGGCACTCTATACTCATTCTCTATGGTTACAGAGAGTGAGGGTAGGAGGCGCTCTAGGTTGCGTCTCTATCGTCAGACTGCTGGAGGAGTACTGGGCAGCGAGCTTAAGGAGCAGCGACGCTCTAGCCCTATCTCCTTGGCCGCGACAGGGTTGGAGCTGGTGCTCTAAGCGGGGACTCTATGGTTCGGCGAAGCCGGCGCTGGGAAGACAGCGCTCTGGGCCGGCATCCCGCGTCTCTATGGTTGGAGGAGCGCCAGCCGGAGAGTTGCGTAGGGGTTGGAGCGGCGCTCTAGGCCGGCTGGAGCTCTATGCTCCGGGCCGGTTGCTAGGCTGAGCGGGGCCTAGGCCGCGGCGTGTCCGGGGCGCCATGGCCGCCTCCCCGTCCCCGGCGGCGGGTCCCCCGGACGGGCTGTGCGTGCTGTGCTGTGGGGAGCTGGAGGTGGTGGCGCTGGGCCGCTGCGAGCACCCGATCTGCTACCGCTGCTCGGTGCGGATGCGGGCGCTGTGCGGGGTGCGGTACTGCGCCGTGTGCCGGGAGGAGCTGGGCCAGGTGAGGCCGGGGAGCGCGCGGGGCCGGGGGCTGGCTGGAGGGATGAGAAGGGGGACGCGGCCCAGCGTGGGCGGGGAGGAGTTGGAGGGTCCCCGGGGCAGGATCGGGGCCGCGCGTGGCTGTGGTTCTCCACGTGGACACGCTGCTCCGGGTGGGGCTGGCTCGCCGTGGGAGGAAGCTGAAGTAGCTGAAACTCGAGTAGCTGCTTTGGTGTAAGCGTGTTTTGGGGTAGTTTAGACAGTGACCGGCCAGCGCGTGGCCCAACAGTGTGGGGCGGGGTGGTGGTGTCTGGAATAGGGCACCCCCCCATGGGGCCTTCAGATTCTGCGTCTGGGATCAGAGACACCTCGCTGGGGGGCGGGGGGCTGCCAAGTGCACAGCACTGCACAGTGAGCAGGGTCCTAGCAAGGACACGCTGCCTCCCTCTTCATTGTGAAGTGCTCTCCGGCAGGCTGAGCAACCCAGATAGATCAACGGGCTGCTGATCTAGTAGGGAGACTCCTGCATTGCTAAGTATGGTAACATGTTCCCACGGAGAACGGCTAAGTATTATTTATCATTCCAGAGACCAGCTGTTTGTTCTACTTGGGGTTGAAGCTGTCACAACTACAAAAGCTAATTAATCTAATAAAGAGCAAAGACAGCCTTATATAGAGAGGGTGGGGACCCAGACCCGCCCTGGTTGTCTGGTAACGCCTTAGAGACCAAGATACACACAGCCAGTTGTACAAAAGCCGGTTTAGCCTGAGGAAGGGAGGTTTCTTATTCTGTCTCACTAACAAAACCACCAATTTGGGAATTAGTGTGTTGGGACTCATGGAGTTGTAGGAACCCTGACTATAAAGTTTACCTGTTAAAGCAAATGTTAATAGAAAAGAAGATTGATGGTGTGGTCCCATATGGTCACACAGCTGTTCTGGACATGGGTTCTACTTCTGTGGTCCACTGAAAGTGCTGGAGGTCAGACTGTGGAGATGATGGAGCCTGGAATAGTTTATGGCTAAATCAGATCTGTGGCTAGAGAGAAATCCTTTCTATTTCTTTTACATAGAAAAGCTTTCTAGCTTCACTGCTGGGTATATTGCTTGGCCTTGAGCTCTGCCCCTAATGTTGCAGCTACTGTTCAGGTGCAAAGAGAAGGGTATTGAAAAGCAAGATATTAAGGAGACACTGATAAGTCTGCCTGGATTCTTGCTCTGATTTTAAGCTTGTGGAAAGGTGTTTTACATGCTCTGTTCTGGACTTGCGCAAGTCCTGTATTACAAAACATTGTG
Source organism: Mauremys reevesii (assembly GCF_016161935.1). Taxonomy (NCBI): domain Eukaryota; kingdom Metazoa; phylum Chordata; order Testudines; family Geoemydidae; genus Mauremys; species Mauremys reevesii. The sequence goes on along the minus strand of NC_052632.1, from coordinate 81,517,771 downwards.
ATGGTGACGTATCTACTTTTACAGCTCTTTCAAGTAGGAGGATTCTGCAGTGCTTTCTTTAAACAAGGAAAAACCTTATCTGAGCTTTATTTAATGTGCTTTTATATGTTGAAATTTACCCCTTCTTTACAAATCAGTATTGTGAACTCCTGCTGCAGTGCACAAGAGCAGGTCAGCCACGGCCAGTTATCTAATTGCATAGTCTGAAATGTCTCTTTGGAGCTTGGAAGGGGAGCAAGAATGTAGCAAAGTGGCAAACAAACTTATTTTTGAAACATAAGAAAACTTTCTCTCACTTGAGTTCTTCAGAGATAATTTCTGGATCAGTGCAAAAGGCAATATAGATAATGCTTCGGCGTGTGCGATATCCTTTTATTACTACTTTGAATGTACATACTGAGACAACGAAATGTGTTGGGTTTTCTGACCCGTGAATTTATGCAGGGTGACTTTGGAGCAGTCTCTGTGTGTTAGCTTTCTGCTGCTCAACAAACCTCTTCTGAATTTCTGCTTCTCTTCTCAACAAACTTTTGACTTGTTCACCAACTTCATACCAGGATGATGTCTGGAGATAAAAGATATTGGAACCATATTGAACTACTGAACTTCCAAGGTAGTTGGCCCTGAAGATGCTGATCTTTTCCCATGGTAGAAACTACTTGCCACTTATGCATGCTACATTCTTTGCTATCATGGTTCCTCACTGCTTTCCCAGTTCTCCATTTTTACAGACTTAATTTCCTGTCCAGCCACTGGATTGCCCTTCTTGTCTGCAGTTCATGTTTTCAGTCATATTTACTTCATTGTTCTGTTACCTGTCCTCACTTGATGTTAGATTTAGTGTATTTTCCATCTACTTTTCTCAGAGTGTCAAAATCAGCAGGCACTTCTCTTTGCATAATATTAAGAATATAATCTTGGGAAGTGCCAGGGAACTAATCAGCCATTTATCTCTAGGTTGGAGGTTTGAATACAGCCAGGGTTGGTAGTGAGCCTCTGATGGCTGGTGACTGATGTGGAATGAGTTTGAAGGATCTCAGTCCTGTTCCCAAAGAAAAATGTTCACGTCACTAAGAACACTGTAATTAACACTTTTCATTGGCGGTCTCAGTAAACAAGTCAAAAAGATGAATGGAGACTCAACAGCCTTCTTACCCAGAAGGGGAGGTTCTCTGGGTCAGAGTTGAGAGACCTTGATGGCAGCATGGAGAAGCTTACGCTAGTGCTTCCTGTTTTATCAATAAGACTTCAGGTTCCAGAGCTGCAAGCTGTTTTTCAAGAATGTTAAATTCATATTTAAAAATTGTCAGCCCTCAAAATGTTTATTATTTGTGCAGCACTGATGTGGGGAGAGATCTGAGCCATTTCAGAAATAAGAATTAACACCCGAATTGACTGTGCTAGGAAATGAAATATGAACAGTTTTTCCTTGCCAAATGAAGGGCTCCTCCCAAATAAACTGTTTACATTGGCTGCTTTTCAATTGCTCTAATCACTTTAGCAACGTGAAGATTGTTTATCGATGTGCATAGGAGACTGAGAGTTTGTGGAAGCCAGAAGTCCATTGTTTGTTTTTCTCCTCATTACTACGTAAATTTGTTAACAATAGTATAGAATGCCATACCACTTTATTTAAAATCCTATTTAGGGATATTGATATGATGTTAATTTTTATCCAGACTACATAAATCTTCTGCAGCTCTGTCTTTGTCTTGTCGTACTCTGATGGTTGAAGATCTTGTTTTAATCCACATGGAGGGCAGCCAGGGTGAGGAAATGCAGATTGGTAAATATGTAATGAGTCAAGTGCATGTGGTTTTATCCACATAGTGGAATGAGAACAAAGCTTAAGTACATGAAACAAGAGTGAATAAAAGGCAGATATTCTACATTCACTTAGTGGTGATCCCAAGTATGAAACATGAAGTTAAACTAACAGCAGGTGCAAGAGAATTGATTATTTGACATTAAACTGCCTGATTTCAGAACGTAACATTTAAATGAAGGTGGTGGTAGTGGAAAGATGTCTCCTACAAAGAAGCTTAGAGGGAGCAGACGGTAATGTTGCTGGGGAAAGTATTTTAGAAAATGGATAAAAACTTTGTCTCAGTCTGGTAGTTTCTGCACGTGTGACTAATCCTCAGTGTCTGCTTCAAGGCCTGGGATAGAAGTAAATTCTGTGAGTAGCCTTTACATATTCCCATTCCTGGGATGCGCTGGCAGTGCAGCGTGGCTGGTAGAGTGCTTTCCTGCCCTTCCCTCCCTGCTCTCAAACTTTCTGAGAGCCAGGTTATAAAAGAGAGTGTGCTGTTCCAGTGGCCTGTGTTCCTTCTAACTACAGTTGCAGACAGACTGGAACCTCTCCGGCTGACTAAGACATGTGTGCCTGCCTGTGGTGGTGGTACATTTTCTGTTGGTCCTCTTCAGGCTGTCTGAGCTGAATAGGATGTTAAGTACCAGTGTGTTCAAACATAGCACATCTGTAGCTTAGGATGAATTGCTTGGCAAGGAAAGTGCCTATGCTGTAACCTAAGCATGCTCGCAGGATAGACCCTGTAGCTGTAGACTTATTACCTCTAAGCATCTAGTTTCCTGCTGCTGTCCAAGGGAGAAGCAAGGTGATATATTTCTGTCTTTGGTGAAACCAGCTGGCGGTCTTAGCCACATGGACAGGGCATTAACCTTGCAGCAGTTCAGTTTTGTAGTACTTGCTATATTTTGTGGGCTCAGCTTTTGTTCCTTATGCCATCTTTCACCTAGTTGAATTATTTCAAACAATCCTTTTATTGTAATAATACCTGGCTTTTATAGAGCACATTTCATCAGTAGAGCTCAAAGCACTTCAATTTTTAGTGTATTTAGCCTCACAATACCCCTGTGAGGTAGTACTAGGGTGGCTAAGTGACTAGCCCAAGGTCACACAGGAAATTTTTAGTGGAGCAAGGAATTGAACCTGGGTCTCCCAAGTCATAGGCTAGTGTCCTAACCACTAGGCCATCCTTCCTCACTCAGAGTTGCTCCAGATATCATCTTTGTTAGTGGCTACAGACTTCCTTTTTAGCTTACCTGTAGTACTGTTGTGTGTGGAAAAAAATCAGGATAGACTGAGCTGTGCTGAAAAGTAAGTCCTTGACTGAAAGGAGAGGAGCTATAGGCACTACAACTGGGTTGCTTCGTAGAATAGGTCTGTTAGTAGCATAGTGTTTGTGTGTGATCAGGAAAGGCAGCTAGGAATGTCAGTATGACTAAATATCCTCTGGTGACACACTAATTAATGCAGACTGAAGTAGCAAAAGTAATGGTCATAGAATCAACATAGTGTTTGGAGCGGATGAAAGTAGGTTTAAAATGAATGACAGTGTAGTGTATAATGGAGTAAGAAAACAGGCCGTACTTGTTTGAGTCATATGCACATTTAGGGATGGGATATGTCATGGAGAAGACTCTTGGTTAAATGAAATTACTTTGGAAGAAGCCAGTAGACTCATAATGATCATACTACACGCGCACACACACCTGCTATTGAGCTATTGTGAGGTATTTCATGAACAATAGCAGTCCTAGTGTCAACTGAAAAACAATTGGAGATCTACTGTAACTTGTCTGAATTGGTGCAGGTGATTCTGACTGTTGCGTTATTGTGTGATTCCTTTGTGTTTCTCTGTTTCTTGGCTGTTTATTCGTGAAGAGAATTATGTTTCCTTTTTATTGAGCTGCTGATTTCTTTGTAAACAATATTTACACAGGATGCATCTGAATTTACTAATCCTTTAAAAAAATATTTTTTTGCATTTTTTTCTTATTGACTCTTGTTAGCTTGTTTCCTTGACGAGACTCTGTCTTATGTTACTGAGCACTTACATCATAAAAGTTCACGGTAGTATCTCCCAGCAGCACATAGGGAGTGGGTAGGGAAACAGCGTTCAGTATGTCTAGAATTCAATACACACTTACCAATATTTGTAACAAGTTTAGGTTATAATGGTGATCGAGTGTAGACCACAATAACATACAGTAACTCCTCACTTAACCTTGTAGTTATGTTCCTGAAAAATGCAACTTTAACTGAAACAATGTTAAACGAATCCAATTTTCCCATAAGATTTAATGTAAATGCGGGTGGTTAGGTTCCAAGGAAATTTTTTGGGGGCAGACAAAAGGCATTATAGACTGTACAGTACTGTACTGGGGAGGTGCCCCGGCTTACTCCTGCGGCTCAGGGTAGGGGTGTGGGGTCTGGGAGGGAGTTAGGGTGCGGGAGGAGGCTCAGGGCTGGGGCAGGCAGGAGGTGCAGAGCACTTACCTGGGGCAGCTCCTGTTTGGTGCAGCGGGTGTGCAGTTGGCTCTGCGCAGCGCGGCACTGCCCCCATGATCGCGATTCTGGGAGCCGTGATTCTGGGAGCTGCCCCCCTGCCGGGCAGGGCCACCTGGAATGCAGGGGCTTAAGAGGCTGCAGGGCCCTGGGCTAAGGGGGCCCTGGCCTGCAGCTCTAAAGCCCCGTTTCGGAATGGGGCCCCGCGAGCACGGGCCGGA